>NC_141016.1:38207251-38596799 GCF_052327205.1 Somniosus microcephalus
CCCCCCGATCTCCCGAGGCTCGCCCCCCACCCCACCCCCGAGGCTCGCCCCCCCCCGATCTCCCGAGGCTCGCCTCCCCACCCCGCGATCTCCCGAGGCTCGCCCCCCTCCCCCCCGCGATCTCCCGAGGCCCGATCTCTGGAGCCCCGCCCGAGCCCCGGTTGCCTTGGTCACCCTCCTCCCCTCTCCGCCTCCCGATCTCCAGGCCTGGGCCTGAGCGGCTGATTGCGTGAACAAAGACCCTCCTCACCTTTCACGGAGTTGAAGTCTCCGAAAGCGGCCACGGTGCCCCGGGCCTCTTCCCCCGCGCATTCAGGAGGCGCGGGGAAGAGAGAGAGAGACAGACTGAGGGGGGAAGAATTAGACACCGCTGCGCTCCTGCTCCGCGGAGCTCCGTGCCGCCACCGCCGCACCAGCCTTTACTAAGATGGCGGCGGTAGTGGCGCTCGGCTGAGGCCCGCCCCTCCAGCCTTCACAAAGATGGCGGCGATCGGGGGCTGCTTGTTGAGTGGGGCCGGGAGGTGCCTCGCTCGGGTGTGGGTGCGGAGGAGAGGCCGAGGTTTCGAGGCCTACCTGGGAAAACGGGGAAAGGTAGGAAAATTAATGAGATTAGATAAAAGATTTAGAAAGTAATTAAAAATTTTTTTAAAACAATATGTGTTTTAAAAGCAACATTTTTTTGAAAGACGCAGAAAGCGGGAAAAAGAAAGGAAAAGTTTGGAATCAAGATGGCGGCGACTCACCTCGGTTCAGAACGATAAGGCCCGCCCACACAGGCATCGATTGGTCGACCGTCAGGTCACCAAAGCGTAGGATTGGTCAATCGTCCCGTCACTCGACCGTAGGAGGGCCCGGCCGCACGCGCCAGCAACCCGGCGTACGATTGGTCAACCTCGAGGTCACTCTATCGCTAATGAGCGGATAATGAGATGCTAATGAGCGGAATGTTGAACGTTTTTCGGATACCGCGGGCGCGATTTTTGTCCGGCCGAAACTTAAATACGCTTACGACTGTTTCGGAATGGTAAGCTTTCTTTCGATGTAACGCACGCGTAGGTACGCTCTACAACTTTCGAGCGCATAGCCGGACAGACGCACATGTGAGGACAGACAGACAGACAGACAGATTGATCCATTTATTATATATAGATACTAGCTGGAGTGCCCAGCGGTGCCGAGGCTTTTTCGAGGGCATGTTGTTGTTGGAAGAGAGAGAGAGAGAGAGCGACTGGTGGGGGGGTGGGAAGACGAGAGAGCGACTGGGGGAGAAGAGAGAGAGCGACTGGGGGGGAAGAGAGAGAGCGACTGGGGGGGGCAAGAGAGAGAGCGACTGGGGGGGAAGAGAGAGAGCGACTGGGGGGGAAGAGAGAGCGACTGGGGGCGAAGAGAGAGAGCGGCTGGGGGGGAAGAGAGCGAGCGACTGGTGGGAAAAGAGAGAGAGCGACTGGTGGGAAAAGAGAGCGACTGGGGGGAAGAGAGAGAGCGACTGGGGGGAAGAGAGAGAGCAACTGGGGGGAAGAGAGAGAGCAACTGGGGGGGAAGAGAGAGAGCAACTGGGGGGAGTAGAGAGCGACTGGGGGAAGAGAGAGCGACTGGGGGGAAGAGGAGAGCGACTGGGGGGAAAAGAGAGAGAGCGACTGGGGGGAAGAGAGAGAGCGACTGGGGGAAGAGAGAGAGCGACTGGGGGGAAGAGAGAGAGCGACTGGGGGGAAGAGAGAGAGCGACTGGGGGGAAGAGAGAGAGCGACTGGGGGGAAGAGAGAGAGCGACTGGGAAGAGGGGAGGAAGAAGAGGGGGAAGGGGAGGGGAGGGGAGAGGGAGCGGGGGGAGGGGGAGAGGGAGCGGGGGGGAGGGGTGGGGGAGGAGGGAGGGGAGGGGGGGGAAGGGGGAGTGGAGGGGGGAGTCCCTGAGCCCCGCCCCCGATCTCCCGAGCCCCACCCCGATCGTCCCGAGCCCCGCCCCCCAATCTCCCGAGCCCCGCCCCCCCGATCTTTCGAGCCCCGCGCCCCCCCCGGATCTCCTGAGGCTCGCCCCCCCCTGAGGCTCCACCCCCCACCCCCCCGATCTCCCGAGGCTTGCCCCCCACCCTCCCCGAGGCTCGCCCCCCCCCGATCTCCCAAGGCTCGCCTCCCCCCCCCGAACTCCCGAGGCTCGCCCCCCCCCGAGGCTCCGCCCCACCCCCCCCCGAGTCTCGCTCCCCCCCCCCCGAGTCTCGCCCCCCCCGAGGCTCGCCCCCCGCCCCCACCCGAGGCTCTCCCCCCCGTGATCTCCCGAGGCTCGCCCCGCCCCACGATCACCCGAGGCTCGCCCCCCCCACCCCCCCGCGATCTCCCGAGGCTCGCCCCCCCCTCCCCACCCGCGATCTCCCGAGGCTCGCCCCCCCCCCGCGATCTCCCGAGGCTCGCTCCCCCCCCCGCGATCTCCGGAGGCCCGATCTCTGGAGCCCCCGTCCCCCGCCCGTGCCCCGGTTGCCTTGGTAACCCTCCTCCCCTCTCCGCCTCCCGATCTCCGGGGCCTGAGCGGGCCGATTGCGTGAAGAAAAGACCCTCCTCACCTGTCACGGAGTTGAAGTCTCCGAAAGCGGCCACGGTGCCCCTGGCCTCTTCCCCCCGCGCATTCAGGAGGCGCGGGGAAGAGAGAGAGAGACAGACTGGGGGGGGGGGAAGAGGTTTAGACGCCGCTGCGCTCCTGCTCCGCGGAACTACGTGCTGCCACCGCCCGCACCAGCCTTTACTAAGATGGCGGCGATCGGGGGCCGTCTTGTTGACTGGGGCCGGGAGGTGCCTAGCTCAGGCGTGGGTGCGGAGGAGAGGCCAAGGCTTCAAGGCCTTCCTGGAAAATGGGGAAAGGTAGGAAAATTAATGATTAGATGAAAGATTTAGAAAGTAATTAACTTTTTTTAAAAACAATATGGCCTACCAATTCAGTTGCGTTTGCGCCCAATTAGGGGCGAAAGAGTGGGTTGCGCCGGAAGTTGCGTCGCGCCCGAAATTTGGTGGGCCCTAACATCGGCGTTAGCCTGGTAGCGCTGCGCCTGGCACCGATGACGTCATCGGTGTGCGCAGTGCCCCGGTACTGCCCGAAACCACACCGATCCCCATCTTCAGTAGCAGCCGCCTCTTCCGTGGCGGGCGCTAACAACATCGGGAGACCGGGTCCTTACTGCAGCCTTAGCGGCGCAAGTTAAGGTGGAGGTGCGGGGCGGCCGCTTTTTCGGCGGGCCGCCTGCCCGCACCTCCTTCCCCGGCCTCCTCCCATCCCCCCCCCGCGGCATTGCCGGCTGGTTTCCGTGGAGCCCGGCACTTCTCCGTTGTGCCGGGCTCTTTTGCCGGCACTTGCAATCGGGGCTCCGGCCGTTGCAGGCACCTCCCCCTTAAGAGAAGGGGGAGGCCTGCAGTACAGCAGCCTGCCGCACCGCATCGGGTGGCGCAGCGGGACCGGGAGCGCTGAAATTCACTTTCAGCGCCCCAAGCAGGGCGGACACACCCTGTACCAGCGCCCGGTTCCGCTTTGGGGCGCTGAAAGTGAATATGGGGCGGGCACAACTGGCTCCGCGGCGGGCGCAAAATTTTCAGCGCAAACGTGCTGGCGGGGCTATACCCAATTTCTAGGCCTATGTGTTTTAAAAGCAACGTTTTTTTGAAAGACGCAGAAAGCGGGAAAAAGGAAAAGTTTGGAATCAAGATGGCGGCGACTCACCTCGGTTCAGAACGATCAGGCCCGCCCACATACACACCGATTGGTTGACCGTCAGGTCACCAAAGCGTAGGATTGGTCAATCATCCCGTCACTCGACCGTAGGAGGGCCTGGCCGCATGCGCCAGGAACCCGGCGTACGATTGGTCGACCTCAAGGTCACTCTGTCGCTAATGAGCGGATAATGAGATGCTAATGAGTGGAATTTTGAACGTTTTTCGGATACCGCGGGCGCGATTTTTGTCCGGCCGAAACGTAAATACGCTTACCACCGTTTCGGAAAGGTAAGCTTTCTTTCGACGTAACGCACGCATAGGTACGCTCTATAACTTTCGAGCGCATAGCCGGACAGACGCACACGTGAGGACAGACAGACAGACAGACAGATAGACAGACAGACAGATAGACAGACAGAAAGAAGTATCCGTTTATATATATAGATAGATATATGTATATATATATATATTCTCTTTTTTTAATCCACACTTTCGTCTGAGCTTTTTTCTTCCCTCCCACATTGGCAGCTGTCCTTCATTCTGCCAGCGCCATTCACACTTCATCCAGAGCCATCCTTTCTTCCTTGAATATCTCTCAATGTCTCTCAATGTCTCCTGCTTTCTATCCTGTCGCTGACCTTCCCTTTTGTTCTTTCATCCCCTCCCCCTTTTCCCAGCCCCTACTTGCTTTAAAACCTATCCCCTTTCCTGTTTTTTTTTCCAGTTCTAACGAAGGGTCATCGACCTGAAACGTTAACTCTGTTTCTCTCTCCACGGATGCTGCCTGACCTGCTGAGTTTTTTCAACGTTTTCTGTTGTTATTCCAGGTTGGATTCATGTTGTGCTCAATGGAAATCCATTTACGGACGGAATCTCTATAAGCATAATAGTAATCACCTGATCAATGCAATTTCACAACACTGAAATAAAAATAAATAATCACAGGTTCAAAATTAATTAAAATACCCTTTAATTAAACATTTAAAAGATGATTTAATTTTTTGAAGAATAAATGTAAACATTTTTAAATGGGACAAAAATAACCTAAACTTATTTTAGTTGTAAGTGAATGTTTAAATCATTAAAAAAAATTAGTTTAACATTTATTTAAATGCTTATGCTGTTAAAGGAAGGCTTTACGCCTGCTTTTACCAGGTGTAAGGGTTTGCTGGGTATTCGCTGGGCAGTTGTTGGGCAAATAGCCAAACTCTGCACCACCGAAAGTGAATTTGTAGCGACTGGCTATGATCTGTCAAGGAGAAACTTGACAGACCGCTAGTTCCGTGTTATCATGCATGTGCATTGTGCGTGGAAACCCTTAACTTGCGGGACATTTACGACGGCATACGCCATCATAGGCCCCGTAAAATCCGGGCCATTAGGGCAGATGTCCAATAGCTTGGTCAAAGAGGTTGGTTTTAAAGAGCATCTTAAAGGGGAAAAGAGAGATAGAGAGGCGGAGCTGGTAGCATAGTGGTAATGTTACTGAGCTAATAATCCCGAAAACTAGACTTATGATCCAGAGACGTGAGTTCAAATCCCATTAAATTTAGTTAATTAAATAAATCTGGAATAAAAAGCTAGTATCAGTAATGGTAACCATGAAACTATCAGATTGTCTTAAAAACTCACCTGGTTCACTAATGTCCTTTAGGGAAGGAAATCTGCCGTCCTTACCTGTTCTGCCCGATATGTGACTCCAGACCCACAGCAGTTGACTCTTAACTGCCCTCTGAAATGGCCCAGCAAGCCACTCAGTTGTAACAAACCACTACAAAACACAATAATAAGAATAAAACTGGACAGACCACCTGGCATTGATCTGCCCATAGCTGCCCAGTCTGGGCCTGCGACAGGTAGTGAGAAAACCAACATGACCTCATCCTCACCAAACTACCTGCCTCAGATGCATCTGCCCATGCCAGTATTGGTAGTAGCAGTGACGATTGCACAGTCATTGTGGAGACGAAGTCCCGTCTTCACACTGAGAACACCCTCCTTCTTGTTGTGAGGCACAACCACCGTGCTAATTGGGATAGGTTCAGAACAGATCTAGCAGCTCAAAACTGGGCATCCACGAGACGCTGTGGGACATTAGCAGCAGCAGAATTGTATTCCACCACAGTCTGTAACCTCATGGCCCGGCATATCCCTCATTCTATCATTACCATCAAGCCAGGGGACCAACCCTGGTTCAATAAGGAGTGTAGAGTAGCATGCCAGGAGCAGCAACAGGCGCACCTAAAAATGAGGAACCAACCTGGGGAAGCTGCAACACAGGACTACATGTATGCTAAAAAGTGGAAGCATAGGCTTTCGATAGGGATAAGCGATCCACAATCAATGGATAAGATCAAAGTTCTGCAGTCCTGCCACATCCAGTCGGGAGGAGGAGGCTCCATGAATATCCCCATCCTCAATGATGGTGGAGCCCAGCACATGAGTGCAAAAGACAAGACTGAAACACTTGCAACCATATTCACCCAGAAGTGCCAAGTGGATGATTCATATCGGCCTCCTCCTGAGGTCCCCACCATCACAGAAGCCAATATTCAGGCAATTCAATTCACTCAACATGATATCAAAAAACAGCTGAGCGCACTGAAACACCACAACAATACACTGCTCACTGATGCCCAGTTTGGGTTCCGCCAAGAGCACTCGGTTCCTGACCTCATTACAGCCTTGGTCCAAACATGGACAAAGGAGCTGAATATCCAGAAGTGAGGTGAGAGTGACTGCCCTAGACATCAAGGCAGCATTTGACCGAGTCTGGCATCAAGGAGCCCTAGTAAAACTGAAGTCAATGGGAATCGAGGGGGGGGAAATTCTCCACTGGCTGGAGTCATACCGAGCACAAAGGAAGATGGTTGTGGTGGTTGAAGGTCAATCATCACAGCTCCAGGACATTGCTGCAGGAGTTCCTCAGGGCAGTATCCTAGGCCCAACCATCTTTAGCTGCTTCATCAATGACCTTCCCTCCAACATAAGGTCAGAAATGCGGTTGTTTGCACAGTGTTCCGTGCCATTCACAACTCTTCAGATAATGAAGCAGTCCATGCCTGCATGCAACAAGACATTGACGACATTTAGGCTTGGGCTGATAAGTGGCAGGTAACATTCGCACCACACAAGTGCCAGGCAATGACTATCTCCAACAAGCAAGAGTCTAACCACTGCCCCTTTACATTCAAAGGCATTACCATCGCCTAATCCCCCACCATCAACATCCTGGAGGTCACCATTGAGCAGAAACTTACCTGGACCAGCCACATAAATACTGTGGCAACACGAACAGGTCAGAGGCTGGGTATTCTATGGTGAGTGTCTCACCTCCTGACTCCCCAAAGCCTGTCCACCATCTACAAGGCACAGGTAAGGAGAGTGATAGAATACTCTCCACTTGCCTGGGTGAGTGCAGCTCCAACAACACTCAAGAAGCTCGACACCATCCAGGACAAAGGAGCCCGCTGGATTGGTACCCCATCTACCACCTTAAACATTCACCCCCTCCACCACCGGCGCACCGTGGCTGCAGTGTGTACCATCTACAAGATGCACTGCAGCAACTCACCAAGGCTTCTTCGGCAGCACCTCCCATACCCACGACCACATGGGAACACCACCACCTCCAAGTTCCCTTCCAAGCCACACACCACACTGATTTAGAAGTATATCGCCAATCCTTCATCGTCACTGGGTCAAAATCCTGGAACTCCCTCCCTAACAGCACTGTGGGCGTACCTTCACCACACGGACTGCAGCGGTTCAAGATGGCAGCTCACCACCACCTTCTCCAGGGCAACTTGGGATGGGCAGTAAATGCTGGCCTTGCCTGCCGTGCCCATATCTTATAAACGAATAATAAAAATAATAATAAAAAAGAGGTTTAGGAAGGGAATTCCAGAGCTTAGGGCCTTGGAAGCTGAATATCCTTTAATTATCAAGAGCTTCATCAACGGACGTTGAACAAAAACTACTGATTAAGTTCAGTTGTTGAGTCGAATATTGATGGGAAATAGGTGTGTTTTTGTTGAGGGGTGAAATACTATAGCAAGCTGGTGTGTCTGACTAAATATTTCATTATTTACATTATAGAGTCATAGAGTTACACAGCACGGATAGAGGCCCTTCGGCCCATCGTGTCCGCGCCGGCCATCACGCCCTGTCTAATCTAATCCCATATTCTAGCATTTGGTCTGTAGCCTTGTATGCTATGGCATTTCAAGTGCTCATCCAAATGCTTCTTGAATGTTGTGAGGGTTCCAGCCTCCACAACCCTTTCGGGCAGTGAGTTCCAGACTCCAACCACCCTCTGGGTGAAAAAGTTCTTTCTCAAATCCCCTCTAAACCTCCCGCCCTTTACCTTGAATCTATGCCCCCTAGTTATTGACCCTTCTACTAAGGGAAAAAGCTCCTTAGTATCCATCCTATCTATGCCCCTCATAATTTTGTACACCTCAATCATGTCCCCCCTCAGCCTCCTCTGCTCCAAGGAAAACAAACCCAATCTGCCCAGTCTCTCTTCATAGCTGAAGCGTTCCAGCCCTGGTAGCATCCTGGTGAATCTCCTCTGCACCCTCTCCAAAGCTATCACATCCTTCCTGTAGTGTGGCGACCAGAGCTGCACACAGTATTCCAGCTGTGGCCTAACCAGTGTTTTATACAGCTCCATCATAACCTCCTTGCTCTTATATTCTATGCCTCGGCTAATGAAGGCAAGTATAACCATATGCCTTTTTTACCACCTTATCCACCTGTTCCGCCGCCTTCAGGGATCTGTGTACTTGCACACCCAGAGCCCTCTGACCCTCCATCTTGCCTAGGGTCTTACCATTCATTGTGTATTCCCTTGCCTTGTTAGTCCCCCCAAAGTGCATCACCTCGCACTTTTCCGGGTTAAATTCCATTTGCTACTGTTCCGCCCATCTGACCAACCCATCAATATCGTCCTGCAGACTGAGACTACCCTTCTCGCTATTTACCACCCTACCAATTTTTGTATCATCCGCGAACTTACTGATCATACCTTTTACATTCATATCCAAGTCATTAATATAGACCACAAACAGCAAGGGACCCAGCACCGATCCCTGTGGTACCCCACTGGCCACAGGCTTCCAGTCACAAAAACAACCTTCGACCATCACCCTCTGCCTTCTGCCACTAAGCCAGTTTTTTATCCAACGTGCCAAGGCACCCTGGATTCCACAGGCTCTTACCTTCTTGACCAGTCTCCTGTGTGGGACATTATCGAAGGCCTTACTGAAATCCATGTATACCACATCCACTGCGTTGCCCTCATCCACACACCTAGTCACCCCCTCAAAAAATTCAATCAAATTAGTCAGACATGATCTTCCCTTGACAAAGCCATGTTGACTATCCCTGATTAATCCTTGCCTCTCCAAGTGGAGACTGATTTTGTCCCTCAGAATTTTTTCCAATAATTTTCCCACCACTGATGTTAGGCTCACTGGCCTGTAGTTCCCCGGTTTTTCCCTACTCCCCTTCTTGAATAATGGAACTACATTAGCGGTTCTCCAGTCCTCTGGCACATCCCCTGTGGCCAGAGAGGTTCTGAATATGTGTGTTAGAGCCCCCGCAATCTCTTCCTTTGCCTCACACAGCAGCCTGGGATACATTTCGTCCGGGCCTGGGGATTTATCCATTTTTAGGCCTGCTAAAACCGCCAATACCTCCTCCCTCTCGATGTTAATGTGTTCGAGCATATCACAGTCCCCCCGCCCTATTTCTATGTCTACATCGTCCCTCTCCATAGTGAAAACAGATGCAAAAAATTCATTTAGAACCCCTCCTACATCTTCCGGCTCCACACACAGATTGCCACTTTTGTCCCTAATGGGCCCTATTTTTTCCCTAGTTATCCTCTTACCCTTAATATACTTATAAAACATCTTAGGATTTTCCTTTATTTTGCTCGCCAGTGTTATTTCATGGCCCCTCCTTGATCTCCTAATTTCTTTTTTAAGTATCCCCCTGCACTTTTTGTACTCCTCTAGGGCTTCCTCCGTCTTTAGCCTTTTGTATCTGCCAAAAGCCCTCCTTTTTTTTCTAATCCATTCTCGTATATCCCCTGACATCCAAGGTTCCCTGTGATTTTTGGAACCACCCTTGACCTTTACGGGAACATGTTGCCATTGTATGATCTCAATCTCCCTTCTGAAAGCCTCCCATTGCGCCGATGCGGATTTTCCTACAAGTAGCTGATCCCAGTCCATTTTGGCCAGATCCTGCCTTATCCTATTAAAATCGGCCTTCCCCCAATTTAGAACCTTTATTTCCGGCCCATCCCTGTCCTTTTCCATGACCACCTTAAATCTCACCATATTATGGTCACTGTCACCAAAGTGCTCACCTACTAGCACTTCTTCCACTTGGCCGGCCACATTCCCTAGAATTAGGTCCAGTACCGCCCCCTCTCTGTAGGACCTTCTACATGCTGGCTCAAAAAGCTCTCCTGGATGCACTTTAAGAATTCTACACCCTCTGTGCCTTTCACACTCTGACTATCCCAGTTAATATTGGGGAAGTTGAAATCCCCCATTATTATTACCCTATTATTTGCACATTTCTCTGAGATTTGCCTGCATATCTGTTCCTCTATCTCCCCCTGACTGTTTGGAGGCCTATAGTACACTCCCAGCAAAGTGCTTGCCCCCTTCTTGTTTTTAAGCTCAGTAGAATTAATATCAGCCGGGTTCTGGACAGGGCGTGCGATCCGCCTGTCAGATTAATACCCAGAGGGTGAGGATGGAATTTCACCAGAAATGTACTGGACAGACACTATATAGTTAGAGGGACACAGGGATCAGACAGAAATCACACCTGAAATGTACCGGGCATTGTAAGGCAAAGGGGATTATTCTACTCCAGCTACAAGGGGGCTTTAGAACAGAGAGGGGACTTTCTCGCTGGCAATAGCGCAAAAAGAACAATGTTCAATCTTTTAAAGTATTCGCTTAACATCATCCTTTTAATACAAAAGCAAAATACTGCAGACTCTGGAAATTTGAAATAAAAACATAAAATGCTGGAAAGACGCAGCAGGTCCGAGAATCATAGAATCATAGAAATTTACAGCACAGAAGGAGGCCATTCGGCCCATCGTGTCCGTGCTGGCCGACGAGCTCTCCAGCCTAATCCCACTTTCCAGCACTTGATCCGTAGCCCTGTAGATTGCGGCACTTCAAGTGTACATCCAAGTAATTTTTTAATGTGATGAGTGAGCTCCAGATCGCCACCACACTCTGGGTGAAAATATTTCTCCTCAAATCCCCTCTAAGCCTTCTACCAATTATTATAAATCTCTGCCCCCTGGGTATCGAACCCTCTGCTAAGGGGAATAGGTCCTCCCGATCCACTCTATCTAGGCCCCTCATAAGTTTATACACCTCAATTAAGTCTCCCCTCAGCCTCCTCTGTTCCAAAGAAAACAACCCCAGCCTATCCAATCTTTCCTCATAGCTAAAATTCCCCAGCCCAGGCAACATCCTCGTAAATCTCCTCTGTACCCCCTCTAGTGCAATCACATCCTTCCTGTAATGTGGTGACCAGAACTGCACGCAGTACTCTAGCTGTGGCCTAACTAATGTTTGATACAGTTCCAGCATAACCTCCCTGCTTTTATATTCTATGCCTCGGCTAATAAAGGCATTTATCCCATATGCCTTTTTACCCAAATTATCTACCTGTCCTGCTACCTTCAGGGATCTGTGGCCATGCATTCCAAAGTCCCTCTGTTCCTCTACACTACTCAGTGTCCTACCATTTATTGTGTATTCCCTTGCCTTGTTAGCCCTCCCCAAATGCATTACCTCACACTTCTCCAGATTGAATTCCATTTGCCACTGTTCTGCCCACCTGACCAGTCTATTGATATCTTCCTGCAGTCTACAGCTTTCTTCATTATCAACCACACGGCCAATTTTTGTATCATCTGCAAACTTCTTAATCATACTTCCTGCATTCAAATCCAAATCATTGATATATACCACAAAAAGCAAAGGACCCAGTACTGAGCCCTGCGGAACCCCACTGGAAACAGCCTTCCAGTCACAAAAACACCCGTCGACCATTACCCTTTGTTTCCTGCCTCTGAGCCAATTTCGGACCCAACTTGCTGTGGTGTATGTAACCTGTTCCACCTTAAGAGAACTTAAGCCTGGTCCACCTTAAGAAAGGTACTACTTTCTTTGGCTGCTGTATACGTAATACCGGTGGTGACCACACCGGTATATAAGCACAGTGTAATAATATTGTATTCAGTATAGTCCGACCTCCAACCAGTAAAGACCTGTTGAATTTACTCTTGTGGTCTGTGTAGTAATTCTCACTATAACACACAGACTTAACACTTGCCACTTTATCTTGGATCCCATGGGCTTTTACTTTCGTGACCAGTCTGCCATGTGGGACCTTATCAAAAGCCTTGCTATAATCTATATATATGCACCACACTCATCGACCCTCAGGCAGCAACTGTGGAGAGAGAAACAGGGTTAACATTTCAGATCGGTGGCCCTTCAGCAGAGCTAGAAAATGGTCTACATGTAACAGTTTTTAAGCAAGTACAGAGACAAGGAAAGGATGAGGGGAGGAAAGAACAAAAGGGAAGGTCTGTGATAGGGTGGAAAGCAGGAGTGATTAAATGACAAATTGGATGACGGTGCAAGGCAAAAGGGGGTCATAATGGGACAAGTAAAGAAACAAAAGATGGGTCTCGATGAGCTGAGAGTGACAAAAGCAGAATCATTACCAGCAATTGCTGTGCAACAAACTGGGAGCAGTGGTAATGATCTGAAAACGTTGAACTCAGTGTCGAGTCCTGATGGCTCCAAAGTGCTGAACCGAAAGATGAGGTGTTGTTCCTCGTGCTTCCATTGAGCTTCATTGGAACAATAGGAGTCCAAGGACAGTGAGGTCAGAATGGAATTGGGGCGGAGAATTAAGGTGACAGGTGACTAGAAGCTCAGGATCAAGCTTGTGGACTGAATGGAGGTGTTCCACAAAGCGATCACCCAATCAGCGTTTGGTCTCCCTAATGTAGAGGAGTCAGGATCGTCAGCAGAAAATACAGTATACTAAATTGGTACAGACAGGATGGTCCGAATGGCCTCCTTCTGTGCTGTACTATTCTATGATTCTATAAATCACTGTATCAACTGGAAGGTGTGTTTGGGGCCCTGGATGGTGGGAGTGGAGGAGGTAAAGGGGCAGGTGTTTCATGTCCTGCGTTTGCACGGGAATGCGCCGATGGGGAGGGGATGTTGTGAGTGATTGAAGAGTGGAACAGGGTGTGGCGGAGGGAACAGTCCCTTTGGAATGATGAAAGGGGAGGGGAGGGGAAGATCTGTTTGCTGGTCACACCAAGCTGGAGGTGGCGGGAATGGCATGGGATGATCCGTTGCATGGTAAGGCCGGTGGGGTGCAAGGTGAAAATAAGGGGAACACTATCATGGCCCTGGAAATCCACATGGCATTAATACACGTCACTGTCGTCTGGTCTGAGATTGTTGAATCTCAAGGAGCAATTCATCTGCTCCAGATTCCCACCCAAGACTGAAAGAAAAAATTGAAAGCAGTTTCAATAGTAACTTTAAAAGGCATGATGGGCCGACTGGCCTCCTTCTGTGCTGTCTGATTCTATGATTCTATATCTGCTCACTCTATGATTGAAGGCCAAATCTGTTCCCTTTCATGAAGTGATTGTTCTCTCAATCCAAGGGCTAGAATGAATCCAATTTCCTGAATTCAGCTCAGAATGTAAACTGTACCTGATAGCAAGCGGAGAAAGATTGAAATGTTTCATATAGTGCTTCTCACTATCGTCCTTGGATTACAGATCCCCCATGGTCGAATTGAATGTCAGAACAGGCTCGAGGGGCTGAATGGCCTCCTCCTGTTCCCATGATTGACCAGGGAATGGAAAAGGAAGTCTGGAATGTTCATTTAAATTGAATTGTTAGAGAAAGACACTGGTTCAAACTGGTAGAAGAGAAATTTAGGACTGAAGCCAGCAAACTCTTTACGCAATGGGTGATCGACACTTGGAATGAACTCAAGGATAGAGTAGGGGAAACAATCCTGGCATCATTTACAAGACGACTGGTGGCTGCAATGGCAGGAGTGAAGGGTCTCTCTCGATGGCTGAATGTCTGATCCGTAACTATCCTGTGATCCTGTGTTTGCAGCTCAGAGCTGAGAACTAAACAGATCACAGTTTTACTAACATTGGGTCAATTGCTCAGCGAATTATCCTGAGACCCCCATCACACACATACACTCACTCTCACTCTCACACACACAAACAGTCCCACACACACAAACACACTCATACACGCTCACTCACACCTACATACTCACACACACATACATCCACACACATCCACACACACTGCACAGTCACACACAGTCACACACACACACACACTCACACACTCACTCACCCAGATACACTCACACAGACACACTTATACACACTCATATGAACTGTAAAGTTTTCATGCAAGTCTGAAAAGGTTGTGAGACTGTCGATAATGAACATGCTAATGATCTACAAGCTCTGCAATTCACACCATGATCTGATCTGTGAGAGTTCTTATGGGCCAAGCAGCTGCTGCAGTTTAATCTTTCTGCTAACTCTTACACCCCTTCTGCCCTGAGATTGGGCGATGTTGCTGTCAATGTATTACATGTACATCGGGACTGTGAGTTAATCCTGGGAACTTATCAGATCTGTTGCTTGTACAGACTCAAATGGTTATTCTCTGCTTGTTTTTTCCCTTCTGTCTCCTATTTGACCCGAAGCTCAGCTTCCGACCCCCATATCCTCTCAATCATCAGGACCGCCTACTTCCACCTCCATAACATCGCCCGTCTCTGCCCCTGCCTCAGCTCATCTGCTACTGAAACCTTCATCCGAGCCTTTGTTCCTCCAGACACGACAATTCTAACGCTCTCCTGGACGGCCTCCCATCTTCCCCTCTGTAAAGTTCAGCTCATCCAAAACTCTGCTGCCCCATATCGTACCTCGCACCAAGTCCGGTTCACCCAGCACCCCTGTGCTCGCTGACCTACATTGGGTCCCGGTCCGGCAATGGCTCGATTTAAAAATAA
Organism: Somniosus microcephalus; assembly: GCF_052327205.1. NCBI lineage: Eukaryota > Metazoa > Chordata > Chondrichthyes > Squaliformes > Somniosidae > Somniosus > Somniosus microcephalus. Next base: position 38,222,082 of record NC_141016.1, read on the forward strand.
TCATCCTTGTCTTCAAATCCCTCAATTGCCTCCCTCCGATCCCTCTCTGTAACCTCCTCCAGCACGACAGCCCTCCGACATCTCTGTAACCTCCTCCAGCCCTACAGCCCTCCGAGATCTCTGTAACTGCACCCAGCCCTACAACCCTCCGAGATCTCTGTAACCTCCTCCAGCCCTACAGCCCTCCGAGATCTCTGTAACCTCCTCCAGCCCTACAGCCCTCCGAGATCTCTGTAACCTCCTCCAGCCCCACAGCCCTCCGAGATCTCTGTAACCGCACCCAGCCCTACAACCCTGCGAGATCTCTGTAACCTCCTCCAGCACTACAGCCCTCCGAGATCTCTGTAAACTCCTCCAGCCCTACAGCCTTCTGAGAGCTCTGCAACCGCACCCAGCCCTACAACCATCCGAGATCTCTGTAACCGCACCCAGCCCTACAACCCTCCGAGATCTCTGTAACCGCACCCAGCCCTACAACCCTCCGAGATCTCTGTAACAGCAGCCAGCCCTACAAACCTCCGAGATCTCTGTAACCGCACCCAGCCCTACAACCCTCCGAGATCTCTGTAACCGCACCCAGCCCTACAACCCTCCGAGATCTCTGTAACCTCCTCCAGCCCTACAACCCTCCGAGATCTCTGTAACCGCACCCAGCCCTACAACCCTCCGAGATCTCTGTAACAGCAGCCAGCCCTACAACCCTCCGAGATCTCTGTAACAGCACCCAGCCCTACAACCCTCCGAGATCTCTGTAACCGCACCCAGACCTAGAACCCTCCCTATCTCTGTAACCGCACCCAGCCCTACAGCCCTCCGAGATCTCTGTAACCTCCTCCAGCCCTACAACCCTCCGAGATCTCTGTAAACTCCTCCAGCCCTACAACCCTCCGAGATCTCTGTAACCACACCCAGCCCTACAACCCTCCCTATCTCTGTAACCGCACCCAGCCCTACAGCCCTCCGAGATCTCTGTAACCGCACCCAGCCCTACAACCCTCCGAGATCTCTGTAACCTCCTCCAGCCCTACAACCCTCCGAGATCGGAGTAACCGCACCCAGCCCTACAGCCCTCCCTATCTCTGTAACCTCCTCCTGCCCTACAACACTCCGAGATCTCTGTAACAACACCAAGCCCTACAGCCCTCCGAGATCTCTGTAACCTTCTCCAGCCCTACAACTCTCCTAGATCTCTGTAACCACACCCAGCCCTACAAGCCTCCGAGACCTCTGTAACTGCACCCAGCCGTACAACCCCCCAAGATCTCTGTAACTGCACCCAGCCCTAGAACCTTCCGAGATCTCTGTAACCTCCTCCAGGCCTACAGCCCTCTGAGATCTCTGTAACCTCCTCCAGCCCTACAACCCTCCCTATCTCTGTAACCTCCTACAGCCCCTACAACCCTCCCTATCTCTGTAACTTCCTCCAGCCCTACAACCCTCCGAGATCTCTAACCTCACCCAGCCCTACAGCCCTCCGAGATCTCTGTAACCTCACCCAGCCCTACAACCCTCCGAGATCTCTGTAACTGCACCCAGCCCTACAACCCTCCGAGATCTCTGTATCTGCACCCAGCCCTACAACCCTCCGAGATCTCTGTAACCTTCTCCAGCCCTACAACCCTCCGAGATCTCTGTAACCTCCACCAGCCCTACAACCCTCCCTATCTCTGTAACTTCCTCCAGCCCTACAACCCTCCGAGATCTCTGTAACCTCACCCAGCCCTACAGCCCTCCGAGATCTCTGTAACCTCCTCCAGCCCTACAACCCTCCGAGATCTCTGTAAACTCCTCCAGCCCGACAACCCTCCGAGATCTCTGTAACCGCACCCAGCCCTACAACCCTCCGAGATCTCTGTAACCACACCCAGCCCTACAACCCTCCGAGATCCCTGTAACCTTCTCCAGCCCTACAACCCTCAGAGATCTCTGTAAACTCCTCCAGCCGTACAACCCTCCGAGATCTCTGTAACCTCCTCCAGCCCTACAACCCTCCGAGATCTCTGTAACCGCACCCAGCCCTACAACCCTCCGAGATCTCTCTAACCTCCTCCAGCCCTACAACACTCCGAGATCTCTGTAACCGCACCCAGCCCTGCAACCCTCTGAGATCTCTGTAACCGCACCCAGCCCGACAACCCTCCGAGATCTCTGTAACCGCACCCAGCCCAACAACCCTTCGAGATCTCTGTAACCTCCTCCAGCCCTACAACCCTCTGAGATCTCTGTAACCGCACCCAGCCCTACAACCCTCCGAGATCTCTGTAACCGCACCCAGCCCTACAACCCTCTGAGATCACTTTACCCTCCTCCAGCCCAACAACCTTTCCAAGATCTCTGTAACCGCACCCAGCCCTACAACCCTCCGAGATCTCTGTAACCGCACCCAGCCCTACAACCCTCCGAGATCTCTGTAACCGCACCCAGCCCTACAACCCTCCGAGATCTCTGTAACCGCACCCAGCCCTACAAGCCTCCGAGATCTCTGTATCTGCACCCAGCCCTATAACCCTCCGAGATCTCTGTAAACTCCTCCAGCCCTACAACCGTTCGAGATCTCTGTAACCTCACCCAGCCCTACAACCCTCCGAGATCTCTGTAAACTCCTCCAGCCCTACAACCGTTCGAGATCTCTGTAACCTCCTCCAGCCCTACAACCATCCGAGATCTCTGTAAACTCCTCCAGCCCTACAACCCTCCGAGATCTCTGTAACCTCCTCCAGCCCTACAACCCTCCGAAATCTCTGTAACCGCACCCAGCCCGACAACCCTCCGAGATCTCTGTAACCTCCTCCAGCCCTACAACCCTCCGAGATCTCTGTAACCACACCCAGCCCTACAACCCTCTGAGATCTCTGTAACCTCCTCCAGCCCTACAACCCTCCGAGATCTCTGTAACCTCCTCCAGCCCTACAACCCTCCGAGATCTCTGTAACCACACCCAGCCCTACAACCATCTGAGATCTCTGTAACCTCCTCCAGCCCTACAACCATCTGAGATCTCTGTAACCACACCCAGCCCTACAGCCCTCCGAGATCTCTGAAACCACACCCAGCCCTACAACCCTGCATATCTCTGTAACCTCCTCCAGCCCTCCAGCCCTCCGAGATCTCTGCAACCTCCTCCAGCCCTGCAGCCCTCCGAGATCTCTGTAACCGCACTAAGCCCTACAACCCTCCGAGATCTCTGTAACCGCACTAAGCCCTACAACCCTCCGAGATCTCTGCAACCTCCTCCAGCCCTACAGCCCTCCGAGATCTCTGTAACCTCCTCCAGCCCTACAGCCCTCCGAGATCTCTGTAACCGCACTAAGCCCTACAACCCTCCGAGATCTCTGCAACCTTCTCCAGCCCTACAGCCCTCCGAGATCTCTGTAACCTCCTCCAGCCCTACAGCCCTCCGAGATCTCTGTAACCTCCTCCAGCACTACAACCCTCCGAGATCTCTGTAACCGCACCCAGCCCTATTGCCCTCCGAGATCTCTGTAACCTCCTCCAGCACTACAGCCCTCCGAGATCTCTGGAACCTCCTCCAGCCCGACAGCCCTCCGAGATCTCTGTAACCGCACCCAGCCCTACAACCATCCAAAATCTCTGTAACCGCACCCAGCCCTACAACCCTCCGAGATCTCTGTAACCGCAGCCAGCCCGACAACCCTCTGAGATCTCTGTAACAGCACCCAGCGCTACAGCCCTCCGAGATCTCTGTAACCGCACCCAGCCCTACAACCCTCCGTGATCTCTGTAACCGCACACAGCCCTACAACCCTCCGAGATCTCTGTAACCGCACCCAGTCCTACAACCCTCCGAGATCTCGGTAACCTCCTCCAGCCCTACAACCCTCCGAGATCTCTGTAACCGCACCCAGCCCTACATGCCTCCGAGATCTCTGTAACCGCACCCAGCCCTACAGCCCTCCGAGATCTCTGTAACCGCAACCAGCCCTACAGCCCTCCGAGATCTCTGTAACCTCCTCCAGCCCTACAGCCCTCCGAGACCTCTGTAACCGCACCCAGCCCTAAAACACTCCGAGATCTCTGTAACCGCTCCCAGCCCTTCAGCCCTCCGAGATCTCTGTAACCACACCCAGCCCTACAACCCTCCGAGATCTCTGTAACCACACCCAGCCCTACAACCCTCCAAGATCCCTGAAACCTCCTCCAGCCCTACAACGCTCCGAGAGCTCTGTAACCTCCTCCAGCCCTACAGCCCTCCAAGATCTCTGTAACCACAGCCAGCCCTACAGCCCTCCGAGATCTCTGTAACCTCCTCCAGCCCTACAGCCCTCCGAGATCTCTGTAACCGCACCCAGCCCTATAGCCCTCCGAGATCTCTGTAACCTCCTCCAGCCCTTCCGCCCTCCGAGATCTCTGTAACCTCCTCCAGCCCTACAGCCCTCCGAGATCTCTGTAACCGCACCCAGCCCTACAACCATCCGAAATCTCTGTAACCGTACCCAGCCCTACAACCCTCCGAGATCTCTGTAACCGCACCCAGCCCTACAACCCTCCGAGATCTCTGTAACCGCAGCCAGCCCTTCAACCCTCCGAGATCTCTGTAACAGCACCCAGCCCGACAGCCCTCCGAGATCTCTGTAACCGCACCCAGCCCTACAACCCTCCGAGATCTCTGTAACCGCACCCAGCCCTACTACCCTCCGAGATCTCTGTAACCGCACCCAGCCCTACAACCCTCCATATCTCTGTAACCTTCTCCCGCTCTACAACCCTCCGAGATCTCTGTAACCTCACCCAGCCCTACAACCCTGAGATCTCTTTAACCTCCTCCAGCCCTACAAACCTCCAAGATCTCTGTAACCGCTCCCAGCCCCACAGCCCTCCAAGATCTCTCTCACCGCACCCGGCCCTACAATCCTCCGAGATCTCTGTAACCACACCCAGCCCTCCAAACCTCCGAGATCTCTGTAACCTCCTCCAGCCCTACAACCCTCTGAGATCTCTGTAACCGCACCAAGCCCTACAACCCTCTGAGATCTCTGTAACCTCTTCCAGCCCTACAACCCTCTGAGATCTCTGGAACCACACCCAGCCCTACAGCCCTCCGATATCTCTGAAACCACACCCAGCCCTACAACCCTCCATATCTCTGTAACCTCCTCCAGCCCTCCAGCCCTCCGAGATCTCTGTAACCTCCTCCAGCCCTGCAGCCCTCCAAGATCTCTGTAACCGCACTAAGCCGTACAACCCTTCGAGATCTCTGTAAACTCCTCCAGCCCTACAAACCTCCGAGATCTCTGTAACCACACCCAGCCCTACAACCCTCCGAGATCTCTGTAACCTCCTCCAGCCCTACAAACCTCCAAGATCTCTGTAGCCTCCTCCAGCCCTACAACCCTCCGAGATCTCTGTAACCACACCCAGCCCTACAGCCCTCCGAGATCTCTGTAACCTCCTCCAGCCCTACAGTCTTCCGAGATCTCTGTAACCTCCTCCAGCCCTACAATCCTCCGAGTTCTCTATAACCTCCTCCAGCCCTACAACCCCCCGAGATGTCTGTAACCTCCTCCAGCCCTACAACCCTCCCTATCTCTGTAACTGCACCCAGACCTACAGACCTCCGAGATCTCTGTAACCTCCTCCAGCCCTACAACCCTCCGAGATCTCTGTAAACTCCTCCAGCCCTACAACCCTCTGAGATCTCTGTAACCGCACCCAGCCCTACAACCCTCCGAGATCCCTGTAACCTCCTCCAGCCCTACAACCCTCCGATATCTCTGTAACCTCACCCAGCCCTACAACCCTCCGAGATCTCTGTAACCGTACCCAGCCCTATAACCCTCCCTACCTCTGTAACCGCACCCAGCCCTACAGCCCTCCCTATCTCTGTAACCTTCTCCAGACCTACAACCCTCCAAGATCTCTGTAACCGCACCCAGCCCTACAACCCTCCGAGATCTCTGTAACCTCCTCCAGCCCTACAACCCTCCGAGATCTCTGTAACCTCACCCAGCTCGAAAGCCCTCCGAGATCTCTGTAACCGCACCCAGCCCTGTAACCCTCCGAAATCTCTGCAACTGCACCCAGCCCTGCAACCCTCCGAGATCTCTGTAACCTCACCCAGCCCTACAACCCGCCGAAATCTCTGTAACCGCACCCAGCCCTACAACACTCCGAGATCTCTGTAACCGCACCCAGCCGTACAACCCTCTGAGATCTCTGTAACCTCCTCCAGCCCTACAACCCTCCGAGATCTCTGTAACCGCACCCAGCCCTACAACCCTCCGAGATCTCTGTAACCTCCTCCAGCCCTACAATCCTGAGATCTCTGTAAGATCCTCCAGCCCTACAACCCTCCGAGATCTCTGTAACCTCCTCCAGCCCTGCAACCCTCCGAGATCTCTGTAACCGCACCCAGCCCTACAACCCTCCGAGATCTCTGTAACCTCCTCCAGCCCTACAATCCTCTGAGATCTCTGCAACCTCCTGCAGCCCTACAACCCTCCGAGATCTCTGTAACCTCCTCCAGCCCTACAACCCTCCGAGATCTCTGTAACCGCACCCAGCCCTCCAACCCTCCGAGATCTCTGTAACCTCCTCCAGCCCTACAACCCTCCGAGATCACTGTAACCTCCTCCAGCCCTACAACCCTCCGAGATCTCTGTAACCGCACACAGCCCTACAACCCTCCGAGATCTCTGTCACCTCCTCCAGCCCTACAACCCTCCGAGATCTCTGTAACCGCACCCAGACCTACAACCCTCCGAGATCTCTGTAACCTCCTCCAGCCCTACGAGATCTCTGTAACCGCACCAAGCGCTACAAGCCTCCGAGATCTCTGTAACCGCACCCAGCCCTACAACCCTCCGTGATCTCTGTAACCGCACCCAGCCCTACAGCCCACCCTATCTCTGTAACCTCCTCCAGCCCTACAACGCTCCGAGATGTCTGTAACCTCCTCCAGCCCTACAACCCTCCCTATCTCTGTAACCGCACCCAGCCCTACAGACCTCCGAGATCTCTGTAACCTCCTCCAGCCCTGCAGCCCTCCGAGATCTCTGTAACCGCACTAAGCCGTACAACCCTTCGAGATCTCTGTAAACTCCTCCAGCCCTACAAACCTCCGAGATCTCTGTAACCACACCCAGCCATACAACCCTCCGAGATCTCTGTAACCTCCTCCAGCCCTACAGCCCTCCGAGATCTCTGTAACCTCCTCCAGCCCTACAATCCTCCGAGTTCTCTATAACCTCCTCCAGCCCAACAACCCTCCGAGATGTCTGTAACCTCCTCCAGCCCTACAACCCTCCCTATCTCTGTAACTGCACCCAGACCTACAACCCTCCGAGATCTCTGTAACCTCCTCCAGCCCTACAACCCTCCGAGATCTCTGTAAACTCCTCCAGCCCTACAACCCTCTGAGATCTCTGTAACCGCACCCAGCCCTACAACCCTCCGAGATCCCTGTAACCTCCTCCAGCCCTACAACCGTCCGATATCTCTGTAACCTCACCCAGCCCTACAGCCCTCCGAGATCTCTGTAACCGTACCCAGCCCTATAACCCTCCCTATCTCTGTAACCGCACCCAGCCCTACAGCCCTCCCTATCTCTGTAACCTTCTGCAGACCTGCAACCCTCCAAGATCTCTGTAACCGCACCCAGCCCTACAACCCTCCGAGATCTCTGCAACCTCCTCCAGCCCTACAACCCTCCGAGATCTCTGTAACCTCACCCAGCTCGAAAGCCCTCCGAGATCTCTGTAACCGCACCCAGCCCTACAGCCCTCCGAGATCTCTGTAACCTCCTCCAGCCCTGCAGCCCTCCGAGATCTCTGTAACCGCACTAAGCCGTACAACCCTTCGAGATCTCTGTAAACTCCTCCAGCCCTACAAACCTCCGAGATCTCTGTAACCACACCCAGCCATACAACCCTCCGAGATCTCTGTAACCTCCTCCAGCCCTACAGCCCTCCGAGATCTCTGTAACCTCCTCCAGCCCTACAATCCTCCGAGTTCTCTATAACCTCCTCCAGCCCAACAACCCTCCGAGATGTCTGTAACCTCCTCCAGCCCTACAACCCTCCCTATCTCTGTAACTGCACCCAGACCTACAACCCTCCGAGATCTCTGTAACCTCCTCCAGCCCTACAACCCTCCGAGATCTCTGTAAACTCCTCCAGCCCTACAACCCTCTGAGATCTCTGTAACCGCACCCAGCCCTACAACCCTCCGAGATCCCTGTAACCTCCTCCAGCCCTACAACCGTCCGATATCTCTGTAACCTCACCCAGCCCTACAGCCCTCCGAGATCTCTGTAACCGTACCCAGCCCTATAACCCTCCCTATCTCTGTAACCGCACCCAGCCCTACAGCCCTCCCTATCTCTGTAACCTTCTGCAGACCTGCAACCCTCCAAGATCTCTGTAACCGCACCCAGCCCTACAACCCTCCGAGATCTCTGCAACCTCCTCCAGCCCTACAACCCTCCGAGATCTCTGTAACCTCACCCAGCTCGAAAGCCCTCCGAGATCTCTGTAACCGCACCCAGCCCTACAGCCCTCCGAGATCTCTGTAACCTCCTCCAACCCTACAGCCCTCCGAGATCTCTGTAACCGCACCCAGCCCTACAACACTCCGAGATCTCCGTAACCTCCTCCAGCCCTACAACCCTCCGAGATCTCTGTAACCTCCTCCAGCCCTACAACCCTCCGAGATCTCTGTAACCTCCTCCAGCCCTGCAACCCTCCGAGATCTCTGTAACTGCACCCAGCCCTGCAACCCTCCGAGATCTCTGTAACCGCACCCAGCCCTACAACCCTCCGAGATCTCTGTAACCTCCTCCAGCCCTACAATCCTCCGAGATCTCTGTAACCGCACCCAGCCCTCCAACCCTCCGAGATCTCTGTAACCTCCTCCAGCCCTACAACCCTCTGAGATCACTGTAACCTCCTCCAGCCCTACAACCCTCCGAAATCTCTGTAACTGCACCCAGCCCTGCAACCCTCCGAGATCTCTGTAACCGCACCCAGCCCTACAACCCTCCGAGATCTCTGTAACCTCCTCCAGCCCTACAATCCTCCGAGATCTCTGTAACCGCACCCAGCCCTCCAACCCTCCGAGATCTCTGTAACCTCCTCCAGCCCTACAACCCTCTGAGATCACTGTAACCTCCTCCAGCCCTACAACCCTCCGAGATCTCTGTAACCGCACACAGCCCTACAACCCTCCGAGATCTCTGTAACCTCCTCCAGCCCTACAACCCTCCGAGATCTCTGTAACCGCACCCAGACCTACAACCCTCCGAGATCTCTGTAACCTCCTCCAGACGTACGAGATCTCTGTAACCGCACCAAGCGCTACAAGCCTCCGAGATCTCTGTAACCGCACCCAGCCCTACAACCCTCCGAGATCTCTGTAACCGCACCCAGCCCTACAGCCCACCCTATCTCTGTAACCTCCTCCAGCCCTACAACGCTCCGAGATGTCTGTAACCTCCTCCAGCCCTACAACCCTCCCTATCTCTGTAACCGCACCCAGCCCTACAGACCTCCGAGATCTCTGTAACCTCCTCCAGCCCTACAACCCTCCGAGATCTCTGTAACCTTCTCCAGCCCTACAACCCTCCTAGATCTCTGTAACCACACCCAGCCCTACAACCTTCCGAGATCTCTGTAACCTCACCCAGCCCTACAACCCTCCGAAATCTCTGTAACCGCACCCAGCCCTACAACACTCCGAGATCTCTGCAACCGCACCCAGCCGTACAACCCTCCGAGATCTCTGTAACCTCACCCAGGCCTACAACCCCCCGAGATCTCTGTAACCTCCTCCAGCCCGACAACCCCGCGAGATCTCTGTAAACGCACCCAGCCCTACAACCCTCCGAGATCTCTTTAACCTCCTCCAGCCCTACAACCCTCCGAGATCTCTGTAACCGCACCCAGCCCTCCAACCCTCCGAGATCTCTGTAACCTCCTCCAGCCCTACAACTCTCCGAGATCTCTGTAACCTCCTCCACCCTACAACCCTCCGAGATCTCTGTAACCGCACCCAGCCCTACAACCCGCCGAGATCTCTGTAACTGCACCCAGCCCTACAACCCTCCGAGATCTCTGTAACATCCTCCAGCCCTACAACCCTCCGAGATCTCTGTAACCTCCTCCAGCCCTACAACCCTCCGAGATCTCTGTAACCGCACCCAGACCTACAACCCTCCGAGATCTCTGTAACCTCCTCCAGCCCTACGAGATCTCTGTAACCGCACCAAGCGCTACAAGCCTCCGAGATCTCTGTAACCGCACCCAGCCCTACAACCCTCCGTGATCTCTGTAACCGCACCCAGCCCTACAGCCCACCCTATCTCTGTAACCTCCTCCAGCCCTACAACGCTCAGAGATGTCTGTAACCTCCTCCAGCCCTACAACCCTCCCTATCTCTGTAACCGCACCCAGCCCTACAGACCTCCGAGATCTCTGTAACCTCCTCCAGCCCTGCAGCCCTCCGAGATCTCTGTAACCGCACTAAGCCGTACAACCCTTCGAGATCTCTGTAAACTCCTCCAGCCCTACAAACCTCCGAGATCTCTGTAACCACACCCAGCCCTACAACCCTCCGAGATCTCTGTAACCTCCTCCAGCCCTACAGCCCTCCGAGATCTCTGTAACCTCCTCCAGCCCTACAATCCTCCGAGTTCTCTATAACCTCCTCCAGCCCAACAACCCTCCGAGATGTCTGTAACCTCCTCCAGCCCTACAACCCTCCCTATCTCTGTAACCGCACCCAGCCCTACAACCCTCCGAGATCTCTGTAACCTCCTCCAGCCCTACAATCCTCCGAGATCTCTGTAACCGCACCCAGCCCTCCAACCCTCCGAGATCTCTGTAACCTCCTCCAGCCCTACAACCCTCTGAGATCACTGTAACCTCCTCCAGCCCTACAACCCTCCGAGATCTCTGTAACCGCACACAGCCCTACAACCCTCCGAGATCTCTGTAACCTCCTCCAGCCCTACAACCCTCCGAGATCTCTGTAACCGCACCCAGACCTACAACCCTCCGAGATCTCTGTAACCTCCTCCAGACGTACGAGATCTCTGTAACCGCACCAAGCGCTACAAGCCTCCGAGATCTCTGTAACCGCACCCAGCCCTACAACCCTCCGAGATCTCTGTAACCGCACCCAGCCCTACAGCCCACCCTATCTCTGTAACCTCCTCCAGCCCTACAACGCTCCGAGATGTCTGTAACCTCCTCCAGCCCTACAACCCTCCCTATCTCTGTAACCGCACCCAGCCCTACAGACCTCCGAGATCTCTGTAACCTCCTCCAGCCCTACAACCCTCCGAGATCTCTGTAACCTTCTCCAGCCCTACAACCCTCCTAGATCTCTGTAACCACACCCAGCCCTACAACCTTCCGAGATCTCTGTAACCTCACCCAGCCCTACAACCCTCCGAAATCTCTGTAACCGCACCCAGCCCTACAACACTCCGAGATCTCTGCAACCGCACCCAGCCGTACAACCCTCCGAGATCTCTGTAACCTCACCCAGGCCTACAACCCCCCGAGATCTCTGTAACCTCCTCCAGCCCGACAACCCCGCGAGATCTCTGTAAACGCACCCAGCCCTACAACCCTCCGAGATCTCTTTAAACTCCTCCAGCCCTACAACCCTCCGAGATCTCTGTAACCGCACCCAGCCCTCCAACCCTCCGAGATCTCTGTAACCTCCTCCAGCCCTACAACTCTCCGAGATCTCTGTAACCTCCTCCACCCTACAACCCTCCGAGATCTCTGTAACCGCACCCAGCCCTACAACCCGCCGAGATCTCTGTAACTGCACCCAGCCCTACAACCCTCCGAGATCTCTGTAACATCCTCCAGCCCTACAACCCTCCGAGATCTCTGTAACCTCCTCCAGCCCTACAACCCTCCGAGATCTCTGTAACCGCACCCAGACCTACAACCCTCCGAGATCTCTGTAACCTCCTCCAGCCCTACGAGATCTCTGTAACCGCACCAAGCGCTACAAGCCTCCGAGATCTCTGTAACCGCACCCAGCCCTACAACCCTCCGTGATCTCTGTAACCGCACCCAGCCCTACAGCCCACCCTATCTCTGTAACCTCCTCCAGCCCTACAACGCTCAGAGATGTCTGTAACCTCCTCCAGCCCTACAACCCTCCCTATCTCTGTAACCGCACCCAGCCCTACAGACCTCCGAGATCTCTGTAACCTCCTCCAGCCCTGCAGCCCTCCGAGATCTCTGTAACCGCACTAAGCCGTACAACCCTTCGAGATCTCTGTAAACTCCTCCAGCCCTACAAACCTCCGAGATCTCTGTAACCACACCCAGCCCTACAACCCTCCGAGATCTCTGTAACCTCCTCCAGCCCTACAGCCCTCCGAGATCTCTGTAACCTCCTCCAGCCCTACAATCCTCCGAGTTCTCTATAACCTCCTCCAGCCCAACAACCCTCCGAGATGTCTGTAACCTCCTCCAGCCCTACAACCCTCCCTATCTCTGTAACTGCACCCAGACCTACAGACCTCCGAGATCTCTGTAACCTCCTCCAGCCCTACAACCCTCCGAGATCTCTGTAAACTCCTCCAGCCCTACAACCCTCTGAGATCTCTGTAACCGCACCCAGCCCTACAACCCTCCGAGATCCCTGTAACCTCCTCCAGCCCTACAACCGTCCGATATCTCTGTAACCTCACCCAGCCCTACAGCCCTCCGAGATCTCTGTAACCGTACCCAGCCCTATAACCCTCCCTATCTCTGTAACCGCACCCAGCCCTACAGCCCTCCCTATCTCTGTAACCTTCTCCAGACCTGCAACCCTCCAAGATCTCTGTAACCGCACCCAGCCCTACAACCCTCCGAGATCTCTGCAACCTCCTCCAGCCCTACAACCCTCCGAGATCTCTGTAACCTCACCCAGCTCGAAAGCCCTCCGAGATCTCTGTAACCGCACCGAGCCCTACAGCCCTCCGAGATCTCTGTAACCGCACCCAGCCCTACAACCCTCCGAGAGCTCTGTAACTACACCCAGCCCTACAACCCTCCGAGATCTCTGTAACTGCACCCAGCCCTACAACCCGCCGAAATCTCTGTAACTGCACCCAGCCCTGCAACCCTCCGAGATCTCTGTAACCGCACCCAGCCCTACAACCCGCCGAAATCTCTGCAACCGCACCCAGCCCTACAACACTCCGAGATCTCTGTAACCGCACCCAGCCGTACAACCCTCTGAGATCTCCGTAACCTCCTCCAGCCCTACAACCCTCCGAGATCTCTGTAACCGCACCCAGCCCTACAACCCTCCGAGATCTCTGTAACCTCCTCCAGCCCTACAATCCTGAGATCTCTGTAACCTCCTCCAGCCCTACAACCCTCCGAGATCTCTGTAACCTCCTCCAGCCCTGCAACCCTCCGAGATCTCTGTAACCGCACCCAGCCCTACAACCCTCCGAGATCTCTGTAACCTCCTCCAGCCCTACAATCCTCTGAGATCTCTGTAACCGCACCCAGCCCTCCAACCCTCCGAGATCTCTGTAACCTCCTCCAGCCCTACAACCCTCTGAGATCACTGTAACCTCCTCCAGCCCTACAACCCTCCGAGATCTCTGTAACCGCACACAGCCCTACAACCCTCCGAGATCTCTGTAACCTCCTCCAGCCCTACAACCCTCCGAGATCTCTGTAACCGCACCCAGACCTACAACCCTCCGAGATCTCTGTAACCTCCTCCAGACGTACGAGATCTCTGTAACCGCACCAAGCGCTACAAGCCTCCGAGATCTCTGTAACCGCACCCAGCCCTACAACCCTCCGAGATCTCTGTAACCGCACCCAGCCCTACAGCCCACCCTATCTCTGTAACCTCCTCCAGCCCTACAACGCTCCGAGATGTCTGTAACCTCCTCCAGCCCTACAACCCTCCCTATCTCTGTAACCGCACCCAGCCCTACAGACCTCCGAGATCTCTGTAACCTCCTCCAGCCCTACAACCCTCCGAGATCTCTGTAACCTTCTCCAGCCCTACAACCCTCCTAGATCTCTGTAACCACACCCAGCCCTACAACCTTCCGAGATCTCTGTAACCTCACCCAGCCATACAACCCTCCGAAATCTCTGTAACCGCACCCAGCCCTACAACACTCCGAGATCTCTGCAACCGCACCCAGCCGTACAACCCTCCGAGATCTCTGTAACCTCACCCAGGCCTACAACCCCCCGAGATCTCTGTAACCTCCTCCAGCCCTACAACCCCGCGAGATCTCTGTAAACGCACCCAGCCCTACAACCCTCCGAGATCTCTGTAACCGCACCCAGCCGTACAACCCTCTGAGATCTCCGTAACCTCCTCCAGCCCTACAACCCTCCGAGATCTCTGTAACCGCACCCAGCCCTACAACCCTCCGAGATCTCTGTAACCTCCTCCAGCCCTACAATCCTGAGATCTCTGTAACCTCCTCCAGCCCTACAACCCTCCGAGATCTCTGTAACCTCCTCCAGCCCTGCAACCCTCCGAGATCTCTGTAACCGCACCCAGCCCTACAACCCTCCGAGATCTCTGTAACCTCCTCCAGCCCTACAATCCTCTGAGATCTCTGTAACCGCACCCAGCCCTCCAACCCTCCGAGATCTCTGTAACCTCCTCCAGCCCTACAACCCTCTGAGATCACTGTAACCTCCTCCAGCCCTACAACCCTCCGAGATCTCTGTAACCGCACACAGCCCTACAACCCTCCGAGATCTCTGTAACCTCCTCCAGCCCTACAATCCTCCGAGATCTCTGTAACCGCACCCAGCCCTCCAACCCTCCAAGATCTCTGTAACCTCCTCCAGCCCTACAACCCTCTGAGATCACTGTAACCTCCTCCAGCCCTACAACCCTCCGAAATCTCTGTAACTGCACCCAGCCCTGCAACCCTCCGAGATCTCTGTAACCGCACCCAGCCCTACAACCCTCCGAGATCTCTGTAACCTCCTCCAGCCCTACAATCCTCCGAGATCTCTGTAACCGCACCCAGCCCTCCAACCCTCCGAGATCTCTGTAACCTCCTCCAGCCCTACAACCCTCTGAGATCACTGTAACCTCCTCCAGCCCTACAACCCGCCGAGATCTCTGTAACTGCACCCAGCCCTACAACCCTCCGAGATCTCTGTAACATCCTCCAGCCCTACAACCCTCCGAGATCTCTGTAACCTCCTCCAGCCCTACAACCCTCCGAGATCTCTGTAACCGCACCCAGACCTACAACCCTCCGAGATCTCTGTAACCTCCTCCAGCCCTACGAGATCTCTGTAACCGCACCAAGCGCTACAAGCCTCCGAGATCTCTGTAACCGCACCCAGCCCTACAACCCTCCGTGATCTCTGTAACCGCACCCAGCCCTACAGCCCACCCTATCTCTGTAACCTCCTCCAGCCCTACAATGCTCCGAGATGTCTGTAACCTCCTCCAGCCCTACAACCCTCCCTATCTCTGTAACCGCACCCAGCCCTACAGACCTCCGAGATCTCTGTAACCTCCTCCAGCCCTGCAGCCCTCCGAGATCTCTGTAACCGCACTAAGCCGTACAACCCTTCGAGATCTCTGTAAACTCCTCCAGCCCTACAAACCTCCGAGATCTCTGTAACCACACCCAGCCCTACAACCCTCCGAGATCTCTGTAACCTCCTCCAGCCCTACAGCCCTCCGAGATCTCTGTAACCTCCTCCAGCCCTACAATCCTCCGAGTTCTCTATAACCTCCTCCAGCCCAACAACCCTCCGAGATGTCTGTAACCTCCTCCAGCCCTACAACCCTCCCTATCTCTGTAACTGCACCCAGACCTACAGACCTCCGAGATCTCTGTAACCTCCTCCAGCCCTACAACCCTCCGAGATCTCTGTAAACTCCTCCAGCCCTACAACCCTCTGAGATCTCTGTAACCGCACCCAGCCCTACAACCCTCCGAGATCCCTGTAACCTCCTCCAGCCCTACAACCGTCCGATATCTCTGTAACCTCACCCAGCCCTACAGCCCTCCGAGATCTCTGTAACCGTACCCAGCCCTATAACCCTCCCTATCTCTGTAACCGCACCCAGCCCTACAGCCCTCCCTATCTCTGTAACCTTCTCCAGACCTGCAACCCTCCAAGATCTCTGTAACCGCACCCAGCCCTACAACCCTCCGAGATCTCTGCAACCTCCTCCAGCCCTACAACCCTCCGAGATCTCTGTAACCTCACCCAGCTCGAAAGCCCTCCGAGATCTCTGTAACCGCACCCAGCCCTACAGCCCTCCGAGATCTCTGTAACCGCACCCAGCCCTACAACCCTCCGAGAGCTCTGTAACTACACCCAGCCCTACAACCCTCCGAGATCTCTGTAACTGCACCCAGCCCTACAACCCGCCGAAATCTCTGTAACTGCACCCAGCCCTGCAACCCTCCGAGATCTCTGTAACCGCACCCAGCCCTACAACCCGCCGAAATCTCTGCAACCGCACCCAGCCCTACAACACTCCGAGATCTCTGTAACCGCACCCAGCCGTACAACCCTCTGAGATCTCCGTAACCTCCTCCAGCCCTACAACCCTCCGAGATCTCTGTAACCGCACCCAGCCCTACAACCCTCCGAGATCTCTGTAACCTCCTCCAGCCCTACAATCCTGAGATCTCTGTAACCTCCTCCAGCCCTACAACCCTCCGAGATCTCTGTAACCTCCTCCAGCCCTGCAACCCTCCGAGATCTCTGTAACCGCACCCAGCCCTACAACCCTCCGAGATCTCTGTAACCTCCTCCAGCCCTACAATCCTCTGAGATCTCTGTAACCGCACCCAGCCCTCCAACCCTCCGAGATCTCTGTAACCTCCTCCAGCCCTACAACCCTCTGAGATCACTGTAACCTCCTCCAGCCCTACAACCCTCCGAGATCTCTGTAACCGCACACAGCCCTACAACCCTCCGAGATCTCTGTAACCTCCTCCAGCCCTACAACCCTCCGAGATCTCTGTAACCGCACCCAGACCTACAACCCTCCGAGATCTCTGTAACCTCCTCCAGACGTACGAGATCTCTGTAACCGCACCAAGCGCTACAAGCCTCCGAGATCTCTGTAACCGCACCCAGCCCTACAACCCTCCGAGATCTCTGTAACCGCACCCAGCCCTACAGCCCACCCTATCTCTGTAACCTCCTCCAGCCCTACAACGCTCCGAGATGTCTGTAACCTCCTCCAGCCCTACAACCCTCCCTATCTCTGTAACCGCACCCAGCCCTACAGACCTCCGAGATCTCTGTAACCTCCTCCAGCCCTACAACCCTCCGAGATCTCTGTAACCTTCTCCAGCCCTACAACCCTCCTAGATCTCTGTAACCACACCCAGCCCTACAACCTTCCGAGATCTCTGTAACCTCACCCAGCCATACAACCCTCCGAAATCTCTGTAACCGCACCCAGCCCTACAACACTCCGAGATCTCTGCAACCGCACCCAGCCGTACAACCCTCCGAGATCTCTGTAACCTCACCCAGGCCTACAACCCCCCGAGATCTCTGTAACCTCCTCCAGCCCTACAACCCCGCGAGATCTCTGTAAACGCACCCAGCCCTACAACCCTCCGAGATCTCTGTAACCGCACCCAGCCGTACAACCCTCTGAGATCTCCGTAACCTCCTCCAGCCCTACAACCCTCCGAGATCTCTGTAACCGCACCCAGCCCTACAACCCTCCGAGATCTCTGTAACCTCCTCCAGCCCTACAATCCTGAGATCTCTGTAACCTCCTCCAGCCCTACAACCCTCCGAGATCTCTGTAACCTCCTCCAGCCCTGCAACCCTCCGAGATCTCTGTAACCGCACCCAGCCCTACAACCCTCCGAGATCTCTGTAACCTCCTCCAGCCCTACAATCCTCTGAGATCTCTGTAACCGCACCCAGCCCTCCAACCCTCCGAGATCTCTGTAACCTCCTCCAGCCCTACAACCCTCTGAGATCACTGTAACCTCCTCCAGCCCTACAACCCTCCGAGATCTCTGTAACCGCACACAGCCCTACAACCCTCCGAGATCTCTGTAACCTCCTCCAGCCCTACAATCCTCCGAGATCTCTGTAACCGCACCCAGCCCTCCAACCCTCCAAGATCTCTGTAACCTCCTCCAGCCCTACAACCCTCTGAGATCACTGTAACCTCCTCCAGCCCTACAACCCTCCGAAATCTCTGTAACTGCACCCAGCCCTGCAACCCTCCGAGATCTCTGTAACCGCACCCAGCCCTACAACCCTCCGAGATCTCTGTAACCTCCTCCAGCCCTACAATCCTCCGAGATCTCTGTAACCGCACCCAGCCCTCCAACCCTCCGAGATCTCTGTAACCTCCTCCAGCCCTACAACCCTCTGAGATCACTGTAACCTCCTCCAGCCCTACAACCCTCCGAGATCTCTGTAACCGCACACAGCCCTACAACCCTCCGAGATCTCTGTAACCTCCTCCAGCCCTACAACCCTCCGAGATCTCTGTAACCGCACCCAGACCTACAACCCTCCGAGATCTCTGTAACCTCCTCCAGACGTACGAGATCTCTGTAACCGCACCAAGCGCTACAAGCCTCCGAGATCTCTGTAACCGCACCCAGCCCTACAACCCTCCGAGATCTCTGTAACCGCACCCAGCCCTACAGCCCACCCTATCTCTGTAACCTCCTCCAGCCCTACAACGCTCCGAGATGTCTGTAACCTCCTCCAGCCCTACAACCCTCCCTATCTCTGTAACCGCACCCAGCCCTACAGACCTCCGAGATCTCTGTAACCTCCTCCAGCCCTACAACCCTCCGAGATCTCTGTAACCTTCTCCAGCCCTACAACCCTCCTAGATCTCTGTAACCACACCCAGCCCTACAACCTTCCGAGATCTCTGTAACCTCACCCAGCCCTACAACCCTCCGAAATCTCTGTAACCGCACCCAGCCCTACAACACTCCGAGATCTCTGCAACCGCACCCAGCCGTACAACCCTCCGTGATCTCTGTAACCTCACCCAGGCCTACAACCCCCCGAGATCTCTGTAACCTCCTCCAGCCCGACAACCCCGCGAGATCTCTGTAAACGCACCCAGCCCTACAACCCTCCGAGATCTCTTTAACCTCCTCCAGCCCTACAACCCTCCGAGATCTCTGTAACCGCACCCAGCCCTCCAACCCTCCGAGATCTCTGTAACCTCCTCCAGCCCTACAACTCTCCGAGATCTCTGTAACCTCCTCCACCCTACAACCCTCCGAGATCTCTGTAACCGCACCCAGCCCTACAACCCGCCGAGATCTCTGTAACTGCACCCAGCCCTACAACCCTCCGAGATCTCTGTAACATCCTCCAGCCCTACAACCCTCCGAGATCTCTGTAACCTCCTCCAGCCCTACAACCCTCCGAGATCTCTGTAACCGCACCCAGACCTACAACCCTCCGAGATCTCTGTAACCTCCTCCAGCCCTACGAGATCTCTGTAACCGCACCAAGCGCTACAAGCCTCCGAGATCTCTGTAACCGCACCCAGCCCTACAACCCTCCGTGATCTCTGTAACCGCACCCAGCCCTACAGCCCACCCTATCTCTGTAACCTCCTCCAGCCCTACAACGCTCCGAGATGTCTGTAACCTCCTCCAGCCCTACAACCCTCCCTATCTCTGTAACCGCACCCAGCCCTACAGACCTCCGAGATCTCTGTAACCTCCTCCAGCCCTGCAGCCCTCCGAGATCTCTGTAACCGCACTAAGCCGTACAACCCTTCGAGATCTCTGTAAACTCCTCCAGCCCTACAAACCTCCGAGATCTCTGTAACCACACCCAGCCCTACAACCCTCCGAGATCTCTGTAACCTCCTCCAGCCCTACAGCCCTCCGAGATCTCTGTAACCTCCTCCAGCCCTACAATCCTCC
The DNA here is from genome assembly GCF_052327205.1 of Somniosus microcephalus. Lineage (NCBI taxonomy): Eukaryota > Metazoa > Chordata > Chondrichthyes > Squaliformes > Somniosidae > Somniosus > Somniosus microcephalus. The sequence goes on from NC_141016.1 coordinate 38,241,961, forward strand.
GAGTTCTCTATAACCTCCTCCAGCCCAACAACCCTCCGAGATGTCTGTAACCTCCTCCAGCCCTACAACCCTCCCTATCTCTGTAACTGCACCCAGACCTACAGACCTCCGAGATCTCTGTAACCTCCTCCAGCCCTACAACCCTCCGAGATCTCTGTAAACTCCTCCAGCCCTACAACCCTCTGAGATCTCTGTAACCGCACCCAGCCCTACAACCCTCCGAGATCCCTGTAACCTCCTCCAGCCCTACAACCGTCCGATATCTCTGTAACCTCACCCAGCCCTACAGCCCTCCGAGATCTCTGTAACCGTACCCAGCCCTATAACCCTCCCTATCTCTGTAACCGCACCCAGCCCTACAGCCCTCCCTATCTCTGTAACCTTCTCCAGACCTGCAACCCTCCAAGATCTCTGTAACCGCACCCAGCCCTACAACCCTCCGAGATCTCTGCAACCTCCTCCAGCCCTACAACCCTCCGAGATCTCTGTAACCTCACCCAGCTCGAAAGCCCTCCGAGATCTCTGTAACCGCACCCAGCCCTACAGCCCTCCGAGATCTCTGTAACCGCACCCAGCCCTACAACCCTCCGAGAGCTCTGTAACTGCACCCAGCCCTACAACCCTCCGAGATCTCTGTAACTGCACCCAGCCCTACAACCCGCCGAAATCTCTGTAACTGCACCCAGCCCTGCAACCCTCCGAGATCTCTGTAACCGCACCCAGCCCTACAACCTGCCGAAATCTCTGCAACCGCACCCAGCCCTACAACACTCCGAGATCTCTGTAACCGCACCCAGCCGTACAACCCTCTGAGATCTCCGTAACCTCCTCCAGCCCTACAACCCTCCGAGATCTCTGTAAACGCACCCAGCCCTACAACCCTCCGAGATCTCTGTAACCTCCTCCAGCCCTACAATCCTGAGATCTCTGTAACCTCCTCCAGCCCTACAACCCTCCGAGATCTCTGTAACCTCCTCCAGCCCTGCAACCCTCCGAGATCTCTGTAACCGCACCCAGCCCTACAACCCTCCGAGATCTCTGTAACCTCCTCCAGCCCTACAATCCTCTGAGATCTCTGTAACCGCACCCAGCCCTCCAACCCTCCGAGATTTCTGTAACCTCCTCCAGCCCTACAACCCTCTGAGATCACTGTAACCTCCTCCAGCCCTACAACCCTCCGAGATCTCTGTAACCGCACACAGCCCTACAACCCTCCGAGATCTCTGTAACCTCCTCCAGCCCTACAACCCTCCGAGATCTCTGTAACCGCACCCAGACCTACAACCCTCCGAGATCTCTGTAACCTCCTCCAGACGTACGAGATCTCTGTAACCGCACCAAGCGCTACAAGCCTCCGAGATCTCTGTAACCGCACCCAGCCCTACAACCCTCCGAGATCTCTGTAACCGCACCCAGCCCTACAGCCCACCCTATCTCTGTAACCTCCTCCAGCCCTACAACGCTCCGAGATGTCTGTAACCTCCTCCAGCCCTACAACCCTCCCTATCTCTGTAACCGCACCCAGCCCTACAGACCTCCGAGATCTCTGTAACCTCCTCCAGCCCTACGACCCTCCGAGATCTCTGTAACCTTCTCCAGCCCTACAACCCTCCTAGATCTCTGTAACCACACCCAGCCCTACAACCTTCCGAGATCTCTGTAACCTCACCCAGCCATACAACCCTCCGAAATCTCTGTAACCGCACCCAGCCCTACAACACTCCGAGATCTCTGCAACCGCACCCAGCCGTACAACCCTCCGAGATCTCTGTAACCTCACCCAGGCCTACAACCCCCCGAGATCTCTGTAACCTCCTCCAGCCCTACAACCCCGCGAGATCTCTGTAAACGCACCCAGCCCTACAACCCTCCGAGATCTCTGTAACCGCACCCAGCCGTACAACCCTCTGAGATCTCCGTAACCTCCTCCAGCCCTACAACCCTCCGAGATCTCTGTAACCGCACCCAGCCCTACAACCCTCCGAGATCTCTGTAACCTCCTCCAGCCCTACAATCCTGAGATCTCTGTAACCTCCTCCAGCCCTACAACCCTCCGAGATCTCTGTAACCTCCTCCAGCCCTGCAACCCTCCGAGATCTCTGTAACCGCACCCAGCCCTACAACCCTCCGAGATCTCTGTAACCTCCTCCAGCCCTACAATCCTCTGAGATCTCTGTAACCGCACCCAGCCCTCCAACCCTCCGAGATCTCTGTAACCTCCTCCAGCCCTACAACCCTCTGAGATCACTGTAACCTCCTCCAGCCCTACAACCCTCCGAGATCTCTGTAACCGCACACAGCCCTACAACCCTCCGAGATCTCTGTAACCTCCTCCAGCCCTACAACCCTCCGAGATCTCTGTAACCGCACCCAGACCTACAACCCTCCGAGATCTCTGTAACCTCCTCCAGACGTACGAGATCTCTGTAACCGCACCAAGCGCTACAAGCCTCCGAGATCTCTGTAACCGCACCCAGCCCTACAACCCTCCGAGATCTCTGTAACCGCACCCAGCCCTACAGCCCACCCTATCTCTGTAACCTCCTCCAGCCCTACAACGCTCCGAGATGTCTGTAACCTCCTCCAGCCCTACAACCCTCCCTATCTCTGTAACCGCACCCAGCCCTACAGACCTCCGAGATCTCTGTAACCTCCTCCAGCCCTACAACCCTCCGAGATCTCTGTAACCTTCTCCAGCCCTACAACCCTCCTAGATCTCTGTAACCACACCCAGCCCTACAACCTTCCGAGATCTCTGTAACCTCACCCAGCCCTACAACCCTCCGAAATCTCTGTAACCGCACCCAGCCCTACAACACTCCGAGATCTCTGCAACCGCACCCAGCCGTACAACCCTCCGAGATCTCTGTAACCTCACCCAGGCCTACAACCCCCCGAGATCTCTGTAACCTCCTCCAGCCCTACAACCCCGCGAGATCTCTGTAAACGCACCCAGCCCTACAACCCTCCGAGATCTCTTTAACCTCCTCCAGCCCTACAACCCTCCGAGATCTCTGTAACCGCACCCAGCCCTCCAACCCTCCGAGATCTCTGTAACCTCCTCCAGCCCTACAACTCTCCGAGATCTCTGTAACCTCCTCCACCCTACAACCCTCCGAGATCTCTGTAACCGCACCCAGCCCTACAACCCGCCGAGATCTCTGTAACTGCACCCAGCCCTACAACCCTCCGAGATCTCTGTAACATCCTCCAGCCCTACAACCCTCCGAGATCTCTGTAACCTCCTCCAGCCCTACAACCCTCCGAGATCTCTGTAACCGCACCCAGCCCTACAACCCTCCGAGATCTCTGTAACCGCAGCCAGCCCTACAACCCTCCGAGATCTCTGTAACAGCACCCAGCCCTACAGCCCTCCGAGATCTCTGTAACCGCACCCAGCCCCACAACCCTCCGAGATCTCTGTAACCTCCTCCAGCCCTACAACCCTCCGAGATCTCTGTAACCGCACCCAGCCCTACAACCCTCCGAGATCTCTGTAACCGCAGCCAGCCCTACAACCCTCCGAGATCTCTGTAACAGCACCCAGCCCTACAACCCTCCGAGAACTCTGTAACCGCACCCAGCCCCACAACCCTCCGAGATCTCTGTAACCGCACCCAGCCCTACAACCCTCCGAGCTCTCTGTAACCGCACCCAGCCCTACAACCCTCCGAGATCTCTGTAACCGCACCCAGCCCTACAAACCTCCGAGATCTCTGTAACCGCACCCAGCCCTACAACCCTCCGAGATCTCTGTAACCGCAGACAGCCCGACCACCCTCCGAGATCTCTGTAACCGCACCCAGCCCTACAACCCTCCGAGATCTCTGTAACCTCCTCCAGCCCCACAGCCCACCCTATCTCTATAACCTCCTCCAGCCCTACAGATCTCCGAGATCTCTGTAACCTCCTCCAGCCCTACAACCCTCCGATATCTCTGTAACCTCACCCAGCCCTACAACCCTCCGAGATCCCTGTAAACTCCTCCAGCCCGACAACCCAGCTCGACAGCCCTCCGAGATCTCTGTAACCGCACCCAGCCCACAGACCTCCGAGATCTCTGTAACCGCACCCAGCCCTACAACCCTCCCTCTCTGTAACCGCACCCAGCCCTACAACCCTCCGAGCTCTCTGTAACCGCACCCAGCCCTACAACCCTCCCTCTCTGTAACCGCACCCAGCCCTACAACCGTCCGAGATCTCTGTAACCGCACCCAGCCCTACAACCCTCCGAGATCTCTGCAACCACACCCAGCCCTACAACCCTCCGAGATCTCTGTAACCGCACCCAGCCCTACAACCCTCCGAGATCTCTGTAACCGCACCCAGCCCTACAACCCTCCGAGATCTCTGTAACCGCACCCAGCCCTACAACCCTCTGAGATCCCTGTAACCTCCTCCAGCCCTACAACCCTCCGATATGTCTGTAACCTCACCCAGCCCTACAGCCCTCCGAGATCTCTGTAACCTTCTCCAGACCTACAACCCTCCAAGATCTCTGTAACCGCACCCAGCCCTACAACCCTCCGAGATCTCTGCAACCTCCTCCAGCTCTACAACCCTCCGAGATCTCTGTAACCTCACCCAGCTCGAAAGCCCTCCGAGATCTCTGTAACCGCACCCAGGCCTACAGCCCTCCGAGATCTCTGTAACCGCACCCAGCCCTACATGCCTCCGAGATCTCTGTAACCGCACCCAGCCCTACAGCCCTCCGAGATCTCTGTAACCTCCTCCAGCCCTACAACCCTCCGAGATCTCTGTAACCGCACCCAGCCCTACAACCCTCCGAGATCTCTGTAACCTCCTCCAGCCCTACAACCCTCCGAGATCTCTGTAACCTCACCCAGCCCTACAACCCGCCGAAATCTCTGTAACCGCACCCAGCCCTACAACACTCCGAGATCTCTGTAACCGCACCCAGCCGTACAACCCTCCGAGATCTCTGTAACCTCCTCCAGCCCTACAACCCTCCGAGATCTCTGTAACCGCACCCAGCCCTACAACCCTCCGAGATCTCTGTAACCTCCTCCAGCCCTACAATCCTGAGATCTCTGTAACCTCCTCCAGCCCTGCAACCCTCCGAGATCTCTGTAACCGCACCCAGCCCTACAACCCTCCGAGATCTCTGTAACCTCCTCCAGCCCTACAATCCTCTGAGTTCTCTGCAACCTACAGCAGCCCTACAACCCTCAGAGATTTCTGTAACCTCCTCCAGCCCTACAACCCTCCGAGATCTCTGTAACCGCACCCAGCCCGACAACCCTCCGAGATCTCTGTAACCTCCTCCAGCCCTACAATCCTCTGAGATCTCTGTAACCTCCTCCAGCCCTACAACCCTTCGAGATCTCTGTAACCTCCTCCAGCCCTACAACCCTTCGAGATCTCTGTAACCTCCTCCAGCCCTACAACCCTCCGAGATCTCTGTAACCTCCTCCAGCCCTACAACCCTCCGAGATCTCTGTAACCGCACCCAGACCTACAACCCTCCGAGATCTCTGTAACCTCCTCCAGCCCTACGAGATCTCTGTAACCGCACCAAGCGCTACAAGCCTCCGAGATCTCTGTAACCGCACCCAGCCCTACAACCCTCCGAGATCTCTGTAACCGCACCCAGCCCTACAGCCCACCCTATCTCTGTAACCTCCTCCAGCCCTACAACCCTCCGAGATGTCTGTAACCTCCTCCAGCCCTACAACCCTCCCTATCTCTGTAATCGCACCCAGCCCTACAGACCTCCGAGATCTCTGTAACCTCCTCCAGCCCTACAACCCTCCGAGATCTCTGTAACCTTCTCCAGCCCTACAACCCTCCTAGGTCTCTGTAACCACACCCAGCCCTACAACCCTCCGAGATCTCTGTAACCTTCTCCAGCCCTACAACCCTCCTAGGTCTCTGTAACCTCCTCCAGCCCTACAACCCTCCGAGATCTCTGTAACCTTCTCCAGCCCTACAACCCTCCTAGGTCTCTGTAACCACACCCAGCCCTACAATCCTCCGAAATCTCTGTAACCTCCTCCAGCCCTACAACACTCCGAGATCTCTGCAACCGCACCCAGCCGTACAACCCTCCGAGATCTCTGTAACCTCCTCCAGCCCTACAACCCTCCGAGATCTCTGTAACCTCACCCAGGCCTACAACCCTCCGAGATCTCTGTAACCTCCTCCAGCCCTACAACCCTCCGAGATCTCTGTAACTGCACCCAGCCCTACAACCCTCCGAGATCTCTGTAACCTCCTCCAGCCCTACAATCCTCTGAGATCTCTGTAACCTTCTCCAGCTCTACAACTCTCCGAGATCTCTGTAACCTCCTCCAGCCCTGCAAACCTCCGAGATCTCTGTAACCTCCTCCAGCCCTACAACCCCGCGAGATCTCTGTAAACGCACCCAGCCCTACAACCCTCCGAGATCTCTTTAACCTCCTCCAGCCCTACAACCCTCCGAGATCTCTGTAACCGCACCCAGCCCTCCAACCCTCCGAGATCTCTGTAACCTCCTCCAGCCCTACAACCCTCCGAGATCCCTGTAACCTCCTCCACCCTACAACCCTCCGAGATCTCTGTAACCGCACCCAGCCCTACAACCCTCTGAGATCTCTGTAACCTCCTCCAGCCCTACAACCCTCCGAGAACTCTGTAACCGCAGCCAGCCCTACAACCCTCCGAGATCTCTGTAACCGCACCCAGCCCTACAACCCTCCGAGATCTCTGTAACCGCACCCAGCCCTACAAACCTCCGAGATCTCTGTAACCGCACCCAGCCCTACAACCCTCCGAGATCTCTGTAACCGCATCCAGCCCTACAAACCTCCGAGATCTCTGTAACCGCACCCAGCCCGACAACCCTCCGAGATCTCTGTAACCGCACCCAGCCCTACAACCCTCCGAGGTCTCTGTAACCTCCTCCAGCCCTACAGCCCACCCTATCTCTATAACCTCCTCCAGCCCTACAACCCTCCGAGATGTCTGTATCCTCCTCCAGCCCTACAACCCTCCCTATCTCTGTAACGGCACCCAGCCCTACAGACCTCCGAGATCTCTGTAACCTCCTCCAGCCCTACAACCCTCCGATATCTCAGTAACCTCACCCAGCCCTACAACCCTCCGTGATCCCTGTAAACTCCTCCAGCGCTACAACCCTCCGATCTCTGTAACCTCACCCAGCCCTACAACCCTCCGAGATCTCTGTAACCTCCTCCAGCCCTACAACCCTCCGAGATCTCTGTAACCGCACCCAGCCCTACAGCCCTCCGAGATCTCTGTAACCGCACCCAGCCCTACAACCCTCCGAGATCTCTGTAACCGCACCCAGCCCTACAACCCTCCGAGATCTCTGTAACCTCCTCCAGCCCTACAACCCTCCGAGATCTCTGTAACCGCACCCAGCCCTACAGCCCTCCCTATCTCTGTAAACTCCTCCAGCCCTACAGCCCTCCGAGATCTCTGTAACCTTCTCCAGCCCTACAACCCTCCTAGATCTCTGTAACCTCACCCAGCCCTACAACCCTCCCTATTTCTGTAACCGCACCCAGCCCTACAGCCCTCCCTATCTCTGTAACCTTCTCCAGCCCTACAACCCTCCAAGATCTCTGTAACCGCACCCAGCCCTACAGCCCTCCCTATCTCTGTAACCTCCTCCAGCCCTACAGCCCTCCGAGATCTCTGTAACCGCACCCAGCCCTACAGCCCTCCCTATCTCTGTAACCTCCTCCAGCCCTACAGCCCTCCGAGATCTCTGTAACCTCCTCCAGCCCTACAACCCTCCGAGATCTCTGTAACTGCACCCAGCCCTACAACCCTCCGAAATCTCTGTAACCGCACCCAGCCCTACAACCCTCCGAGATCTCTGTATCTGCACCCAGCCCTACAACCCTCCGAGATCTCTGTAACCTCCTCCAGCCCTACAACCGTCCGAGATCTCTGTAACCTCACCCAACCCTACAACCCTCCGAGATCTCTGTAACCGCACCCAGCCCTACAGCCCTCCGAGATCTCTGTAACCTCCTCCAGCCCTACAACCCTCCGAGATCTCTGTAACCGCACCCAGCCCGACAACCCTCCGAGATCTCTGTAACCTCCTCCAGGCCTACGACCCTCCGAGATCTCTGTAACCTCCTCCAGCCCTACAACCCGCCGAGATCTCTGTAACCGCACCCAGCCCTACAACCCTCCGAGATCTCTGTAACTGCAACCAGCCCTACAACCCTCTGAGATCTCTTTAACCTCCTCCAGCCCTACAGCCCTCTGAGATTTCTGTAACCTCCTCCAGCCCTACAACGGTGGCAGCACGGTGGCATAGTGGTTAGCACTGTTGCCTCACAGCGCCAGGGACCCGGGTTCGAATCCGGCGTCGGGCGACTGTCTGTGTGGAGTTTGCACATTCTCCCCGTGTTTGCGTGGGTTTCCTCCGGGTGCTCCGGTTTCCTCCCACAGTCCAAAGATGTGCGGGTTAGGTTGATTGGCTATGATAAATTGACCCTTAGTGTTAGCGGGATTAAATACGTGGGGTTACGGGGATAGGGTGGGATATGTGTTGGTGTAGGGGTTAGGGGGATCGGGTGGGATATGTGTCAGTGCAGGCTTGATGGGCCGAAATGGCCTCTATCTGCACTGTAGGGTTTCTGTGATTCTGTGATTCTGTGAACCCTCCGAGATCTCTGTAACCGCACCCAGCCCTACAACCCTCCGAGATCTCTGTAACCTCCTCCAGCCCTACAATCCTCTGAGATCTCTGTAACCTCCTCCAGCCCTACAACCTTCCGAGATCTCTGTAAGCTCCTCCAGCCCTGCAACCCTCCGAGATCTCTGTAACATCCTCCAGCCCTACAACCCCCCGAGATCTCTGTAACCGCACCCAGCCCTACAACCCTCCGAGATCTCTTTAACCTCCTCCAGCCCTACAACCCTCCGAGATCTCTGTAACCGCACACAGCCCTACAACCCTCCGAGATCTCTGTAACCTCCTCCAGCCCTACAACCCTCCGAGATCTCTGTAACCGCACCCAGCCCCACAACCCTCCGAGATCTCTGTAACCTCCTCCAGCCCTACGAGATCTCTGTAACCGCACCCAGCCCTACAACCCTCCGAGATCTCTGTAACCGCACCCAGCCCTACAACACTCCGAGATCTCTGTAACCTCCTCCAGCCCTACAACCCTCCGAGATCTCTGTAATCGCACCAAGCCCTACAACCCTCCGAGATCTCTGTAACCGCACCCAGCCCTACAACCATCTGAGATCTCTGTAACTTCCTCCAGCCCTACAACCCTCCGAGATCTCTGTAACCGCACCCAGCCCTACAACCCTCCGAGATCTCTGTAACCTCCTCCAGCCCTACAACCCTCCGAGATCTCTGTAACCGCACCCAGCCCTACAACCCTCCGAGATCTCTGAAACCTCCTCCAGCCCTACGACCCTCCGAGATCTCTGTAACCGCACCCAGCCCTACAACTGGGTGCATAGTGGCATAGTGGTTAGCACTGTTGCCTCACAGCGCCAGGGACCCGGGTTCGAATCCGGCCTCGGGCGACTGTCTGTGTGGAGTTTGCACATTCTCCCGGTGTTTGCGTGGGTTTCCTCCGGGTGCTCCGGTTTCCTCCCACAGTCCAAAGATGTGCGGGTTAGGTTGATTGGCTATGATAAATTGACCCTTAGTGTTAGGGGGATTAAATACGTGGGGTTACGGGGATAGGGTGGGATATGTGTTGGTGTAGGGGTTATGGGGATCGGGTGGGATATGTGTCAGTGCAGGCTTGATGGGCCGAAATGGCCTCTATCTGCACTGTAGGGTTTCTGTGATTCTGTGATTCTGTGAACCCTCCGAGATCTCTGTAACCGCACCCAGCCCTACAACCCTCCGAGATCTCTGTAACCTCCTCCAGCCCTACAATCCTCTGAGATCTCTGTAACCTCCTCCAGCCCTACAACCTTCCGAGATCTCTGTAACCCCCTCCAGCCCTACAACCCTCCGAGATCACTGTAACCTCCTCCAGCCCTACAACCCTCCGAGATCTCTGTAACCGCACACAGCCCTACAACCCTCCGAGATCTCTGTAACCTCCTCCAGCCCTACAACCCTCCGAGATCTCTGTAACCGCACCCAGACCTACAACCCTCCGAGATCTCTGTAACCTCCTCCAGGCCTACGAGATCTCTGTAACCGTACCAAGCGCTACAAGCCTCCGAGATCTCTGTAACCGCACCCAGCCCTACAACCCTCCGAGATCTCTGTAACCGCACCCAGCCCTACAGCCCACCCTATCTCTGTAACCTCCTCCAGCCCTACAACGCTCCGAGATGGCTGTAACCTCCTCCAGCCCTACAACCCTCCCTATCTCTGTAACCGCACCCAGCCCTACAGACCTCCGAGATCTCTGTAACCTCCTCCAGCCCTGCAGCCCTCCGAGATCTCTGTAACCGCACTAAGCCGTACAACCCTTCGAGATCTCTGTAAACTCCTCCAGCCCTACAAACCTCCGAGATCTCTGTAACCACACCCAGCCCTACAACCCTCCGAGATCTCTGTAACCTCCTCCAGCCCTACAGCCCTCCGAGATCTCTGTGACCTCCTCCAGCCCTACAATCCTCCGAGTTCTCTATAACCTCCTCCAGCCCAACAACCCTCCGAGATGTCTGTAACCTCCTCCAGCCCTACAACCCTCCCTATCTCTGTAACTGCACCCAGACCTACAGACCTCCGAGATCTCTGTAACCTCCTCCAGCCCTACAACCCTCCGAGATCTCTGTAAACTCCTCCAGCCCTACAACCCTCTGAGATCTCTGTAACCGCACCCAGCCCTACAAACCTCCGAGATCCCTGTAACCTCCTCCAGCCCTACAACCCTCCGATATCTCTGTAACCTCACCCAGCCCTACAGCCCTCCGAGATCTCTGTAACCGTACCCAGCCCTATAACCCTCCCTATCTCTGTAACCACACCCAGCCCTACAACCCTCCGAGATCTCTGTAACCTTCTCCAGACCTGCAACCCTCCAAGATCTCTGTAACCGCACCCAGCCCTACAACCCTCCGAGATCTCTGCAACCTCCTCCAGCCCTACAACCCTCCGAGATCTCTGTAACCTCACCCAGCTCGAAAGCCCTCCGAGATCTCTGTAACCGCACCCAGCCCTACAACCCTCCGAGATCTCTGTAACCGCACCCAGCCCTACAGCCCTCCGAGATCTCTGTAACCGCACCCAGCCCTACAACCCTCCGAGATCTCTGTAACCGCACCCAGCCCTACAACCCTCCGAGATCTCTGTAACCGCACCCAGCCCTACAACCCTCCGAAATCTCTGAAACTGCACCCAGCCCTACAACCCGCCGAAATCTCTGCAACCGCACCCAGCCCTACAACCCGCCGAAATCTCTGCAACCGCACCCAGCCCTACAACACTCCGAGATCTCCGTAACCTCCTCCAGCCCTACAACCCTCCGAGATCTCTGTAACCGCACCCAGCCGTACAACCCTCTGAGATCTCCGTAACCTCCTCCAGCCCTACAACCCTCCGAGATCTCTGTAACCTCCTCCAGCCCTACAACCCTCCGAGATCTCTGTAACCTCCTCCAGCCCTACAATCCTGAGATCTCTGTAACCTCCTCCAGCCCTACAACCCTCCGAGATCTCTGTAACCTCCTCCAGCCCTGCAACCCTCCGAGATCTCTGTAACCGCACCCAGCCCTACAACCCTCCGAGATCTCTGTAACCTCCTCCAGCCCTACAATCCTCCGAGATCTCTGTAACCGCACCCAGCCCTCCAACCCTCCGAGATCTCTGTAACCTCCTCCAGCCCTACAACCCTCCGAGATCTCTGTAACCTCCTCCAGCCCTGCAACCCTCCGAGATCTCTGTAACCGCACCCAGCCCTACAACCCTCCGAGATCTCTGTAACCTCCTCCAGCCCTACAATCCTCCGAGATCTCTGTAACCGCACACAGCCCTACAACCCTCCGAGATCTCTGTAACCTCCTCCAGCCCTACAACCCTCCGAGATCTCTGTAACCGCACCCAGACCTACAACCCTCCGAGATCTCTGTAACCTCCTCCAGACCTACGAGATCTCTGTAACCGCACCAAGCGCTACAAGCCTCCGAGATCTCTGTAACCGCACCCAGCCCTACAACCCTCCGAGATCTCTGTAACCGCACCCAGCCCTACAGCCCACCCTATCTCTGTAACCTCCTCCAGCCCTACAACGCTCCGACATGTCTGTAACCTCCTCCAGCCCTACAACCCTCCCTATCTCTGAAACCGCACCCAGCCCTACAGACCTCCGAGATCTCTGCAACCTCCTCCAGCCCTACAACCCTCCGAGATCTCTGTAACCTTCTCCAGCCCTACAACCCTCCTAGATCTCTGTAACCACACCCAGCCCTACAACCCTCCGAGATCTCTGTAAACTCACCCAGCCCTACAACCCTCCGAAATCTCTGTAACCGCACCCAGCCCTACAACACTCCGAGATCTCTGCAACCGCACCCAGCCGTACAACCCTCCGAGATCTCTGTAACCTCCTCCAGCCCTACAACCCTCCGAGATCTCTGTAACCTCACCCAGGCCTACAACCCCCCGAGATCTCTGTAACCTCCTCCAGCCCTACAACCCCGCGAGATCTCTGTAACCGCACCCAGCCCTACAACCCTCCGAGATCTCTGTAACCTCCTCCAGCCCTACAACCCTCCGAGATCTCTGTAACCGCACCCAGCCCTACAGCCCTCCCTATCTCTGTAAACTCCTCCAGCCCTACAGCCCTCCGAGATCTCTGTAACCTTCTCCAGCCCTACAACCCTCCTAGATCTCTGTAACCTCACCCAGCCCTACAACCCTCCCTATTTCTGTAACCGCACCCAGCCCTACAGCCCTCCCTATCTCTGTAACCTTCTCCAGCCCTACAACCCTCCAAGATCTCTGTAACCGCACCCAGCCCTACAGCCCTCCCTATCTCTGTAACCTCCTCCAGCCCTACAGCCCTCCGAGATCTCTGTAACCGCACCCAGCCCTACAGCCCTCCCTATCTCTGTAACCTCCTCCAGCCCTACAGCCCTCCGAGATCTCTGTAACCTCCTCCAGCCCTACAACCCTCCGAGATCTCTGTAACTGCACCCAGCCCTACAACCCTCCGAAATCTTTGTAACCGCACCCAGCCCTACAACCCTCCGAGATCTCTGTATCTGCACCCAGCCCTACAACCCTCCGAGATCTCTGTAACCTCCTCCAGCCCTACAACCGTCCGAGATCTCTGTAACCTCACCCAACCCTACAACCCTCCGAGATCTCTGTAACCGCACCCAGCCCTACAGCCCTCCGAGATCTCTGTAACCTCCTCCAGCCCTACAACCCTCCGAGATCTCTGTAACCGCACCCAGCCCGACAACCCTCCGAGATCTCTGTAACCTCCTCCAGGCCTACGACCCTCCGAGATCTCTGTAACCTCCTCCAGCCCTACAACCCGCCGAGATCTCTGTAACCACACCCAGCCCTACAACCCTCCGAGATCTCTGTAACCTCCTCCAGCCCTACAGCCCTCCGAGATCTCTGTGACCTCCTCCAGCCCTACAATCCTCCGAGTTCTCTATAACCTCCTCCAGCCCAACAACCCTCCGAGATGTCTGTAACCTCCTCCAGCCCTACAACCCTCCCTATCTCTGTAACTGCACCCAGACCTACAGACCTCCGAGATCTCTGTAACCTCCTCCAGCCCTACAACCCTCCGAGATCTCTGTAAACTCCTCCAGCCCTACAACCCTCTGAGATCTCTGTAACCGCACCCAGCCCTACAAACCTCCGAGATCCCTGTAACCTCCTCCAGCCCTACAACCCTCCGATATCTCTGTAACCTCACCCAGCCCTACAGCCCTCCGAGATCTCTGTAACCGTACCCAGCCCTATAACCCTCCCTATCTCTGTAACCACACCCAGCCCTACAACCCTCCGAGATCTCTGTAACCTTCTCCAGACCTGCAACCCTCCAAGATCTCTGTAACCGCACCCAGCCCTACAACCCTCCGAGATCTCTGCAACCTCCTCCAGCCCTACAACCCTCCGAGATCTCTGTAACCTCACCCAGCTCGAAAGCCCTCCGAGATCTCTGTAACCGCACCCAGCCCTACAACCCTCCGAGATCTCTGTAACCGCACCCAGCCCTACAGCCCTCCGAGATCTCTGTAACCGCACCCAGCCCTACAACCCTCCGAGATCTCTGTAACCGCACCCAGCCGTACAACCCTCTGAGATCTCCGTAACCTCCTCCAGCCCTACAACCCTCCGAGATCTCTGTAACCTCCTCCAGCCCTACAACCCTCCGAGATCTCTGTAACCTCCTCCAGCCCTACAATCCTGAGATCTCTGTAACCTCCTCCAGCCCTACAACCCTCCGAGATCTCTGTAACCTCCTCCAGCCCTGCAACCCTCCGAGATCTCTGTAACCGCACCCAGCCCTACAACCCTCCGAGATCTCTGTAACCTCCTCCAGCCCTACAATCCTCCGAGATCTCTGTAACCGCACCCAGCCCTCCAACCCTCCGAGATCTCTGTAACCTCCTCCAGCCCTACAACCCTCCGAGATCTCTGTAACCTCCTCCAGCCCTGCAACCCTCCGAGATCTCTGTAACCGCACCCAGCCCTACAACCCTCCGAGATCTCTGTAACCTCCTCCAGCCCTACAATCCTCCGAGATCTCTGTAACCGCACACAGCCCTACAACCCTCCGAGATCTCTGTAACCTCCTCCAGCCCTACAACCCTCCGAGATCTCTGTAACCGCACCCAGACCTACAACCCTCCGAGATCTCTGTAACCTCCTCCAGACCTACGAGATCTCTGTAACCGCACCAAGCGCTACAAGCCTCCGAGATCTCTGTAACCGCACCCAGCCCTACAACCCTCCGAGATCTCTGTAACCGCACCCAGCCCTACAGCCCACCCTATCTCTGTAACCTCCTCCAGCCCTACAACGCTCCGACATGTCTGTAACCTCCTCCAGCCCTACAACCCTCCCTATCTCTGAAACCGCACCCAGCCCTACAGACCTCCGAGATCTCTGCAACCTCCTCCAGCCCTACAACCCTCCGAGATCTCTGTAACCTTCTCCAGCCCTACAACCCTCCTAGATCTCTGTAACCACACCCAGCCCTACAACCCTCCGAGATCTCTGTAAACTCACCCAGCCCTACAACCCTCCGAAATCTCTGTAACCGCACCCAGCCCTACAACACTCCGAGATCTCTGCAACCGCACCCAGCCGTACAACCCTCCGAGATCTCTGTAACCTCCTCCAGCCCTACAACCCTCCGAGATCTCTGTAACCTCACCCAGGCCTACAACCCCCCGAGATCTCTGTAACCTCCTCCAGCCCTACAACCCCGCGAGATCTCTGTAACCGCACCCAGCCCTACAACCCTCCGAGATCTCTGTAACCTCCTCCAGCCCTACAACCCTCCGAGATCTCTGTAACCGCACCCAGCCCTACAGCCCTCCCTATCTCTGTAAACTCCTCCAGCCCTACAGCCCTCCGAGATCTCTGTAACCTTCTCCAGCCCTACAACCCTCCTAGATCTCTGTAACCTCACCCAGCCCTACAACCCTCCCTATTTCTGTAACCGCACCCAGCCCTACAGCCCTCCCTATCTCTGTAACCTTCTCCAGCCCTACAACCCTCCAAGATCTCTGTAACCGCACCCAGCCCTACAGCCCTCCCTATCTCTGTAACCTCCTCCAGCCCTACAGCCCTCCGAGATCTCTGTAACCGCACCCAGCCCTACAGCCCTCCCTATCTCTGTAACCTCCTCCAGCCCTACAGCCCTCCGAGATCTCTGTAACCTCCTCCAGCCCTACAACCCTCCGAGATCTCTGTAACTGCACCCAGCCCTACAACCCTCCGAAATCTTTGTAACCGCACCCAGCCCTACAACCCTCCGAGATCTCTGTATCTGCACCCAGCCCTACAACCCTCCGAGATCTCTGTAACCTCCTCCAGCCCTACAACCGTCCGAGATCTCTGTAACCTCACCCAACCCTACAACCCTCCGAGATCTCTGTAACCGCACCCAGCCCTACAGCCCTCCGAGATCTCTGTAACCTCCTCCAGCCCTACAACCCTCCGAGATCTCTGTAACCGCACCCAGCCCGACAACCCTCCGAGATCTCTGTAACCTCCTCCAGGCCTACGACCCTCCGAGATCTCTGTAACCTCCTCCAGCCCTACAACCCGCCGAGATCTCTGTAACCGCACCCAGCCCTACAACCCTCCGAGATCTCTGTAACCGCACACAGCCCTACAACCCTCCGAGATCTCTGTAACCTCCTCCAGCCCTACAATCCTCCGAGATCTCTGTAACCGCACCCAGCCCTCCAACCCTCCAAGATCTCTGTAACCTCCTCCAGCCCTACAACCCTCTGAGATCACTGTAACCTCCTCCAGCCCTACAACCCTCCGAAATCTCTGTAACTGCACCCAGCCCTGCAACCCTCCGAGATCTCTGTAACCGCACCCAGCCCTACAACCCTCCGAGATCTCTGTAACCTCCTCCAGCCCTACAATCCTCCGAGATCTCTGTAACCGCACCCAGCCCTCCAACCCTCCGAGATCTCTGTAACCTCCTCCAGCCCTACAACCCTCTGAGATCACTGTAACCTCCTCCAGCCCTACAACCCTCCGAGATCTCTGTAACCGCACACAGCCCTACAACCCTCCGAGATCTCTGTAACCTCCTCCAGCCCTACAACCCTCCGAGATCTCTGTAACCGCACCCAGACCTACAACCCTCCGAGATCTCTGTAACCTCCTCCAGACGTACGAGATCTCTGTAACCGCACCAAGCGCTACAAGCCTCCGAGATCTCTGTAACCGCACCCAGCCCTACAACCCTCCGAGATCTCTGTAACCGCACCCAGCCCTACAGCCCACCCTATCTCTGTAACCTCCTCCAGCCCTACAACGCTCCGAGATGTCTGTAACCTCCTCCAGCCCTACAACCCTCCCTATCTCTGTAACCGCACCCAGCCCTACAGACCTCCGAGATCTCTGTAACCTCCTCCAGCCCTACAACCCTCCGAGATCTCTGTAACCTTCTCCAGCCCTACAACCCTCCTAGATCTCTGTAACCACACCCAGCCCTACAACCTTCCGAGATCTCTGTAACCTCACCCAGCCCTACAACCCTCCGAAATCTCTGTAACCGCACCCAGCCCTACAACACTCCGAGATCTCTGCAACCGCACCCAGCCGTACAACCCTCCGTGATCTCTGTAACCTCACCCAGGCCTACAACCCCCCGAGATCTCTGTAACCTCCTCCAGCCCGACAACCCCGCGAGATCTCTGTAAACGCACCCAGCCCTACAACCCTCCGAGATCTCTTTAACCTCCTCCAGCCCTACAACCCTCCGAGATCTCTGTAACCGCACCCAGCCCTCCAACCCTCCGAGATCTCTGTAACCTCCTCCAGCCCTACAACTCTCCGAGATCTCTGTAACCTCCTCCACCCTACAACCCTCCGAGATCTCTGTAACCGCACCCAGCCCTACAACCCGCCGAGATCTCTGTAACTGCACCCAGCCCTACAACCCTCCGAGATCTCTGTAACATCCTCCAGCCCTACAACCCTCCGAGATCTCTGTAACCTCCTCCAGCCCTACAACCCTCCGAGATCTCTGTAACCGCACCCAGACCTACAACCCTCCGAGATCTCTGTAACCTCCTCCAGCCCTACGAGATCTCTGTAACCGCACCAAGCGCTACAAGCCTCCGAGATCTCTGTAACCGCACCCAGCCCTACAACCCTCCGTGATCTCTGTAACCGCACCCAGCCCTACAGCCCACCCTATCTCTGTAACCTCCTCCAGCCCTACAACGCTCCGAGATGTCTGTAACCTCCTCCAGCCCTACAACCCTCCCTATCTCTGTAACCGCACCCAGCCCTACAGACCTCCGAGATCTCTGTAACCTCCTCCAGCCCTGCAGCCCTCCGAGATCTCTGTAACCGCACTAAGCCGTACAACCCTTCGAGATCTCTGTAAACTCCTCCAGCCCTACAAACCTCCGAGATCTCTGTAACCACACCCAGCCCTACAACCCTCCGAGATCTCTGTAACCTCCTCCAGCCCTACAGCCCTCCGAGATCTCTGTAACCTCCTCCAGCCCTACAATCCTCCGAGTTCTCTATAACCTCCTCCAGCCCAACAACCCTCCGAGATGTCTGTAACCTCCTCCAGCCCTACAACCCTCCCTATCTCTGTAACTGCACCCAGACCTACAGACCTCCGAGATCTCTGTAACCTCCTCCAGCCCTACAACCCTCCGAGATCTCTGTAAACTCCTCCAGCCCTACAACCCTCTGAGATCTCTGTAACCGCACCCAGCCCTACAACCCTCCGAGATCCCTGTAACCTCCTCCAGCCCTACAACCGTCCGATATCTCTGTAACCTCACCCAGCCCTACAGCCCTCCGAGATCTCTGTAACCGTACCCAGCCCTATAACCCTCCCTATCTCTGTAACCGCACCCAGCCCTACAGCCCTCCCTATCTCTGTAACCTTCTCCAGACCTGCAACCCTCCAAGATCTCTGTAACCGCACCCAGCCCTACAACCCTCCGAGATCTCTGCAACCTCCTCCAGCCCTACAACCCTCCGAGATCTCTGTAACCTCACCCAGCTCGAAAGCCCTCCGAGATCTCTGTAACCGCACCCAGCCCTACAGCCCTCCGAGATCTCTGTAACCGCACCCAGCCCTACAACCCTCCGAGAGCTCTGTAACTGCACCCAGCCCTACAACCCTCCGAGATCTCTGTAACTGCACCCAGCCCTACAACCCGCCGAAATCTCTGTAACTGCACCCAGCCCTGCAACCCTCCGAGATCTCTGTAACCGCACCCAGCCCTACAACCTGCCGAAATCTCTGCAACCGCACCCAGCCCTACAACACTCCGAGATCTCTGTAACCGCACCCAGCCGTACAACCCTCTGAGATCTCCGTAACCTCCTCCAGCCCTACAACCCTCCGAGATCTCTGTAAACGCACCCAGCCCTACAACCCTCCGAGATCTCTGTAACCTCCTCCAGCCCTACAATCCTGAGATCTCTGTAACCTCCTCCAGCCCTACAACCCTCCGAGATCTCTGTAACCTCCTCCAGCCCTGCAACCCTCCGAGATCTCTGTAACCGCACCCAGCCCTACAACCCTCCGAGATCTCTGTAACCTCCTCCAGCCCTACAATCCTCTGAGATCTCTGTAACCGCACCCAGCCCTCCAACCCTCCGAGATTTCTGTAACCTCCTCCAGCCCTACAACCCTCTGAGATCACTGTAACCTCCTCCAGCCCTACAACCCTCCGAGATCTCTGTAACCGCACACAGCCCTACAACCCTCCGAGATCTCTGTAACCTCCTCCAGCCCTACAACCCTCCGAGATCTCTGTAACCGCACCCAGCCCTACAACCCTCCGAGATCTCTGTAACCTCCTCCAGACGTACGAGATCTCTGTAACCGCACCAAGCGCTACAAGCCTCCGAGATCTCTGTAACCGCACCCAGCCCTACAACCCTCCGAGATCTCTGTAACCGCACCCAGCCCTACAGCCCACCCTATCTCTGTAACCTCCTCCAGCCCTACAACGCTCCGAGATGTCTGTAACCTCCTCCAGCCCTACAACCCTCCCTATCTCTGTAACCGCACCCAGCCCTACAGACCTCCGAGATCTCTGTAACCTCCTCCAGCCCTACGACCCTCCGAGATCTCTGTAACCTTCTCCAGCCCTACAACCCTCCTAGATCTCTGTAACCACACCCAGCCCTACAACCTTCCGAGATCTCTGTAACCTCACCCAGCCATACAACCCTCCGAAATCTCTGTAACCGCACCCAGCCCTACAACACTCCGAGATCTCTGCAACCGCACCCAGCCGTACAACCCTCCGAGATCTCTGTAACCTCACCCAGGCCTACAACCCCCCGAGATCTCTGTAACCTCCTCCAGCCCTACAACCCCGCGAGATCTCTGTAAACGCACCCAGCCCTACAACCCTCCGAGATCTCTGTAACCGCACCCAGCCGTACAACCCTCTGAGATCTCCGTAACCTCCTCCAGCCCTACAACCCTCCGAGATCTCTGTAACCGCACCCAGCCCTACAACCCTCCGAGATCTCTGTAACCTCCTCCAGCCCTACAATCCTGAGATCTCTGTAACCTCCTCCAGCCCTACAACCCTCCGAGATCTCTGTAACCTCCTCCAGCCCTGCAACCCTCCGAGATCTCTGTAACCGCACCCAGCCCTACAACCCTCCGAGATCTCTGTAACCTCCTCCAGCCCTACAATCCTCTGAGATCTCTGTAACCGCACCCAGCCCTCCAACCCTCCGAGATCTCTGTAACCTCCTCCAGCCCTACAACCCTCTGAGATCACTGTAACCTCCTCCAGCCCTACAACCCTCCGAGATCTCTGTAACCGCACACAGCCCTACAACCCTCCGAGATCTCTGTAACCTCCTCCAGCCCTACAACCCTCCGAGATCTCTGTAACCGCACCCAGACCTACAACCCTCCGAGATCTCTGTAACCTCCTCCAGACGTACGAGATCTCTGTAACCGCACCAAGCGCTACAAGCCTCCGAGATCTCTGTAACCGCACCCAGCCCTACAACCCTCCGAGATCTCTGTAACCGCACCCAGCCCTACAGCCCACCCTATCTCTGTAACCTCCTCCAGCCCTACAACGCTCCGAGATGTCTGTAACCTCCTCCAGCCCTACAACCCTCCCTATCTCTGTAACCGCACCCAGCCCTACAGACCTCCGAGATCTCTGTAACCTCCTCCAGCCCTACAACCCTCCGAGATCTCTGTAACCTTCTCCAGCCCTACAACCCTCCTAGATCTCTGTAACCACACCCAGCCCTACAACCTTCCGAGATCTCTGTAACCTCACCCAGCCCTACAACCCTCCGAAATCTCTGTAACCGCACCCAGCCCTACAACACTCCGAGATCTCTGCAACCGCACCCAGCCGTACAACCCTCCGAGATCTCTGTAACCTCACCCAGGCCTACAACCCCCCGAGATCTCTGTAACCTCCTCCAGCCCTACAACCCCGCGAGATCTCTGTAAACGCACCCAGCCCTACAACCCTCCGAGATCTCTTTAACCTCCTCCAGCCCTACAACCCTCCGAGATCTCTGTAACCGCACCCAGCCCTCCAACCCTCCGAGATCTCTGTAACCTCCTCCAGCCCTACAACTCTCCGAGATCTCTGTAACCTCCTCCACCCTACAACCCTCCGAGATCTCTGTAACCGCACCCAGCCCTACAACCCGCCGAGATCTCTGTAACTGCACCCAGCCCTACAACCCTCCGAGATCTCTGTAACATCCTCCAGCCCTACAACCCTCCGAGATCTCTGTAACCTCCTCCAGCCCTACAACCCTCCGAGATCTCTGTAACCGCACCCAGCCCTACAACCCTCCGAGATCTCTGTAACCGCAGCCAGCCCTACAACCCTCCGAGATCTCTGTAACAGCACCCAGCCCTACAGCCCTCCGAGATCTCTGTAACCGCACCCAGCCCCACAACCCTCCGAGATCTCTGTAACCTCCTCCAGCCCTACAACCCTCCGAGATCTCTGTAACCGCACCCAGCCCTACAACCCTCCGAGATCTCTGTAACCGCAGCCAGCCCTACAACCCTCCGAGATCTCTGTAACAGCACCCAGCCCTACAACCCTCCGAGAACTCTGTAACCGCACCCAGCCCCACAACCCTCCGAGATCTCTGTAACCGCACCCAGCCCTACAACCCTCCGAGCTCTCTGTAACCGCACCCAGCCCTACAACCCTCCGAGATCTCTGTAACCGCACCCAGCCCTACAAACCTCCGAGATCTCTGTAACCGCACCCAGCCCTACAACCCTCCGAGATCTCTGTAACCGCAGACAGCCCGACCACCCTCCGAGATCTCTGTAACCGCACCCAGCCCTACAACCCTCCGAGATCTCTGTAACCTCCTCCAGCCCCACAGCCCACCCTATCTCTATAACCTCCTCCAGCCCTACAGATCTCCGAGATCTCTGTAACCTCCTCCAGCCCTACAACCCTCCGATATCTCTGTAACCTCACCCAGCCCTACAACCCTCCGAGATCCCTGTAAACTCCTCCAGCCCGACAACCCAGCTCGACAGCCCTCCGAGATCTCTGTAACCGCACCCAGCCCACAGACCTCCGAGATCTCTGTAACCGCACCCAGCCCTACAACCCTCCCTCTCTGTAACCGCACCCAGCCCTACAACCCTCCGAGCTCTCTGTAACCGCACCCAGCCCTACAACCCTCCCTCTCTGTAACCGCACCCAGCCCTACAACCGTCCGAGATCTCTGTAACCGCACCCAGCCCTACAACCCTCCGAGATCTCTGCAACCACACCCAGCCCTACAACCCTCCGAGATCTCTGTAACCGCACCCAGCCCTACAACCCTCCGAGATCTCTGTAACCGCACCCAGCCCTACAACCCTCCGAGATCTCTGTAACCGCACCCAGCCCTACAACCCTCTGAGATCCCTGTAACCTCCTCCAGCCCTACAACCCTCCGATATGTCTGTAACCTCACCCAGCCCTACAGCCCTCCGAGATCTCTGTAACCTTCTCCAGACCTACAACCCTCCAAGATCTCTGTAACCGCACCCAGCCCTACAACCCTCCGAGATCTCTGCAACCTCCTCCAGCTCTACAACCCTCCGAGATCTCTGTAACCTCACCCAGCTCGAAAGCCCTCCGAGATCTCTGTAACCGCACCCAGGCCTACAGCCCTCCGAGATCTCTGTAACCGCACCCAGCCCTACATGCCTCCGAGATCTCTGTAACCGCACCCAGCCCTACAGCCCTCCGAGATCTCTGTAACCTCCTCCAGCCCTACAACCCTCCGAGATCTCTGTAACCGCACCCAGCCCTACAACCCTCCGAGATCTCTGTAACCTCCTCCAGCCCTACAACCCTCCGAGATCTCTGTAACCTCACCCAGCCCTACAACCCGCCGAAATCTCTGTAACCGCACCCAGCCCTACAACACTCCGAGATCTCTGTAACCGCACCCAGCCGTACAACCCTCCGAGATCTCTGTAACCTCCTCCAGCCCTACAACCCTCCGAGATCTCTGTAACCGCACCCAGCCCTACAACCCTCCGAGATCTCTGTAACCTCCTCCAGCCCTACAATCCTGAGATCTCTGTAACCTCCTCCAGCCCTGCAACCCTCCGAGATCTCTGTAACCGCACCCAGCCCTACAACCCTCCGAGATCTCTGTAACCTCCTCCAGCCCTACAATCCTCTGAGTTCTCTGCAACCTACAGCAGCCCTACAACCCTCAGAGATTTCTGTAACCTCCTCCAGCCCTACAACCCTCCGAGATCTCTGTAACCGCACCCAGCCCGACAACCCTCCGAGATCTCTGTAACCTCCTCCAGCCCTACAATCCTCTGAGATCTCTGTAACCTCCTCCAGCCCTACAACCCTTCGAGATCTCTGTAACCTCCTCCAGCCCTACAACCCTTCGAGATCTCTGTAACCTCCTCCAGCCCTACAACCCTCCGAGATCTCTGTAACCTCCTCCAGCCCTACAACCCTCCGAGATCTCTGTAACCGCACCCAGACCTACAACCCTCCGAGATCTCTGTAACCTCCTCCAGCCCTACGAGATCTCTGTAACCGCACCAAGCGCTACAAGCCTCCGAGATCTCTGTAACCGCACCCAGCCCTACAACCCTCCGAGATCTCTGTAACCGCACCCAGCCCTACAGCCCACCCTATCTCTGTAACCTCCTCCAGCCCTACAACCCTCCGAGATGTCTGTAACCTCCTCCAGCCCTACAACCCTCCCTATCTCTGTAATCGCACCCAGCCCTACAGACCTCCGAGATCTCTGTAACCTCCTCCAGCCCTACAACCCTCCGAGATCTCTGTAACCTTCTCCAGCCCTACAACCCTCCTAGGTCTCTGTAACCACACCCAGCCCTACAACCCTCCGAGATCTCTGTAACCTTCTCCAGCCCTACAACCCTCCTAGGTCTCTGTAACCTCCTCCAGCCCTACAACCCTCCGAGATCTCTGTAACCTTCTCCAGCCCTACAACCCTCCTAGGTCTCTGTAACCACACCCAGCCCTACAATCCTCCGAAATCTCTGTAACCTCCTCCAGCCCTACAACACTCCGAGATCTCTGCAACCGCACCCAGCCGTACAACCCTCCGAGATCTCTGTAACCTCCTCCAGCCCTACAACCCTCCGAGATCTCTGTAACCTCACCCAGGCCTACAACCCTCCGAGATCTCTGTAACCTCCTCCAGCCCTACAACCCTCCGAGATCTCTGTAACTGCACCCAGCCCTACAACCCTCCGAGATCTCTGTAACCTCCTCCAGCCCTACAATCCTCTGAGATCTCTGTAACCTTCTCCAGCTCTACAACTCTCCGAGATCTCTGTAACCTCCTCCAGCCCTGCAAACCTCCGAGATCTCTGTAACCTCCTCCAGCCCTACAACCCCGCGAGATCTCTGTAAACGCACCCAGCCCTACAACCCTCCGAGATCTCTTTAACCTCCTCCAGCCCTACAACCCTCCGAGATCTCTGTAACCGCACCCAGCCCTCCAACCCTCCGAGATCTCTGTAACCTCCTCCAGCCCTACAACCCTCCGAGATCCCTGTAACCTCCTCCACCCTACAACCCTCCGAGATCTCTGTAACCGCACCCAGCCCTACAACCCTCTGAGATCTCTGTAACCTCCTCCAGCCCTACAACCCTCCGAGAACTCTGTAACCGCAGCCAGCCCTACAACCCTCCGAGATCTCTGTAACCGCACCCAGCCCTACAACCCTCCGAGATCTCTGTAACCGCACCCAGCCCTACAAACCTCCGAGATCTCTGTAACCGCGCCCAGCCCTACAACCCTCCGAGATCTCTGTAACCGCATCCAGCCCTACAAACCTCCGAGATCTCTGTAACCGCACCCAGCCCGACAACCCTCCGAGATCTCTGTAACCGCACCCAGCCCTACAACCCTCCGAGGTCTCTGTAACCTCCTCCAGCCCTACAGCCCACCCTATCTCTATAACCTCCTCCAGCCCTACAACCCTCCGAGATGTCTGTATCCTCCTCCAGCCCTACAACCCTCCCTATCTCTGTAACGGCACCCAGCCCTACAGACCTCCGAGATCTCTGTAACCTCCTCCAGCCCTACAACCCTCCGATATCTCAGTAACCTCACCCAGCCCTACAACCCTCCGTGATCCCTGTAAACTCCTCCAGCGCTACAACCCTCCGATCTCTGTAACCTCACCCAGCCCTACAACCCTCCGAGATCTCTGTAACCTCCTCCAGCCCTACAACCCTCCGAGATCTCTGTAACCGCACCCAGCCCTACAGCCCTCCGAGATCTCTGTAACCGCACCCAGCCCTACAACCCTCCGAGATCTCTGTAACCGCACCCAGCCCTACAACCCTCCGAGATCTCTGTAACCTCCTCCAGCCCTACAACCCTCCGAGATCTCTGTAACCGCACCCAGCCCTACAGCCCTCCCTATCTCTGTAAACTCCTCCAGCCCTACAGCCCTCCGAGATCTCTGTAACCTTCTCCAGCCCTACAACCCTCCTAGATCTCTGTAACCTCACCCAGCCCTACAACCCTCCCTATTTCTGTAACCGCACCCAGCCCTACAGCCCTCCCTATCTCTGTAACCTTCTCCAGCCCTACAACCCTCCAAGATCTCTGTAACCGCACCCAGCCCTACAGCCCTCCCTATCTCTGTAACCTCCTCCAGCCCTACAGCCCTCCGAGATCTCTGTAACCGCACCCAGCCCTACAGCCCTCCCTATCTCTGTAACCTCCTCCAGCCCTACAGCCCTCCGAGATCTCTGTAACCTCCTCCAGCCCTACAACCCTCCGAGATCTCTGTAACTGCACCCAGCCCTACAACCCTCCGAAATCTCTGTAACCGCACCCAGCCCTACAACCCTCCGAGATCTCTGTAACCTCCTCCAGCCCTACAACCGTCCGAGATCTCTGTAACCTCACCCAACCCTACAACCCTCCGAGATCTCTGTAACCGCACCCAGCCCTACAGCCCTCCGAGATCTCTGTAACCTCCTCCAGCCCTACAACCCTCCGAGATCTCTGTAACCGCACCCAGCCCGACAACCCTCCGAGATCTCTGTAACCTCCTCCAGGCCTACGACCCTCCGAGATCTCTGTAACCTCCTCCAGCCCTACAACCCGCCGAGATCTCTGTAACCGCACCCAGCCCTACAACCCTCCGAGATCTCTGTAACTGCAACCAGCCCTACAACCCTCTGAGATCTCTTTAACCTCCTCCAGCCCTACAGCCCTCTGAGATTTCTGTAACCTCCTCCAGCCCTACAACGGTGGCAGCACGGTGGCATAGTGGTTAGCACTGTTGCCTCACAGCGCCAGGGACCCGGGTTCGAATCCGGCGTCGGGCGACTGTCTGTGTGGAGTTTGCACATTCTCCCCGTGTTTGCGTGGGTTTCCTCCGGGTGCTCCGGTTTCCTCCCACAGTCCAAAGATGTGCGGGTTAGGTTGATTGGCTATGATAAATTGACCCTTAGTGTTAGCGGGATTAAATACGTGGGGTTACGGGGATAGGGTGGGATATGTGTTGGTGTAGGGGTTAGGGGGATCGGGTGGGATATGTGTCAGTGCAGGCTTGATGGGCCGAAATGGCCTCTATCTGCACTGTAGGGTTTCTGTGATTCTGTGATTCTGTGAACCCTCCGAGATCTCTGTAACCGCACCCAGCCCTACAACCCTCCGAGATCTCTGTAACCTCCTCCAGCCCTACAATCCTCTGAGATCTCTGTAACCTCCTCCAGCCCTACAACCTTCCGAGATCTCTGTAAGCTCCTCCAGCCCTGCAACCCTCCGAGATCTCTGTAACATCCTCCAGCCCTACAACCCCCCGAGATCTCTGTAACCGCACCCAGCCCTACAACCCTCCGAGATCTCTTTAACCTCCTCCAGCCCTACAACCCTCCGAGATCTCTGTAACCGCACACAGCCCTACAACCCTCCGAGATCTCTGTAACCTCCTCCAGCCCTACAACCCTCCGAGATCTCTGTAACCGCACCCAGCCCCACAACCCTCCGAGATCTCTGTAACCTCCTCCAGCCCTACGAGATCTCTGTAACCGCACCCAGCCCTACAACCCTCCGAGATCTCTGTAACCGCACCCAGCCCTACAACACTCCGAGATCTCTGTAACCTCCTCCAGCCCTACAACCCTCCGAGATCTCTGTAATCGCACCAAGCCCTACAACCCTCCGAGATCTCTGTAACCGCACCCAGCCCTACAACCATCTGAGATCTCTGTAACTTCCTCCAGCCCTACAACCCTCCGAGATCTCTGTAACCGCACCCAGCCCTACAACCCTCCGAGATCTCTGTAACCTCCTCCAGCCCTACAACCCTCCGAGATCTCTGTAACCGCACCCAGCCCTACAACCCTCCGAGATCTCTGAAACCTCCTCCAGCCCTACGACCCTCCGAGATCTCTGTAACCGCACCCAGCCCTACAACTGGGTGCATAGTGGCATAGTGGTTAGCACTGTTGCCTCACAGCGCCAGGGACCCGGGTTCGAATCCGGCCTCGGGCGACTGTCTGTGTGGAGTTTGCACATTCTCCCGGTGTTTGCGTGGGTTTCCTCCGGGTGCTCCGGTTTCCTCCCACAGTCCAAAGATGTGCGGGTTAGGTTGATTGGCTATGATAAATTGACCCTTAGTGTTAGGGGGATTAAATACGTGGGGTTACGGGGATAGGGTGGGATATGTGTTGGTGTAGGGGTTATGGGGATCGGGTGGGATATGTGTCAGTGCAGGCTTGATGGGCCGAAATGGCCTCTATCTGCACTGTAGGGTTTCTGTGATTCTGTGATTCTGTGAACCCTCCGAGATCTCTGTAACCGCACCCAGCCCTACAACCCTCCGAGATCTCTGTAACCTCCTCCAGCCCTACAATCCTCTGAGATCTCTGTAACCTCCTCCAGCCCTACAACCTTCCGAGATCTCTGTAACCCCCTCCAGCCCTACAACCCTCCGAGATCACTGTAACCTCCTCCAGCCCTACAACCCTCCGAGATCTCTGTAACCGCACACAGCCCTACAACCCTCCGAGATCTCTGTAACCTCCTCCAGCCCTACAACCCTCCGAGATCTCTGTAACCGCACCCAGACCTACAACCCTCCGAGATCTCTGTAACCTCCTCCAGGCCTACGAGATCTCTGTAACCGTACCAAGCGCTACAAGCCTCCGAGATCTCTGTAACCGCACCCAGCCCTACAACCCTCCGAGATCTCTGTAACCGCACCCAGCCCTACAGCCCACCCTATCTCTGTAACCTCCTCCAGCCCTACAACGCTCCGAGATGGCTGTAACCTCCTCCAGCCCTACAACCCTCCCTATCTCTGTAACCGCACCCAGCCCTACAGACCTCCGAGATCTCTGTAACCTCCTCCAGCCCTGCAGCCCTCCGAGATCTCTGTAACCGCACTAAGCCGTACAACCCTTCGAGATCTCTGTAAACTCCTCCAGCCCTACAAACCTCCGAGATCTCTGTAACCACACCCAGCCCTACAACCCTCCGAGATCTCTGTAACCTCCTCCAGCCCTACAGCCCTCCGAGATCTCTGTGACCTCCTCCAGCCCTACAATCCTCCGAGTTCTCTATAACCTCCTCCAGCCCAACAACCCTCCGAGATGTCTGTAACCTCCTCCAGCCCTACAACCCTCCCTATCTCTGTAACTGCACCCAGACCTACAGACCTCCGAGATCTCTGTAACCTCCTCCAGCCCTACAACCCTCCGAGATCTCTGTAAACTCCTCCAGCCCTACAACCCTCTGAGATCTCTGTAACCGCACCCAGCCCTACAAACCTCCGAGATCCCTGTAACCTCCTCCAGCCCTACAACCCTCCGATATCTCTGTAACCTCACCCAGCCCTACAGCCCTCCGAGATCTCTGTAACCGTACCCAGCCCTATAACCCTCCCTATCTCTGTAACCACACCCAGCCCTACAACCCTCCGAGATCTCTGTAACCTTCTCCAGACCTGCAACCCTCCAAGATCTCTGTAACCGCACCCAGCCCTACAACCCTCCGAGATCTCTGCAACCTCCTCCAGCCCTACAACCCTCCGAGATCTCTGTAACCTCACCCAGCTCGAAAGCCCTCCGAGATCTCTGTAACCGCACCCAGCCCTACAACCCTCCGAGATCTCTGTAACCGCACCCAGCCCTACAGCCCTCCGAGATCTCTGTAACCGCACCCAGCCCTACAACCCTCCGAGATCTCTGTAACCGCACCCAGCCCTACAACCCTCCGAGATCTCTGTAACCGCACCCAGCCCTACAACCCTCCGAAATCTCTGAAACTGCACCCAGCCCTACAACCCGCCGAAATCTCTGCAACCGCACCCAGCCCTACAACCCGCCGAAATCTCTGCAACCGCACCCAGCCCTACAACACTCCGAGATCTCCGTAACCTCCTCCAGCCCTACAACCCTCCGAGATCTCTGTAACCGCACCCAGCCGTACAACCCTCTGAGATCTCCGTAACCTCCTCCAGCCCTACAACCCTCCGAGATCTCTGTAACCTCCTCCAGCCCTACAACCCTCCGAGATCTCTGTAACCTCCTCCAGCCCTACAATCCTGAGATCTCTGTAACCTCCTCCAGCCCTACAACCCTCCGAGATCTCTGTAACCTCCTCCAGCCCTGCAACCCTCCGAGATCTCTGTAACCGCACCCAGCCCTACAACCCTCCGAGATCTCTGTAACCTCCTCCAGCCCTACAATCCTCCGAGATCTCTGTAACCGCACCCAGCCCTCCAACCCTCCGAGATCTCTGTAACCTCCTCCAGCCCTACAACCCTCCGAGATCTCTGTAACCTCCTCCAGCCCTGCAACCCTCCGAGATCTCTGTAACCGCACCCAGCCCTACAACCCTCCGAGATCTCTGTAACCTCCTCCAGCCCTACAATCCTCCGAGATCTCTGTAACCGCACACAGCCCTACAACCCTCCGAGATCTCTGTAACCTCCTCCAGCCCTACAACCCTCCGAGATCTCTGTAACCGCACCCAGACCTACAACCCTCCGAGATCTCTGTAACCTCCTCCAGACCTACGAGATCTCTGTAACCGCACCAAGCGCTACAAGCCTCCGAGATCTCTGTAACCGCACCCAGCCCTACAACCCTCCGAGATCTCTGTAACCGCACCCAGCCCTACAGCCCACCCTATCTCTGTAACCTCCTCCAGCCCTACAACGCTCCGACATGTCTGTAACCTCCTCCAGCCCTACAACCCTCCCTATCTCTGAAACCGCACCCAGCCCTACAGACCTCCGAGATCTCTGCAACCTCCTCCAGCCCTACAACCCTCCGAGATCTCTGTAACCTTCTCCAGCCCTACAACCCTCCTAGATCTCTGTAACCACACCCAGCCCTACAACCCTCCGAGATCTCTGTAAACTCACCCAGCCCTACAACCCTCCGAAATCTCTGTAACCGCACCCAGCCCTACAACACTCCGAGATCTCTGCAACCGCACCCAGCCGTACAACCCTCCGAGATCTCTGTAACCTCCTCCAGCCCTACAACCCTCCGAGATCTCTGTAACCTCACCCAGGCCTACAACCCCCCGAGATCTCTGTAACCTCCTCCAGCCCTACAACCCCGCGAGATCTCTGTAACCGCACCCAGCCCTACAACCCTCCGAGATCTCTGTAACCTCCTCCAGCCCTACAACCCTCCGAGATCTCTGTAACCGCACCCAGCCCTACAGCCCTCCCTATCTCTGTAAACTCCTCCAGCCCTACAGCCCTCCGAGATCTCTGTAACCTTCTCCAGCCCTACAACCCTCCTAGATCTCTGTAACCTCACCCAGCCCTACAACCCTCCCTATTTCTGTAACCGCACCCAGCCCTACAGCCCTCCCTATCTCTGTAACCTTCTCCAGCCCTACAACCCTCCAAGATCTCTGTAACCGCACCCAGCCCTACAGCCCTCCCTATCTCTGTAACCTCCTCCAGCCCTACAGCCCTCCGAGATCTCTGTAACCGCACCCAGCCCTACAGCCCTCCCTATCTCTGTAACCTCCTCCAGCCCTACAGCCCTCCGAGATCTCTGTAACCTCCTCCAGCCCTACAACCCTCCGAGATCTCTGTAACTGCACCCAGCCCTACAACCCTCCGAAATCTTTGTAACCGCACCCAGCCCTACAACCCTCCGAGATCTCTGTATCTGCACCCAGCCCTACAACCCTCCGAGATCTCTGTAACCTCCTCCAGCCCTACAACCGTCCGAGATCTCTGTAACCTCACCCAACCCTACAACCCTCCGAGATCTCTGTAACCGCACCCAGCCCTACAGCCCTCCGAGATCTCTGTAACCTCCTCCAGCCCTACAACCCTCCGAGATCTCTGTAACCGCACCCAGCCCGACAACCCTCCGAGATCTCTGTAACCTCCTCCAGGCCTACGACCCTCCGAGATCTCTGTAACCTCCTCCAGCCCTACAACCCGCCGAGATCTCTGTAACCGCACCCAGCCCTACAACCCTCCGAGATCTCTGTAACTGCAACCAGCCCTACAACCCTCTGAGATCTCTTTAACCTCCTCCAGCCCTACAGCCCTCTGAGATTTCTGTAACCTCCTCCAGCCCTACAACGGTGGCAGCACGGTGGCATAGTGGTTAGCACTGTTGCCTCACAGCGCCAGGGACCCGGGTTCGAATCCGGCGTCGGGCGACTGTCTGTGTGGAGTTTGCACATTCTCCCCGTGTTTGCGTGGGTTTCCTCCGGGTGCTCCGGTTTCCTCCCACAGTCCAAAGATGTGCGGGTTAGGTTGATTGGCTATGATAAATTGACCCTTAGTGTTAGCGGGATTAAATACGTGGGGTTACGGGGATAGGGTGGGATATGTGTTGGTGTAGGGGTTAGGGGGATCGGGTGGGATATGTGTCAGTGCAGGCTTGATGGGCCGAAATGGCCTCTATCTGCACTGTAGGGTTTCTGTGATTCTGTGATTCTGTGAACCCTCCGAGATCTCTGTAACCGCACCCAGCCCTACAACCCTCCGAGATCTCTGTAACCTCCTCCAGCCCTACAATCCTCTGAGATCTCTGTAACCTCCTCCAGCCCTACAACCTTCCGAGATCTCTGTAAGCTCCTCCAGCCCTGCAACCCTCCGAGATCTCTGTAACATCCTCCAGCCCTACAACCCCCCGAGATCTCTGTAACCGCACCCAGCCCTACAACCCTCCGAGAACTCTTTAACCTCCTCCAGCCCTACAACCCTCCGAGATCTCTGTAACCTCCTCCAGCCCTACAACCCTCCGAGATCTCTGTAACCGCACCCAGCCCCACAACCCTCCGAGATCTCTGTAACCTCCTCCAGCCCTACGAGATCTCTGTAACCGCACCCAGCCCTACAACCCTCCGAGATCTCTGTAACCGCACCCAGCCCTACAACACTCCGAGATCTCTATAACCTCCTCCAGCCCTACAACCCTCCGAGATCTCTGTAATCGCACCAAGCCCTACAACCCTCCGAGATCTCTGTAACCGCACCCAGCCCTACAACCATCTGAGATCTCTGTAACTTCCTCCAGCCCTACAACCCTCCGAGATCTCTGTAACCGCACCCAGCCCTACAACCCTCCGAGATCTCTGGAACCTCCTCCAGCCCTACAACCCTCCGAGATCTCTGTAATCGCACCCAGCCCTACAACCCTCCGAGATCTCTGAAACCTCCTCCAGCCCTACGACCCGCCGAGATCTCTGTAACCTCCTCCAGCCCTACGACCCTCCGAGATCTCTGTAACCGCACCCAGCCCTACAACTGGGTGCATAGTGGCATAGTGGTTAGCACTGTTGCCTCACAGCGCCAGGGACCCGGGTTCGAATCCGGCCTCGGGCGACTGTCTGTGTGGAGTTTGCACATTCTCCCGGTGTTTGCGTGGGTTTCCTCCGGGTGCTCCGGTTTCCTCCCACAGTCCAAAGATGTGCGGGTTAGGTTGATTGGCTATGATAAATTGACCCTTAGTGTTAGGGGGATTAAATACGTGGGGTTACGGGGATAGGGTGGGATATGTGTTGGTGTAGGGGTTATGGGGATCGGGTGGGATATGTGTCAGTGCAGGCTTGATGGGCCGAAATGGCCTCTATCTGCACTGTAGGGTTTCTGTGATTCTGTGATTCTGTGAACCCTCCGAGATCTCTGTAACCGCACCCAGCCCTACAACCCTCCGAGATCTCTGTAACCTCCTCCAGCCCTACAATCCTCTGAGATCTCTGTAACCTCCTCCAGCCCTACAACGCTCCGAGATGTCTGTAACCTCCTCCAGCCCTACAACCCTCCCTATCTCTGTAACCGCACCCAGCCCTACAGACCTCCGAGATCTCTGTAACCTCCTCCAGCCCTACAACCCTCCGAGATCTCTGTAACCTTCTCCAGCCCTACAACCCTCCTAGATCTCTGTAACCACACCCAGCCCTACAACCTTCCGAGATCTCTGTAACCTCACCCAGCCCTACAACCCTCCGAAATCTCTGTAACCGCACCCAGCCCTACAACACTCCGAGATCTCTGCAACCGCACCCAGCCGTACAACCCTCCGAGATCTCTGTAACCTCACCCAGGCCTACAACCCCCCGAGATCTCTGTAACCTCCTCCAGCCCGACAACCCCGCGAGATCTCTGTAAACGCACCCATCCCTACAACCCTCCGAGATCTCTTTAACCTCCTCCAGCCCTACAACCCTCCGAGATCTCTGTAACCGCACCCAGCCCTCCAACCCTCCGAGATCTCTGTAACCTCCTCCAGCCCTACAACTCTCCGAGATCTCTGTAACCTCCTCCACCCTACAACCCTCCGAGATCTCTGTAACCGCACCCAGCCCTACAACCCGCCGAGATCTCTGTAACTGCACCCAGCCCTACAACCCTCCGAGATCTCTGTAACATCCTCCAGCCCTACAACCCTCCGAGATCTCTGTAACCTCCTCCAGCCCTACAA
This sequence comes from Somniosus microcephalus, assembly GCF_052327205.1. NCBI lineage: Eukaryota > Metazoa > Chordata > Chondrichthyes > Squaliformes > Somniosidae > Somniosus > Somniosus microcephalus. Next base: position 38,276,016 of record NC_141016.1, read on the forward strand.
CCCTCCGAGATCTCTGTAACCGCACCCAGACCTACAACCCTCCGAGATCTCTGTAACCTCCTCCAGCCCTACGAGATCTCTGTAACCGCACCAAGCGCTACAAGCCTCCGAGATCTCTGTAACCGCACCCAGCCCTACAACCCTCCGTGATCTCTGTAACCGCACCCAGCCCTACAGCCCACCCTATCTCTGTAACCTCCTCCAGCCCTACAACGCTCCGAGATGTCTGTAACCTCCTCCAGCCCTACAACCCTCCCTATCTCTGTAACCGCACCCAGCCCTACAGACCTCCGAGATCTCTGTAACCTCCTCCAGCCCTGCAGCCCTCCGAGATCTCTGTAACCGCACTAAGCCGTACAACCCTTCGAGATCTCTGTAAACTCCTCCAGCCCTACAAACCTCCGAGATCTCTGTAACCACACCCAGCCCTACAACCCTCCGAGATCTCTGTAACCTCCTCCAGCCCTACAGCCCTCCGAGATCTCTGTAACCTCCTCCAGCCCTACAATCCTCCGAGTTCTCTATAACCTCCTCCAGCCCAACAACCCTCCGAGATGTCTGTAACCTCCTCCAGCCCTACAACCCTCCCTATCTCTGTAACTGCACCCAGACCTACAGACCTCCGAGATCTCTGTAACCTCCTCCAGCCCTACAACCCTCCGAGATCTCTGTAAACTCCTCCAGCCCTACAACCCTCTGAGATCTCTGTAACCGCACCCAGCCCTACAACCCTCCGAGATCCCTGTAACCTCCTCCAGCCCTACAACCGTCCGATATCTCTGTAACCTCACCCAGCCCTACAGCCCTCCGAGATCTCTGTAACCGTACCCAGCCCTATAACCCTCCCTATCTCTGTAACCGCACCCAGCCCTACAGCCCTCCCTATCTCTGTAACCTTCTCCAGACCTGCAACCCTCCAAGATCTCTGTAACCGCACCCAGCCCTACAACCCTCCGAGATCTCTGCAACCTCCTCCAGCCCTACAACCCTCCGAGATCTCTGTAACCTCACCCAGCTCGAAAGCCCTCCGAGATCTCTGTAACTGCACCCAGCCCTACAGCCCTCCGAGATCTCTGTAACCGCACCCAGCCCTACAACCCTCCGAGAGCTCTGTAACTGCACCCAGCCCTACAACCCTCCGAGATCTCTGTAACTGCACCCAGCCCTACAACCCGCCGAAATCTCTGTAACTGCACCCAGCCCTGCAACCCTCCGAGATCTCTGTAACCGCACCCAGCCCTACAACCCGCCGAAATCTCTGCAACCGCACCCAGCCCTACAACACTCCGAGATCTCTGTAACCGCACCCAGCCGTACAACCCTCTGAGATCTCCGTAACCTCCTCCAGCCCTACAACCCTCCGAGATCTCTGTAACCGCACCCAGCCCTACAACCCTCCGAGATCTCTGTAACCTCCTCCAGCCCTACAATCCTGAGATCTCTGTAACCTCCTCCAGCCCTACAACCCTCCGAGATCTCTGTAACCTCCTCCAGCCCTGCAACCCTCCGAGATCTCTGTAACCGCACCCAGCCCTACAACCCTCCGAGATCTCTGTAACCTCCTCCAGCCCTACAATCCTCTGAGATCTCTGTAACCGCACCCAGCCCTCCAACCCTCCGAGATCTCTGTAACCTCCTCCAGCCCTACAACCCTCTGAGATCACTGTAACCTCCTCCAGCCCTACAACCCTCCGAGATCTCTGTAACCGCACACAGCCCTACAACCCTCCGAGATCTCTGTAACCTCCTCCAGCCCTACAACCCTCCGAGATCTCTGTAACCGCACCCAGACCTACAACCCTCCGAGATCTCTGTAACCTCCTCCAGACGTACGAGATCTCTGTAACCGCACCAAGCGCTACAAGCCTCCGAGATCTCTGTAACCGCACCCAGCCCTACAACCCTCCGAGATCTCTGTAACCGCACCCAGCCCTACAGCCCACCCTATCTCTGTAACCTCCTCCAGCCCTACAACGCTCCGAGATGTCTGTAACCTCCTCCAGCCCTACAACCCTCCCTATCTCTGTAACCGCACCCAGCCCTACAGACCTCCGAGATCTCTGTAACCTCCTCCAGCCCTACAACCCTCCGAGATCTCTGTAACCTTCTCCAGCCCTACAACCCTCCTAGATCTCTGTAACCACACCCAGCCCTACAACCTTCCGAGATCTCTGTAACCTCACCCAGCCATACAACCCTCCGAAATCTCTGTAACCGCACCCAGCCCTACAACACTCCGAGATCTCTGCAACCGCACCCAGCCGTACAACCCTCCGAGATCTCTGTAACCTCACCCAGGCCTACAACCCCCCGAGATCTCTGTAACCTCCTCCAGCCCTACAACCCCGCGAGATCTCTGTAAACGCACCCAGCCCTACAACCCTCCGAGATCTCTGTAACCGCACCCAGCCGTACAACCCTCTGAGATCTCCGTAACCTCCTCCAGCCCTACAACCCTCCGAGATCTCTGTAACCGCACCCAGCCCTACAACCCTCCGAGATCTCTGTAACCTCCTCCAGCCCTACAATCCTGAGATCTCTGTAACCTCCTCCAGCCCTACAACCCTCCGAGATCTCTGTAACCTCCTCCAGCCCTGCAACCCTCCGAGATCTCTGTAACCGCACCCAGCCCTACAACCCTCCGAGATCTCTGTAACCTCCTCCAGCCCTACAATCCTCTGAGATCTCTGTAACCGCACCCAGCCCTCCAACCCTCCGAGATCTCTGTAACCTCCTCCAGCCCTACAACCCTCTGAGATCACTGTAACCTCCTCCAGCCCTACAACCCTCCGAGATCTCTGTAACCGCACACAGCCCTACAACCCTCCGAGATCTCTGTAACCTCCTCCAGCCCTACAACCCTCCGAGATCTCTGTAACCGCACCCAGACCTACAACCCTCCGAGATCTCTGTAACCTCCTCCAGACGTACGAGATCTCTGTAACCGCACCAAGCGCTACAAGCCTCCGAGATCTCTGTAACCGCACCCAGCCCTACAACCCTCCGAGATCTCTGTAACCGCACCCAGCCCTACAGCCCACCCTATCTCTGTAACCTCCTCCAGCCCTACAACGCTCCGAGATGTCTGTAACCTCCTCCAGCCCTACAACCCTCCCTATCTCTGTAACCGCACCCAGCCCTACAGACCTCCGAGATCTCTGTAACCTCCTCCAGCCCTACAACCCTCCGAGATCTCTGTAACCTTCTCCAGCCCTACAACCCTCCTAGATCTCTGTAACCACACCCAGCCCTACAACCTTCCGAGATCTCTGTAACCTCACCCAGCCCTACAACCCTCCGAAATCTCTGTAACCGCACCCAGCCCTACAACACTCCGAGATCTCTGCAACCGCACCCAGCCGTACAACCCTCCGAGATCTCTGTAACCTCACCCAGGCCTACAACCCCCCGAGATCTCTGTAACCTCCTCCAGCCCTACAACCCCGCGAGATCTCTGTAAACGCACCCAGCCCTACAACCCTCCGAGATCTCTTTAACCTCCTCCAGCCCTACAACCCTCCGAGATCTCTGTAACCGCACCCAGCCCTCCAACCCTCCGAGATCTCTGTAACCTCCTCCAGCCCTACAACTCTCCGAGATCTCTGTAACCTCCTCCACCCTACAACCCTCCGAGATCTCTGTAACCGCACCCAGCCCTACAACCCGCCGAGATCTCTGTAACTGCACCCAGCCCTACAACCCTCCGAGATCTCTGTAACCGCACCCAGCCCTACAACCCTCCGAGATCTCTGTAACCGCACCCAGCCCTACAACCCTCCGAAATCTCTGAAACTGCACCCAGCCCTACAACCCGCCGAAATCTCTGCAACCGCACCCAGCCCTACAACCCGCCGAAATCTCTGCAACCGCACCCAGCCCTACAACACTCCGAGATCTCCGTAACCTCCTCCAGCCCTACAACCCTCCGAGATCTCTGTAACCGCACCCAGCCGTACAACCCTCTGAGATCTCCGTAACCTCCTCCAGCCCTACAACCCTCCGAGATCTCTGTAACCTCCTCCAGCCCTACAACCCTCCGAGATCTCTGTAACCTCCTCCAGCCCTACAATCCTGAGATCTCTGTAACCTCCTCCAGCCCTACAACCCTCCGAGATCTCTGTAACCGCACACAGCCCTACAACCCTCCGAGATCTCTGTAACCTCCTCCAGCCCTACAACCCTCCGAGATCTCTGTAACCGCACCCAGACCTACAACCCTCCGAGATCTCTGTAACCTCCTCCAGACGTACGAGATCTCTGTAACCGCACCAAGCGCTACAAGCCTCCGAGATCTCTGTAACCGCACCCAGCCCTACAACCCTCCGAGATCTCTGTAACCGCACCCAGCCCTACAGCCCACCCTATCTCTGTAACCTCCTCCAGCCCTACAACGCTCCGAGATGTCTGTAACCTCCTCCAGCCCTACAACCCTCCCTATCTCTGTAACCGCACCCAGCCCTACAGACCTCCGAGATCTCTGTAACCTCCTCCAGCCCGACAACCCTCCGAGATCTCTGTAACCTTCTCCAGCCCTACAACCCTCCTAGATCTCTGTAACCACACCCAGCCCTACAACCTTCCGAGATCTCTGTAACCTCACCCAGCCATACAACCCTCCGAAATCTCTGTAACCGCACCCAGCCCTACAACACTCCGAGATCTCTGCAACCGCACCCAGCCGTACAACCCTCCGAGATCTCTGTAACCTCACCCAGGCCTACAACCCCCCGAGATCTCTGTAACCTCCTCCAGCCCTACAACCCCGCGAGATCTCTGTAAACGCACCCAGCCCTACAACCCTCCGAGATCTCTGTAACCGCACCCAGCCGTACAACCCTCTGAGATCTCCGTAACCTCCTCCAGCCCTACAACCCTCCGAGATCTCTGTAACCGCACCCAGCCCTACAACCCTCCGAGATCTCTGTAACCTCCTCCAGCCCTACAATCCTGAGATCTCTGTAACCTCCTCCAGCCCTACAACCCTCCGAGATCTCTGTAACCTCCTCCAGCCCTGCAACCCTCCGAGATCTCTGTAACCGCACCCAGCCCTACAACCCTCCGAGATCTCTGTAACCTCCTCCAGCCCTACAATCCTCTGAGATCTCTGTAACCGCACCCAGCCCTCCAACCCTCCGAGATCTCTGTAACCTCCTCCAGCCCTACAACCCTCTGAGATCACTGTAACCTCCTCCAGCCCTACAACCCTCCGAGATCTCTGTAACCGCACACAGCCCTACAACCCTCCGAGATCTCTGTAACCTCCTCCAGCCCTACAACCCTCCGAGATCTCTGTAACCGCACCCAGACCTACAACCCTCCGAGATCTCTGTAACCTCCTCCAGACGTACGAGATCTCTGTAACCGCACCAAGCGCTACAAGCCTCCGAGATCTCTGTAACCGCACCCAGCCCTACAACCCTCCGAGATCTCTGTAACCGCACCCAGCCCTACAGCCCACCCTATCTCTGTAACCTCCTCCAGCCCTACAACGCTCCGAGATGTCTGTAACCTCCTCCAGCCCTACAACCCTCCCTATCTCTGTAACCGCACCCAGCCCTACAGACCTCCGAGATCTCTGTAACCTCCTCCAGCCCTACAACCCTCCGAGATCTCTGTAACCTTCTCCAGCCCTACAACCCTCCTAGATCTCTGTAACCACACCCAGCCCTACAACCTTCCGAGATCTCTGTAACCTCACCCAGCCCTACAACCCTCCGAAATCTCTGTAACCGCACCCAGCCCTACAACACTCCGAGATCTCTGCAACCGCACCCAGCCGTACAACCCTCCGAGATCTCTGTAACCTCACCCAGGCCTACAACCCCCCGAGATCTCTGTAACCTCCTCCAGCCCTACAACCCCGCGAGATCTCTGTAAACGCACCCAGCCCTACAACCCTCCGAGATCTCTTTAACCTCCTCCAGCCCTACAACCCTCCGAGATCTCTGTAACCGCACCCAGCCCTCCAACCCTCCGAGATCTCTGTAACCTCCTCCAGCCCTACAACTCTCCGAGATCTCTGTAACCTCCTCCACCCTACAACCCTCCGAGATCTCTGTAACCGCACCCAGCCCTACAACCCGCCGAGATCTCTGTAACTGCACCCAGCCCTACAACCCTCCGAGATCTCTGTAACCGCACCCAGCCCTACAACCCTCCGAGATCTCTGTAACCGCACCCAGCCCTACAACCCTCCGAAATCTCTGAAACTGCACCCAGCCCTACAACCCGCCGAAATCTCTGCAACCGCACCCAGCCCTACAACCCGCCGAAATCTCTGCAACCGCACCCAGCCCTACAACACTCCGAGATCTCCGTAACCTCCTCCAGCCCTACAACCCTCCGAGATCTCTGTAACCGCACCCAGCCGTACAACCCTCTGAGATCTCCGTAACCTCCTCCAGCCCTACAACCCTCCGAGATCTCTGTAACCTCCTCCAGCCCTACAACCCTCCGAGATCTCTGTAACCTCCTCCAGCCCTACAATCCTGAGATCTCTGTAACCTCCTCCAGCCCTACAACCCTCCGAGATCTCTGTAACCTCCTCCAGCCCTGCAACCCTCCGAGATCTCTGTAACCGCACCCAGCCCTACAACCCTCCGAGATCTCTGTAACCTCCTCCAGCCCTACAATCCTCCGAGATCTCTGTAACCGCACCCAGCCCTCCAACCCTCCGAGATCTCTGTAACCTCCTCCAGCCCTACAACCCTCCGAGATCTCTGTAACCTCCTCCAGCCCTGCAACCCTCCGAGATCTCTGTAACCGCACCCAGCCCTACAACCCTCCGAGATCTCTGTAACCTCCTCCAGCCCTACAATCCTCCGAGATCTCTGTAACCGCACACAGCCCTACAACCCTCCGAGATCTCTGTAACCTCCTCCAGCCCTACAACCCTCCGAGATCTCTGTAACCGCACCCAGACCTACAACCCTCCGAGATCTCTGTAACCTCCTCCAGACCTACGAGATCTCTGTAACCGCACCAAGCGCTACAAGCCTCCGAGATCTCTGTAACCGCACCCAGCCCTACAACCCTCCGAGATCTCTGTAACCGCACCCAGCCCTACAGCCCACCCTATCTCTGTAACCTCCTCCAGCCCTACAACGCTCCGACATGTCTGTAACCTCCTCCAGCCCTACAACCCTCCCTATCTCTGAAACCGCACCCAGCCCTACAGACCTCCGAGATCTCTGCAACCTCCTCCAGCCCTACAACCCTCCGAGATCTCTGTAACCTTCTCCAGCCCTACAACCCTCCTAGATCTCTGTAACCACACCCAGCCCTACAACCCTCCGAGATCTCTGTAAACTCACCCAGCCCTACAACCCTCCGAAATCTCTGTAACCGCACCCAGCCCTACAACACTCCGAGATCTCTGCAACCGCACCCAGCCGTACAACCCTCCGAGATCTCTGTAACCTCCTCCAGCCCTACAACCCTCCGAGATCTCTGTAACCTCACCCAGCCCTACAACCCTCCGAGATCTCTGTAACCTCCTCCAGCCCTACAACCCTCCGAGATCTCTGTAACCGCACCCAGCCCTACAGCCCTCCCTATCTCTGTAAACTCCTCCAGCCCTACAGCCCTCCGAGATCTCTGTAACCTTCTCCAGCCCTACAACCCTCCTAGATCTCTGTAACCTCACCCAGCCCTACAACCCTCCCTATTTCTGTAACCGCACCCAGCCCTACAGCCCTCCCTATCTCTGTAACCTTCTCCAGCCCTACAACCCTCCAAGATCTCTGTAACCGCACCCAGCCCTACAGCCCTCCCTATCTCTGTAACCTCCTCCAGCCCTACAGCCCTCCGAGATCTCTGTAACCGCACCCAGCCCTACAGCCCTCCCTATCTCTGTAACCTCCTCCAGCCCTACAGCCCTCCGAGATCTCTGTAACCTCCTCCAGCCCTACAACCCTCCGAGATCTCTGTAACTGCACCCAGCCCTACAACCCTCCGAAATCTTTGTAACCGCACCCAGCCCTACAACCCTCCGAGATCTCTGTATCTGCACCCAGCCCTACAACCCTCCGAGATCTCTGTAACCTCCTCCAGCCCTACAACCGTCCGAGATCTCTGTAACCTCACCCAACCCTACAACCCTCCGAGATCTCTGTAACCGCACCCAGCCCTACAGCCCTCCGAGATCTCTGTAACCTCCTCCAGCCCTACAACCCTCCGAGATCTCTGTAACCGCACCCAGCCCGACAACCCTCCGAGATCTCTGTAACCTCCTCCAGGCCTACGACCCTCCGAGATCTCTGTAACCTCCTCCAGCCCTACAACCCGCCGAGATCTCTGTAACCGCACCCAGCCCTACAACCCTCCGAGATCTCTGTAACTGCAACCAGCCCTACAACCCTCTGAGATCTCTTTAACCTCCTCCAGCCCTACAGCCCTCTGAGATTTCTGTAACCTCCTCCAGCCCTACAACGGTGGCAGCACGGTGGCATAGTGGTTAGCACTGTTGCCTCACAGCACCAGAGACCCAGGTTCAAATCCGGCCTCGGGTGACTGTCTGTGTGGAGTTTGCACATTCTCCCCGTGTTTGCGTGGGTTTCCTCCGGGTGCTCCGGTTTCCTCCCACAGTCCAAAGATGTGCGGGTTAGGTTGATTGGCTATGATAAATTGACCCTTAGTGTTAGCGGGATTAAATACGTGGGGTTACGGGGATAGGGTGGGATATGTGTTGGTGTAGGGGTTAGGGGGATCGGGTGGGATATGTGTCAGTGCAGGCTTGATGGGCCGAAATGGCCTCTATCTGCACTGTAGGGTTTCTGTGATTCTGTGATTCTGTGAACCCTCCGAGATCTCTGTAACCGCACCCAGCCCTACAACCCTCCGAGATCTCTGTAACCTCCTCCAGCCCTACAATCCTCTGAGATCTCTGTAACCTCCTCCAGCCCTACAACCTTCCGAGATCTCTGTAAGCTCCTCCAGCCCTGCAACCCTCCGAGATCTCTGTAACATCCTCCAGCCCTACAACCCCCCGAGATCTCTGTAACCGCACCCAGCCCTACAACCCTCCGAGAACTCTTTAACCTCCTCCAGCCCTACAACCCTCCGAGATCTCTGTAACCGCACACAGCCCTACAACCCTCCGAGATCTCTGTAACCTCCTCCAGCCCTACAACCCTCCGAGATCTCTGTAACCGCACCCAGCCCCACAACCCTCCGAGATCTCTGTAACCTCCTCCAGCCCTACGAGATCTCTGTAACCGCACCCAGCCCTACAACCCTCCGAGATCTCTGTAACCGCACCCAGCCCTACAACACTCCGAGATCTCTATAACCTCCTCCAGCCCTACAACCCTCCGAGATCTCTGTAATCGCACCAAGCCCTACAACCCTCCGAGATCTCTGTAACCGCACCCAGCCCTACAACCATCTGAGATCTCTGTAACTTCCTCCAGCCCTACAACCCTCCGAGATCTCTGTAACCGCACCCAGCCCTACAACCCTCCGAGATCTCTGGAACCTCCTCCAGCCCTACAACCCTCCGAGATCTCTGTAACCGCACCCAGCCCTACAACCCTCCGAGATCTCTGAAACCTCCTCCAGCCCTACGACCCGCCGAGATCTCTGTAACCTCCTCCAGCCCTACGACCCTCCGAGATCTCTGTAACCGCACCCAGCCCTACAACTGGGTGCATAGTGGCATAGTGGTTAGCACTGTTGCCTCACAGCGCCAGGGACCCGGGTTCGAATCCGGCCTCGGGCGACTGTCTGTGTGGAGTTTGCACATTCTCCCGGTGTTTGCGTGGGTTTCCTCCGGGTGCTCCGGTTTCCTCCCACAGTCCAAAGATGTGCGGGTTAGGTTGATTGGCTATGATAAATTGACCCTTAGTGTTAGGGGGATTAAATACGTGGGGTTACGGGGATAGGGTGGGATATGTGTTGGTGTAGGGGTTATGGGGATCGGGTGGGATATGTGTCAGTGCAGGCTTGATGGGCCGAAATGGCCTCTATCTGCACTGTAGGGTTTCTGTGATTCTGTGATTCTGTGAACCCTCCGAGATCTCTGTAACCGCACCCAGCCCTACAACCCTCCGAGATCTCTGTAACCTCCTCCAGCCCTACAATCCTCTGAGATCTCTGTAACCTCCTCCAGCCCTACAACGCTCCGAGATGTCTGTAACCTCCTCCAGCCCTACAACCCTCCCTATCTCTGTAACCGCACCCAGCCCTACAGACCTCCGAGATCTCTGTAACCTCCTCCAGCCCTACAACCCTCCGAGATCTCTGTAACCTTCTCCAGCCCTACAACCCTCCTAGATCTCTGTAACCACACCCAGCCCTACAACCTTCCGAGATCTCTGTAACCTCACCCAGCCCTACAACCCTCCGAAATCTCTGTAACCGCACCCAGCCCTACAACACTCCGAGATCTCTGCAACCGCACCCAGCCGTACAACCCTCCGAGATCTCTGTAACCTCACCCAGGCCTACAACCCCCCGAGATCTCTGTAACCTCCTCCAGCCCGACAACCCCGCGAGATCTCTGTAAACGCACCCAGCCCTACAACCCTCCGAGATCTCTTTAACCTCCTCCAGCCCTACAACCCTCCGAGATCTCTGTAACCGCACCCAGCCCTCCAACCCTCCGAGATCTCTGTAACCTCCTCCAGCCCTACAACTCTCCGAGATCTCTGTAACCTCCTCCACCCTACAACTCTCCGAGATCTCTGTAACCGCACCCAGCCCTACAACCCGCCGAGATCTCTGTAACTGCACCCAGCCCTACAACCCTCCGAGATCTCTGTAACATCCTCCAGCCCTACAACCCTCCGAGATCTCTGTAACCTCCTCCAGCCCTACAACCCTCCGAGATCTCTGTAACCGCACCCAGACCTACAACCCTCCGAGATCTCTGTAACCTCCTCCAGCCCTACGAGATCTCTGTAACCGCACCAAGCGCTACAAGCCTCCGAGATCTCTGTAACCGCACCCAGCCCTACAACCCTCCGTGATCTCTGTAACCGCACCCAGCCCTACAGCCCACCCTATCTCTGTAACCTCCTCCAGCCCTACAACGCTCCGAGATGTCTGTAACCTCCTCCAGCCCTACAACCCTCCCTATCTCTGTAACCGCACCCAGCCCTACAGACCTCCGAGATCTCTGTAACCTCCTCCAGCCCTGCAGCCCTCCGAGATCTCTGTAACCGCACTAAGCCGTACAACCCTTCGAGATCTCTGTAAACTCCTCCAGCCCTACAAACCTCCGAGATCTCTGTAACCACACCCAGCCCTACAACCCTCCGAGATCTCTGTAACCTCCTCCAGCCCTACAGCCCTCCGAGATCTCTGTAACCTCCTCCAGCCCTACAATCCTCCGAGTTCTCTATAACCTCCTCCAGCCCAACAACCCTCCGAGATGTCTGTAACCTCCTCCAGCCCTACAACCCTCCCTATCTCTGTAACTGCACCCAGACCTACAGACCTCCGAGATCTCTGTAACCTCCTCCAGCCCTACAACCCTCCGAGATCTCTGTAACCGCACCCAGACCTACAACCCTCCGAGATCTCTGTAACCTCCTCCAGACGTACGAGATCTCTGTAACCGCACCAAGCGCTACAAGCCTCCGAGATCTCTGTAACCGCACCCAGCCCTACAACCCTCCGAGATCTCTGTAACCGCACCCAGCCCTACAGCCCACCCTATCTCTGTAACCTCCTCCAGCCCTACAACCCTCCGAGATGTCTGTAACCTCCTCCAGCCCTACAACCCTCCCTATCTCTGTAACTGCACCCAGACCTACAGACCTCCGAGATCTCTGTAACCTCCTCCAGCCCTACAACCCTCCGAGATCTCTGTAAACTCCTCCAGCCCTACAACCCTCTGAGATCTCTGTAACCGCACCCAGCCCTACAACCCTCCGAGATCCCTGTAACCTCCTCCAGCCCTACAACCGTCCGATATCTCTGTAACCTCACCCAGCCCTACAGCCCTCCGAGATCTCTGTAACCGTACCCAGCCCTATAACCCTCCCTATCTCTGTAACCGCACCCAGCCCTACAGCCCTCCCTATCTCTGTAACCTTCTCCAGACCTGCAACCCTCCAAGATCTCTGTAACCGCACCCAGCCCTACAACCCTCCGAGATCTCTGCAACCTCCTCCAGCCCTACAACCCTCCGAGATCTCTGTAACCTCACCCAGCTCGAAAGCCCTCCGAGATCTCTGTAACCGCACCCAGCCCTACAGCCCTCCGAGATCTCTGTAACCGCACCCAGCCCTACAACCCTCCGAGAGCTCTGTAACTGCACCCAGCCCTACAACCCGCCGAAATCTCTGTAACTGCACCCAGCCCTGCAACCCTCCGAGATCTCTGTAACCGCACCCAGCCCTACAACCCGCCGAAATCTCTGCAACCGCACCCAGCCCTACAACACTCCGAGATCTCTGTAACCGCACCCAGCCGTACAACCCTCCGAGATCTCTGTAACCGCACCCAGCCCTACAACCCTCCGAGATCTCTGTAACCTCCTCCAGCCCTACAATCCTGAGATCTCTGTAACCTCCTCCAGCCCTACAACCCTCCGAGATCTCTGTAACCTCCTCCAGCCCTGCAACCCTCCGAGATCTCTGTAACCGCACCCAGCCCTACAACCCTCCGAGATCTCTGTAACCTCCTCCAGCCCTACAATCCTCTGAGATCTCTGTAACCGCACCCAGCCCTCCAACCCTCCGAGATCTCTGTAACCTCCTCCAGCCCTACAACCCTCTGAGATCACTGTAACCTCCTCCAGCCCTACAACCCTCCGAGATCTCTGTAACCGCACACAGCCCTACAACCCTCCGAGATCTCTGTAACCTCCTCCAGCCCTACAACCCTCCGAGATCTCTGTAACCGCACCCAGACCTACAACCCTCCGAGATCTCTGTAACCTCCTCCAGACGTACGAGATCTCTGTAACCGCACCAAGCGCTACAAGCCTCCGAGATCTCTGTAACCGCACCCAGCCCTACAACCCTCCGAGATCTCTGTAACCGCACCCAGCCCTACAGCCCACCCTATCTCTGTAACCTCCTCCAGCCCTACAACGCTCCGAGATGTCTGTAACCTCCTCCAGCCCTACAACCCTCCCTATCTCTGTAACCGCACCCAGCCCTACAGACCTCCGAGATCTCTGTAACCTCCTCCAGCCCTACAACCCTCCGAGATCTCTGTAACCTTCTCCAGCCCTACAACCCTCCTAGATCTCTGTAACCACACCCAGCCCTACAACCTTCCGAGATCTCTGTAACCTCACCCAGCCATACAACCCTCCGAAATCTCTGTAACCGCACCCAGCCCTACAACACTCCGAGATCTCTGCAACCGCACCCAGCCGTACAACCCTCCGAGATCTCTGTAACCTCACCCAGGCCTACAACCCCCCGAGATCTCTGTAACCTCCTCCAGCCCTACAACCCCGCGAGATCTCTGTAAACGCACCCAGCCCTACAACCCTCCGAGATCTCTGTAACCGCACCCAGCCGTACAACCCTCTGAGATCTCCGTAACCTCCTCCAGCCCTACAACCCTCCGAGATCTCTGTAACCGCACCCAGCCCTACAACCCTCCGAGATCTCTGTAACCTCCTCCAGCCCTACAATCCTGAGATCTCTGTAACCTCCTCCAGCCCTACAACCCTCCGAGATCTCTGTAACCTCCTCCAGCCCTGCAACCCTCCGAGATCTCTGTAACCGCACCCAGCCCTACAACCCTCCGAGATCTCTGTAACCTCCTCCAGCCCTACAATCCTCTGAGATCTCTGTAACCGCACCCAGCCCTCCAACCCTCCGAGATCTCTGTAACCTCCTCCAGCCCTACAACCCTCTGAGATCACTGTAACCTCCTCCAGCCCTACAACCCTCCGAGATCTCTGTAACCGCACCCAGCCCTCCAACCCTCCGAGATCTCTGTAACCTCCTCCAGCCCTACAACCCTCCGAGATCTCTGTAACCTCCTCCAGACGTACGAGATCTCTGTAACCGCACCAAGCGCTACAAGCCTCCGAGATCTCTGTAACCGCACCCAGCCCTACAACCCTCCGAGATCTCTGTAACCGCACCCAGCCCTACAGCCCACCCTATCTCTGTAACCTCCTCCAGCCCTACAACGCTCCGAGATGTCTGTAACCTCCTCCAGCCCTACAACCCTCCCTATCTCTGTAACCGCACCCAGCCCTACAGACCTCCGAGATCTCTGTAACCTTCTCCAGCCCTACAACCCTCCTAGATCTCTGTAACCACACCCAGCCCTACAACCTTCCGAGATCTCTGTAACCTCACCCAGCCCTACAACCCTCAGAAATCTCTGTAACCGCACCCAGCCCTACAACACTCCGAGATCTCTGCAACCGCACCCAGCCGTACAACCCTCCGAGATCTCTGTAACCTCACCCAGGCCTACAACCCCCCGAGATCTCTGTAACCTCCTCCAGCCCTACAACCCTCCGAGATCTCTGTAACCGCACCCAGCCCTACAACCCGCCGAGATCTCTGTAACTGCACCCAGCCCTACAACCCTCCGAGATCTCTGTAACATCCTCCAGCCCTACAACCCTCCGAGATCTCTGTAACCTCCTCCAGCCCTACAACCCTCCGAGATCTCTGTAACCGCACCCAGCCCTACAACCCTCCGAGATCTCTGTAACCGCAGCCAGCCCTACAACCCTCCGAGATCTCTGTAACAGCACCCAGCCCTACAGCCCTCCGAGATCTCTGTAACCGCACCCAGCCCCACAACCCTCCGAGATCTCTGTAACCTCCTCCAGCCCTACAACCCTCCGAGATCTCTGTAACCGCACCCAGCCCTACAACCCTCCGAGATCTCTGTAACCGCAGCCAGCCCTACAACCCTCCGAGATCTCTGTAACAGCACCCAGCCCTACAACCCTCCGAGAACTCTGTAACCGCACCCAGCCCCACAACCCTCCGAGATCTCTGTAACCGCACCCAGCCCTACAACCCTCCGAGCTCTCTGTAACCGCACCCAGCCCTACAACCCTCCGAGATCTCTGTAACCGCACCCAGCCCTACAAACCTCCGAGATCTCTGTAACCGCACCCAGCCCTACAACCCTCCGAGATCTCTGTAACCGCAGACAGCCCGACAACCCTCCGAGATCTCTGTAACCGCACCCAGCCCTACAACCCTCCGAGATCTCTGTAACCTCCTCCAGCCCCACAGCCCACCCTATCTCTATAACCTCCTCCAGCCCTACAGACCTCCGAGATCTCTGTAACCTCCTCCAGCCCTACAACCCTCCGATATCTCTGTAACCTCACCCAGCCCTACAACCCTCCGAGATCCCTGTAAACTCCTCCAGCCCTACAACCCAGCTCGACAGCCCTCCGAGATCTCTGTAACCGCACCCAGCCCACAGACCTCCGAGATCTCTGTAACCGCACCCAGCCCTACAACCCTCCCTCTCTGTAACCGCACCCAGCCCTACAACCCTCCGAGCTCTCTGTAACCGCACCCAGCCCTACAACCCTCCCTCTCTGTAACCGCACCCAGCCCTACAACCCTCCGAGATCTCTGTAACCGCACCCAGCCCTACAACCCTCCGAGATCTCTGCAACCACACCCAGCCCTACAACCCTCCGAGATCTCTGTAACCGCACCCAGCCCTACAACCCTCCGAGATCTCTGTAACCGCACCCAGCCCTACAACCCTCCGAGATCTCTGTAACCGCACCCAGCCCGACAACCCTCCGAGATCTCTGTAACCTCCTCCAGCCCTACAGCCCACTCTATCTCTATAACCTCCTCCAGCCCTACAACCCTCCGAGATGCCTGTAACCTCCTCCAGCCCTACAACCCTCCCTATCTCTGTAACTGCACCCAGACCTGCAGACCTCCGAGATCTCTGTAACCTCCTCCAGCCCTACAACCCTCCGAGATCTCTGTAACCGCACCCAGCCCTACAACCCTCTGAGATCCCTGTAACCTCCTCCAGCCCTACAACCCTCCGATATGTCTGTAACCTCACCCAGCCCTACAGCCCTCCGAGATCTCTGTAACCTTCTCCAGACCTACAACCCTCCAAGATCTCTGTAACCGCACCCAGCCCTACAACGCTCCGAGATCTCTGCAACCTCCTCCAGCCCTACAACCCTCCGAGATCTCTGTAACCTCACCCAGCTCGAAAGCCCTCCGAGATCTCTGTAACCGCACCCAGGCCTACAGCCCTCCGAGATCTCTGTAACCGCACCCAGCCCTACATGCCTCCGAGATCTCTGTAACCGCACCCAGCCCTACAGCCCTCCGAGATCTCTGTAACCTCCTCCAGCCCTACAACCCTCCGAGATCTCTGTAACCGCACCCAGCCCTACAACCCTCCGAGATCTCTGTAACCTCCTCCAGCCCTACAATCCTGAGATCTCTGTAACCTCCTCCAGCCCTGCAACCCTCCGAGATCTCTGTAACCGCACCCAGCCCTACAACCCTCCGAGATCTCTGTAACCTCCTCCAGCCCTACAATCCTCTGAGTTCTCTGCAACCTACAGCAGCCCTACAACCCTCAGAGATTTCTGTAACCTCCTCCAGCCCTACAACCCTCCGAGATCTCTGTAACCGCACCCAGCCCGACAACCCTCCGAGATCTCTGTAACCTCCTCCAGCCCTACAATCCTCTGAGATCTCTGTAACCTCCTCCAGCCCTACAACCCTTCGAGATCTCTGTAACCTCCTCCAGCCCTACAACCCTTCGAGATCTCTGTAACCTCCTCCAGCCCTACAACCCTCCGAGATCTCTGTAACCTCCTCCAGCCCTACAACCCTCCGAGATCTCTGTAACCGCACCCAGACCTACAACCCTCCGAGATCTCTGTAACCTCCTCCAGCCCTACGAGATCTCTGTAACCGCACCAAGCGCTACAAGCCTCCGAGATCTCTGTAACCGCACCCAGCCCTACAACCCTCCGAGATCTCTGTAACCGCACCCAGCCCTACAGCCCACCCTATCTCTGTAACCTCCTCCAGCCCTACAACCCTCCGAGATGTCTGTAACCTCCTCCAGCCCTACAACCCTCCCTATCTCTGTAATCGCACCCAGCCCTACAGACCTCCGAGATCTCTGTAACCTCCTCCAGCCCTACAACCCTCCGAGATCTCTGTAACCTTCTCCAGCCCTACAACCCTCCTAGGTCTCTGTAACCACACCCAGCCCTACAACCCTCCGAGATCTCTGTAACCTTCTCCAGCCCTACAACCCTCCTAGGTCTCTGTAACCTCCTCCAGCCCTACAACCCTCCGAGATCTCTGTAACCTTCTCCAGCCCTACAACCCTCCTAGGTCTCTGTAACCACACCCAGCCCTACAATCCTCCGAAATCTCTGTAACCTCCTCCAGCCCTACAACACTCCGAGATCTCTGCAACCGCACCCAGCCGTACAACCCTCCGAGATCTCTGTAACCTCCTCCAGCCCTACAACCCTCCGAGATCTCTGTAACCTCACCCAGGCCTACAACCCTCCGAGATCTCTGTAACCTCCTCCAGCCCTACAACCCTCCGAGATCTCTGTAACTGCACCCAGCCCTACAACCCTCCGAGATCTCTGTAACCTCCTCCAGCCCTACAATCCTCTGAGATCTCTGTAACCTTCTCCAGCTCTACAACTCTCCGAGATCTCTGTAACCTCCTCCAGCCCTGCAAACCTCCGAGATCTCTGTAACCTCCTCCAGCCCTACAACCCCGCGAGATCTCTGTAAACGCACCCAGCCCTACAACCCTCCGAGATCTCTTTAACCTCCTCCAGCCCTACAACCCTCCGAGATCTCTGTAACCGCACCCAGCCCTCCAACCCTCCGAGATCTCTGTAACCTCCTCCAGCCCTACAACCCTCCGAGATCCCTGTAACCTCCTCCACCCTACAACCCTCCGAGATCTCTGTAACCGCACCCAGCCCTACAACCCTCTGAGATCTCTGTAACCTCCTCCAGCCCTACAGCCCTCCGAGATCTCTGTAACCTTCTCCAGCCCTACAACCCTCCTAGATCTCTGTAACCTCACCCAGCCCTACAACCCTCCCTATTTCTGTAACCGCACCCAGCCCTACAGCCCTCCCTATCTCTGTAACCTTCTCCAGCCCTACAACCCTCCAAGATCTCTGTAACCGCACCCAGCCCTACAGCCCTCCCTATCTCTGTAACCTCCTCCAGCCCTACAGCCCTCCGAGATCTCTGTAACCGCACCCAGCCCTACAGCCCTCCCTATCTCTGTAACCTCCTCCAGCCCTACAGCCCTCCGAGATCTCTGTAACCTCCTCCAGCCCTACAACCCTCCGAGATCTCTGTAACTGCACCCAGCCCTACAACCCTCCGAAATCTTTGTAACCGCACCCAGCCCTACAACCCTCCGAGATCTCTGTATCTGCACCCAGCCCTACAACCCACCGAGATCTCTGTAACCTCCTCCAGCCCTACAACCGTCCGAGATCTCTGTAACCTCACCCAACCCTACAACCCTCCGAGATCTCTGTAACCGCACCCAGCCCTACAGCCCTCCGAGATCTCTGTAACCTCCTCCAGCCCTACAACCCTCCGAGATCTCTGTAACCGCACCCAGCCCGACAACCCTCCGAGATCTCTGTAACCTCCTCCAGGCCTACGACCCTCCGAGATCTCTGTAACCTCCTCCAGCCCTACAACCCGCCGAGATCTCTGTAACCGCACCCAGCCCTACAACCCTCCGAGATCTCTGTAACTGCAACCAGCCCTACAACCCTCTGAGATCTCTTTAACCTCCTCCAGCCCTACAGCCCTCTGAGATTTCTGTAACCTCCTCCAGCCCTACAACGGTGGCAGCACGGTGGCATAGTGGTTAGCACTGTTGCCTCACAGCGCCAGGGACCCGGGTTCGAATCCGGCGTCGGGCGACTGTCTGTGTGGAGTTTGCACATTCTCCCCGTGTTTGCGTGGGTTTCCTCCGGGTGCTCCGGTTTCCTCCCACAGTCCAAAGATGTGCGGGTTAGGTTGATTGGCTATGATAAATTGACCCTTAGTGTTAGCGGGATTAAATACGTGGGGTTACGGGGATAGGGTGGGATATGTGTTGGTGTAGGGGTTAGGGGGATCGGGTGGGATATGTGTCAGTGCAGGCTTGATGGGCCGAAATGGCCTCTATCTGCACTGTAGGGTTTCTGTGATTCTGTGATTCTGTGAACCCTCCGAGATCTCTGTAACCGCACCCAGCCCTACAACCCTCCGAGATCTCTGTAACCTCCTCCAGCCCTACAATCCTCTGAGATCTCTGTAACCTCCTCCAGCCCTGCAACCCTCCGAGATCTCTGTAACATCCTCCAGCCCTACAACCCCCCGAGATCTCTGTAACCGCACCCAGCCCTACAACCCTCCGAGAACTCTTTAACCTCCTCCAGCCCTACAACCCTCCGAGATCTCTGTAACCGCACACAGCCCTACAACCCTCCGAGATCTCTGTAACCTCCTCCAGCCCTACAACCCTCCGAGATCTCTGTAACCGCACCCAGCCCCACAACCCTCCGAGATCTCTGTAACCTCCTCCAGCCCTACGAGATCTCTGTAACCGCACCCAGCCCTACAACCCTCCGAGATCTCTGTAACCGCACCCAGCCCTACAACACTCCGAGATCTCTGTAACCTCCTCCAGCCCTACAACCCTCCGAGATCTCTGTAATCGCACCAAGCCCTACAACCCTCCGAGATCTCTGTAACCGCACCCAGCCCTACAACCATCTGAGATCTCTGTAACTTCCTCCAGCCCTACAACCCTCCGAGATCTCTGTAACCGCACCCAGCCCTACAACCCTCCGAGATCTCTGGAACCTCCTCCAGCCCTACAACCCTCCGAGATCTCTGTAACCGCACCCAGCCCTACAACCCTCCGAGATCTCTGAAACCTCCTCCAGCCCTACGACCCGCCGAGATCTCTGTAACCTCCTCCAGCCCTACGACCCTCCGAGATCTCTGTAACCGCACCCAGCCTTACAACTGGGTGCATAGTGGCATAGTGGTTAGCACTGTTGCCTCACAGCGCCAGGGACCCGGGTTCGAATCCGGCCTCGGGCGACTGTCTGTGTGGAGTTTGCACATTCTCCCGGTGTTTGCGTGGGTTTCCTCCGGGTGCTCCGGTTTCCTCCCACAGTCCAAAGATGTGCGGGTTAGGTTGATTGGCTATGATAAATTGACCCTTAGTGTTAGGGGGATTAAATACGTGGGGTTACGGGGATAGGGTGGGATATGTGTTGGTGTAGGGGTTATGGGGATCGGGTGGGATATGTGTCAGTGCAGGCTTGATGGGCCGAAATGGCCTCTATCTGCACTGTAGGGTTTCTGTGATTCTGTGATTCTGTGAACCCTCCGAGATCTCTGTAACCGCACCCAGCCCTACAACCCTCCGAGATCTCTGTAACCTCCTCCAGCCCTACAATCCTCTGAGATCTCTGTAACCTCCTCCAGCCCTACAACCTTCCGAGATCTCTGTAACCTCCTCCAGCCCTACAACCCTCCGAGATCACTGTAACCTCCTCCAGCCCTACAACCCTCCGAGATCTCTGTAACCGCACACAGCCCTACAACCCTCCGAGATCTCTGTAACTTCCTCCAGCCCTACAACCCTCCGAGATCTCTGTAACCGCACCCAGACCTACAACCCTCCGAGATCTCTGTAACCTCCTCCAGCCCTACGAGATCTCTGTAACCGCACCCAGCCCTACAACCCTCCGAGATCTCTGTAACCGCACCCAGCCCTACAGCCCACCCTATCTCTGTAACCTCCTCCAGCCCTACAACGCTCCAAGATGTCTGTAACCTCCTCCAGCCCTACAACCCTCCCTATCTCTGTAACCGCACCCAGCCCTACAGACCTCCGAGATCTCTGTAACCTCCTCCAGCCCTGCAGCCCTCCGAGATCTCTGTAACCGCACTAAGCCGTACAACCCTTCGAGATCTCTGTAAACTCCTCCAGCCCTACAAACCTCCGAGATCTCTGTAACCACACCCAGCCCTACAACCCTCCGAGATCTCTGTAACCTCCTCCAGCCCTACAGCCCTCCGAGATCTCTGTAACCTCCTCCAGCCCTACAATCCTCCGAGTTCTCTATAACCTCCTCCAGCCCAACAACCCTCCGAGATGTCTGTAACCTCCTCCAGCCCTACAACCCTCCCTATCTCTGTAACTGCACCCAGACCTACAGACCTCCGAGATCTCTGTAACCTCCTCCAGCCCTACAACCCTCCGAGATCTCTGTAAACTCCTCCAGCCCTACAACCCTCTGAGATCTCTGTAACCGCACCCAGACCTACAACCCTCCGAGATCTCTGTAACCTCCTCCAGACCTACGAGATCTCTGTAACCGCACCAAGCGCTACAAGCCTCCGAGATCTCTGTAACCGCACCCAGCCCTACAACCCTCCGAGATCTCTGTAACCGCACCCAGCCCTACAGCCCACCCTATCTCTGTAACCTCCTCCAGCCCTACAACGCTCCGAGATGTCTGTAACCTCCTCCAGCCCTACAACCCTCCCTATCTCTGAAACCGCACCCAGCCCTACAGACCTCCGAGATCTCTGCAACCTCCTCCAGCCCTACAACCCTCCGAGATCTCTGTAACCTTCTCCAGCCCTACAACCCTCCTAGATCCCTGTAACCACACCCAGCCCTACAACCCTCCGAGATCTCTGTAACCTCACCCAGCCCTACAACCCTCCGAAATCTCTGTAACCGCACCCAGCCCTACAACACTCCGAGATCTCTGCAACCGCACCCAGCCGTACAACCCTCCGAGATCTCTGTAACCTCCTCCAGCCCTACAACCCTCCGAGATCTCTGTAACCTCACCCAGGCCTACAACCCCCCGAGATCTCTGTAACCTCCTCCAGCCCTACAACCCCGCGAGATCTCTGTAAACGCACCCAGCCCTACAACCCTCCGAGATCTCTTTAACCTCCTCCAGCCCTACAACCCTCCGAGATCTCTGTAACCGCACCCAGCCCTCCAACCCTCCGAGATCTCTGTAACCTCCTCCAGCCCTACAACCCTCCGAGATCTCTGTAACTTCCTCCACCCTACAACCCTCCGAGATCTCTGTAACCGCACCCAGCCCTGCAACACTCCGAGATCTCTGTAACTGCACCCAGCCCTACAACCCTCCGAGATCTCTGTAACCTCCTCCAGCCCTACAACCCTCCGAGATCTCTGTAACCTCCTCCTGCCCTACAACCCTCCGAGATCTCTGTAACCGCGCCCAGCCCTACAACCCTCCGAGATCTCTGTAACCGCAGCCAGCCCTACAACCCTCCGAGATCTCTGTAACAGCACCCAGCCCTACAGCCCTCCGAGATCTCTGTAACCACACCCTGCCCTACAACCCTCCGAGAACTCTGTAACCGCACCCAGCCCCACAACCCTCCGAGATCTCTGTAACCGCACCCAGCCCTACGACCCTCCCTCTCTGTAACCGCACCCAGACCTACAACCCTCCGAGCTCTCTGTAACCGCACCCAGCCCTACAACCCTCCGAGATCTCTGTAACCGCACCCAGCCCGACAACCCTCCAAGATCTCTGTAACCTCCTCCAGGCCTACGACCCTCCGAGATCTCTGTAACCTCCTCCAGCCCTACAACCCGCCGAGATCTCTGTAACCGCACCCAGCCCTACAACCCTCCGAGATCTCTGTAACTGCAACCAGCCCTACAACCCTCTGAGATCTCTTTAACCTCCTCCAGCCCTACAGCCCTCTGAGATTTCTGTAACCTCCTCCAGCCCTACAACGGTGGCAGCACGGTGGCATAGTGGTTAGCACTGTTGCCTCACAGCGCCAGGGACCCGGGTTCGAATCCGGCGTCGGGCGACTGTCTGTGTGGAGTTTGCACATTCTCCCCGTGTTTGCGTGGGTTTCCTCCGGGTGCTCCGGTTTCCTCCCACAGTCCAAAGATGTGCGGGTTAGGTTGATTGGCTATGATAAATTGACCCTTAGTGTTAGCGGGATTAAATACGTGGGGTTACGGGGATAGGGTGGGATATGTGTTGGTGTAGGGGTTAGGGGGATCGGGTGGGATATGTGTCAGTGCAGGCTTGATGGGCCGAAATGGCCTCTATCTGCACTGTAGGGTTTCTGTGATTCTGTGATTCTGTGAACCCTCCGAGATCTCTGTAACCGCACCCAGCCCTACAACCCTCCGAGATCTCTGTAACCTCCTCCAGCCCTACAATCCTCTGAGATCTCTGTAACCTCCTCCAGCCCTACAACCTTCCGAGATCTCTGTAAGCTCCTCCAGCCCTGCAACCCTCCGAGATCTCTGTAACATCCTCCAGCCCTACAACCCCCCGAGATCTCTGTAACCGCACCCAGCCCTACAACCCTCCGAGAACTCTTTAACCTCCTCCAGCCCTACAACCCTCCGAGATCTCTGTAACCGCACACAGCCCTACAACCCTCCGAGATCTCTGTAACCTCCTCCAGCCCTACAACCCTCCGAGATCTCTGTAACCGCACCCAGCCCCACAACCCTCCGAGATCTCTGTAACCTCCTCCAGCCCTACGAGATCTCTGTAACCGCACCCAGCCCTACAACCCTCCGAGATCTCTGTAACCGCACCCAGCCCTACAACACTCCGAGATCTCTGTAACCTCCTCCAGCCCTACAACCCTCCGAGATCTCTGTAATCGCACCAAGCCCTACAACCCTCCGAGATCTCTGTAACCGCACCCAGCCCTACAACCATCTGAGATCTCTGTAACTTCCTCCAGCCCTACAACCCTCCGAGATCTCTGTAACCGCACCCAGCCCTACAACCCTCCGAGATCTCTGGAACCTCCTCCAGCCCTACAACCCTCCGAGATCTCTGTAACCGCACCCAGCCCTACAACCCTCCGAGATCTCTGAAACCTCCTCCAGCCCTACGACCCGCCGAGATCTCTGTAACCTCCTCCAGCCCTACGACCCTCCGAGATCTCTGTAACCGCACCCAGCCTTACAACTGGGTGCATAGTGGCATAGTGGTTAGCACTGTTGCCTCACAGCGCCAGGGACCCGGGTTCGAATCCGGCCTCGGGCGACTGTCTGTGTGGAGTTTGCACATTCTCCCGGTGTTTGCGTGGGTTTCCTCCGGGTGCTCCGGTTTCCTCCCACAGTCCAAAGATGTGCGGGTTAGGTTGATTGGCTATGATAAATTGACCCTTAGTGTTAGGGGGATTAAATACGTGGGGTTACGGGGATAGGGTGGGATATGTGTTGGTGT
This sequence comes from Somniosus microcephalus, assembly GCF_052327205.1. Lineage (NCBI taxonomy): Eukaryota > Metazoa > Chordata > Chondrichthyes > Squaliformes > Somniosidae > Somniosus > Somniosus microcephalus. The sequence goes on from NC_141016.1 coordinate 38,300,227, forward strand.
AGGGGTTATGGGGATCGGGTGGGATATGTGTCAGTGCAGGCTTGATGGGCCGAAATGGCCTCTATCTGCACTGTAGGGTTTCTGTGATTCTGTGATTCTGTGAACCCTCCGAGATCTCTGTAACCGCACCCAGCCCTACAACCCTCCGAGATCTCTGTAACCTCCTCCAGCCCTACAATCCTCTGAGATCTCTGTAACCTCCTCCAGCCCTACAACCTTCCGAGATCTCTGTAACCTCCTCCAGCCCTACAACCCTCCGAGATCACTGTAACCTCCTCCAGCCCTACAACCCTCCGAGATCTCTGTAACCGCACACAGCCCTACAACCCTCCGAGATCTCTGTAACTTCCTCCAGCCCTACAACCCTCCGAGATCTCTGTAACCGCACCCAGACCTACAACCCTCCGAGATCTCTGTAACCTCCTCCAGCCCTACGAGATCTCTGTAACCGCACCCAGCCCTACAACCCTCCGAGATCTCTGTAACCGCACCCAGCCCTACAGCCCACCCTATCTCTGTAACCTCCTCCAGCCCTACAACGCTCCAAGATGTCTGTAACCTCCTCCAGCCCTACAACCCTCCCTATCTCTGTAACCGCACCCAGCCCTACAGACCTCCGAGATCTCTGTAACCTCCTCCAGCCCTGCAGCCCTCCGAGATCTCTGTAACCGCACTAAGCCGTACAACCCTTCGAGATCTCTGTAAACTCCTCCAGCCCTACAAACCTCCGAGATCTCTGTAACCACACCCAGCCCTACAACCCTCCGAGATCTCTGTAACCTCCTCCAGCCCTACAGCCCTCCGAGATCTCTGTAACCTCCTCCAGCCCTACAATCCTCCGAGTTCTCTATAACCTCCTCCAGCCCAACAACCCTCCGAGATGTCTGTAACCTCCTCCAGCCCTACAACCCTCCCTATCTCTGTAACTGCACCCAGACCTACAGACCTCCGAGATCTCTGGAACCTCCTCCAGCCCTACAACCCTCCGAGATCTCTGTAAACTCCTCCAGCCCTACAACCCTCTGAGATCTCTGTAACCGCACCCAGCCCTACAAACCTCCGAGATCCCTGTAACCTCCTCCAGCCCTACAACCCTCCGATATCTCTGTAACCTCACCCAGCCCTACAGCCCTCCGAGATCTCTGTAACCGTACCCAGCCCTATAACCCTCCCTATCTCTGTAACCGCACCCAGCACTACAGCCCTCCCTATCTCTGTAACCTTCTCCAGACCTGCACCCCTCCAAGATCTCTGTAACCGCACCCAGCCCTACAACCCTCCGAGATCTCTGCAACCTCCTCCAGCCCTACAACCCTCCGAGATCTCTGTAACCTCACCCAGCTCGAAAGCCCTCCGAGATCTCTCTAACCGCACCCAGCCCTACAGCCCTCCGAGATCTCTGTAACCGCACCCAGCCCTACAACCCTCCGAGATCTCTGTAACCGCACCCAGCCCTACAGCCCTCCGAGATCTCTGTAACCTCACCCAGCTCGAAAGCCCTCCGAGATCTCTCTAACCGCACCCAGCCCTACAACCCTCCGAGATCTCTGTAACCGCACCCAGCCCTACAGCCCTCCGAGATCTCTGTAACCTCACCCAGCTCGAAAGCCCTCCGAGATCTCTCTAACCGCACCCAGCCCTACAGCCCTCCGAGATCTCTGTAACCGCACCCAGCCCTACAACCCTCCGAGATCTCTGTAACCGCACCCAGCCCTACAACCCTCCGAGATCTCTGTAACCTCACCCAGCTCGAAAGCCCTCCGAGATCTCTCTAACCGCACCCAGCCCTACAGCCCTCCGAGAGCTCTGTAACTGCACCCAGCCCTATAACCCTCCGAAATCTCTGTAACTGCACCCAGCCCTACAACCCTCCGAGATCTCTGTAACCTCCTCCAACCCTACAACCCTCCGAGAGCTCTGTAACTGCACCCAGCCCCACAACCCGCCGAAATCTCTGCAACCGCACCCAGCCCTACAACCCGCCGAAATCTCTGCAACCGCACCCAGCCCTACAACACTCCGAGATCTCTGTAACCGCACCCAGCCATACAACCCTCTGAGATCTCCGTAACCTCCTCCAGCCCTACAACCCTCCGAGATCTCTGTAACCGCACCCAGCCCTACAACCCTCCGAGATCTCTGTAACCTCCTCCAGCCCTACAATCCTGAGATCTCTGTAACCTCCTCCAGCCCTACAACCCTCCGAGATCTCTGTAACCTCCTCCAGCCCTGCAACCCTCCGAGATCTCTGTAACCGCACCCAGCCCTACAACCCTCCGAGATCTCTGTAACCTCCTCCAGCTCTACAATCCTCCGAGGTCTCTGTAACCGCACCCAGCCCTCCAACCCTCCGAGATCTCTGTAACCTCCTCCAGCCCTACAACCCTCCGAGATCACTGTAACCTCCTCCAGCCCTACAACCCTCCGAGATCTCTGTAACCGCACACAGCCCTACAACCCTCCGAGATCTCTGTAACCTCCTCCAGCCCTACAACCCTCCGAGATCTCTGTAACCGCACCCAGACCTACAACCCTCCGAGATCTCTGTAACCTCCTCCAGACCTACGAGATCTCTGTAACCGCACCAAGCGCTACAAGCCTCCGAGATCTCTGTAACCGCACCCAGCCCTACAACCCTCCGAGATCTCTGTAACCGCACCCAGCCCTGCAGCCCACCCTATCTCTGTAACCTCCTCCAGCCCTACAACGCTCCGAGATGTCTGTAACCTCCTCCAGCCCTACAACCCTCCCTATCTCTGAAACCGCACCCAGCCCTACAGACCTCCGAGATCTCTGCAACCTCCTCCAGCCCTACAACCCTCCGAGATCTCTGTAACCTTCTCCAGCCCTACAACCCTCCTAGATCCCTGTAACCACACCCAGCCCTACAACCCTCCGAGATCTCTGTAACCTCACCCAGCCCTACAACCCTCCGAAATCTCTGTAACCGCACCCAGCCCTACAACACTCCGAGATCTCTGCAACCGCACCCAGCCGTACAACCCTCCGAGATCTCTGTAACCTCCTCCAGCCCTACAACCCTCCGAGATCTCTGTAACCTCACCCAGGCCTACAACCCCCCGAGATCTCTGTAACCTCCTCCAGCCCTACAACCCCGCGAGATCTCTGTAAACGCACCCAGCCCTACAACCCTCCGAGATCTCTTTAACCTCCTCCAGCCCTACAACCCTCCGAGATCTCTGTAACCGCACCCAGCCCTCCAACCCTCCGAGATCTCTGTAACCTCCTCCAGCCCTACAACCCTCCGAGATCTCTGTAACTTCCTCCACCCTACAACCCTCCGAGATCTCTGTAACCGCACCCAGCCCTGCAACACTCCGAGATCTCTGTAACTGCACCCAGCCCTACAACCCTCCGAGATCTCTGTAACCTCCTCCAGCCCTACAACCCTCCGAGATCTCTGTAACCTCCTCCTGCCCTACAACCCTCCGAGATCTCTGTAACCGCGCCCAGCCCTACAACCCTCCGAGATCTCTGTAACCGCAGCCAGCCCTACAACCCTCCGAGATCTCTGTAACAGCACCCAGCCCTACAGCCCTCCGAGATCTCTGTAACCACACCCTGCCCTACAACCCTCCGAGAACTCTGTAACCGCACCCAGCCCCACAACCCTCCGAGATCTCTGTAACCGCACCCAGCCCTACGACCCTCCCTCTCTGTAACCGCACCCAGACCTACAACCCTCCGAGCTCTCTGTAACCGCACCCAGCCCTACAACCCTCCGAGATCTCTGTAACCGCACCCAGCCCTACAAACCTCCGAGATCTCTGTCACCGCACCCAGCCCTACAACCCTCCGAGATCTCTGTAACCGCAGACAGCCCGACAACCCTCCGAGATCTCTGTAACCGCACCCAGCCCTACAACCCTCCGAGATCTCTGTAACCTCCTCCAGCCCCACAGCCCACCCTATCTCTATAACCTCCTCCAGCCCTACAACCCTCCGAGATGTCTGTAACCCATTCCAGCCCTACAACCCTCCCTATCTCTGTAACGGCACACAGCCCTACAGACCTCCGAGATCTCTGTAACCTCCTCCAGCCCTACAACCCTCCGATATCTCTGTAACCTCACCCAGCCCTACAACCCTCCGAGATCCCTGGAAACTCCTCCAGCCCTACAACCCAGCTCGACAGCCCTCCGAGATCTCTGTAACCGCACCCAGCCCACAGACCTCCGAGATCTCTGTAACCGCACCCAGCCCTACAACCCTCCCTCTCTGTAACCGCACCCAGCCCTACAACCCTCCGAGCTCTCTGTAACCGCACCCAGCCCTCCAACCCTCCGAGATCTCTGTAACCGCACCCAGCCCTACAACCCTCCGAGATCTCTGTAACCGCACCCAGCCCTACAACCCTCCGAGAACTCTGTAACCTCCTCCAGCCCTACAGCCCACTCTATCTCTATAACCTCCTCCAGCCCTACAACCCTCCGAGATGTCTGTAACCTCCTCCAGCCCTACAACCCTCCCGATCTCTGTAACTGCACCCAGACCTGCAGACCTCCGAGATCTCTGTAACCTCCTCCAGCCCTACAACCCTCCGAGATCTCTGTAACCGCACCCAGCCCTACAACCCTCCGAGATCCCTGTAACCTCCTCCAGCCCTACAACCCTCCGATATCTCTGTAACCTCACCCAGCCCTACAGCCCTCCGAGATCTCTGTAACCTTCTCCAGACCTACAAACCTCCAAGATCTCTGTAACCGCACCCAGCCCTACAACCCTCCGAGATCTCTGTAACCTCCTCCAGCCCTACAACCCTCCGAGATCTCTGTAACCTCACCCAGCTCGAAAGCCCTCCGAGATCTCTGTAACCGCACCCAGCCCTACAGCCCTCCGAGATCTCTGTAACCGCACCCAGCCCTACAACCCTCCGAGATCTCTGTATCCGCACCCAGCCCTACAACCCTCCGAGATCTCTGTAACCTCCTCCAGCCCTACAACCCTCCGAGATCTCTGTAACCGCACCCAGCCCTACAGCCCACCGAGATCTCTGTAACTGCACCCAGCCCTATAACCCTCCGAAATCTCTGTTACTGCACCCAGCCCTGCAACCCTCCGAGATCTCTGTAACCTCACCCAGCCCTACAACCCGCCGAAATCACTGTAACCGCACCCAGCCCTACAACACTCCGAGATATCTGTAACCGCACCCAGCCGTACAACCCTCCGAGATCTCTGTAACCTCCTCCAGCCCTACAACCCTCCGAGATCTCTGTAACCGCACCCAGCCCTACAACCCTCCGAGATCTATGTAACCTCCTCCAGCCCTACAATCCTGAGATCTCTGTAACCTCCTCCAGCCCTACAACCCTCCGAGATCTCTGTAACCTCCTCCAGCCCTGCAACCCTCCGAGATCTCTGTAACCGCACCCAGCCCTACAACCCTCCGAGATCTCTGTAACCTCCTCCAGCCCTACAATCCTCTGAGTTCTCTGCAACCTACAGCAGCCCTACAACCCTCAGAGATTTCTGTAACCTCCTCCAGCCCTACAACCCTCCGAGATCTCTGTAACCGCACCCAGCCCTACAACCCTCCGAGATCTCTGTAACCTCCTCCAGCCCTACAATCCTCTGAGATCTCTGTAACCTCCTCCAGCCCTACAACCCTTCGAGATCTCTGTAACCTCCTCCAGCCCTACAACCCTTCGAGATCTCTGTAACCTCCTCCAGCCCTGCAACCCTCCGAGATCTCTGTAACCTCCTCCAGCCCTACAACCCTCCGAGATCTCTGTAACCGCACCCAGACCTACAACCCTCCGAGATCTCTGTAACCTCCTCCAGCCCTACGAGATCTCTGTAACCGCACCAAGCGCTACAAGCCTCCGAGATCTCTGTAACCGCACCCAGCCCTACAACCCTCCGAGATCTCTGTAACCGCACCCAGCCCTACAGCCCACCCTATCTCTGTAACCTCCTCCAGCCCTACAACCCTCCGAGATGTCTGTAACCTCCTCCAGCCCTACAACCCTCCCTATCTCTGTAATCGCACCCAGCCCTACAGACCTCCGAGATCTCTGTAACCTCCTCCAGCCCTACAACCCTCCGAGATCTCTGTAACCTTCTCCAGCCCTACAACCCTCCTAGGTCTCTGTAACCACACCCAGCCCTACAATCCTCCAAGATCTCTGTAACCTCACCCAGCCCTACAACCCTCCGAAATCTCTGTAACCGCACCCAGCCCTACAACACTCCGAGATCTCTGCAACCGCACCCAGCCGTACAACCCTCCGAGATCTCTGTAACCTCCTCCAGCCCTACAACCCTCCGAGATCTCTGTAACCTCACCCAGGCCTACAACCCTCCGAGATCTCTGTAACCTCCTCCAGCCCTACAACCCTCCGAGATCTCTGTAACTGCACCCAGCCCTACAACCCTCCGAGATCTCTGTAACCTCCTCCAGCCCTACAATCCTCTGAGATCTCTGTAACCTTCTCCAGCCCTACAACCCTCCGAGATCTCTGTAACCTCCTCCAGCCCTGCAAACCTCCGAGATCTCTGTAACCTCCTCCAGCCCTACAACCCCGCGAGATCTCTGTAAACGCACCCAGCCCTACAACCCTCCGAGATCTCTTTAACCTCCTCCAGCCCTACAACCCTCCGAGATCTCTGTAACCGCACCCAGCCCTCCAACCCTCCGAGATCTCTGTAACCGCACCCAGCCCTACAACCTTCCGAGATCTCTTTAACCTCCTCCAGCCCTACAACCCTCCGAGATCTCTGTAACCGCACCCAGCCCTACAACCCTCCGAGATCTCTGTAACCTCCTCCAGCCCTACAACCCTCCGAGATCTCTGTAACCTCCTCCACCCTACAACCCTCCGAGATCTCTGTAACCGCACCCAGCCCTACAACCCTCCGAGATCTCTGTAACTGCACCCAGCCCTACAACCCTCCGAGATCTCTGTAACCTCCTCCAGCCCTACAACCCTCCGAGATCTCTGTAACCTCCTCCAGCCCTACAACCCTCCGAGATCTCTGTAACCGCACCCAGCCCAACAACACTCCGAGAACTCTGTAACCGCAGCCAGCCCTACAACCCTCCGAGATCTCTGTAACCGCACCCAGCCCTACAACCCTCTCTGTAACCGCACCCAGACCTACAACCCTCCGAGCTCTCTGTAACCGCACCCAGCCCTACAACCCTCCGAGATCTCTGTAACCGCACCCAGCCCTACAAACCTCCGAGATCTCTGTAACCGCACCCAGCCCTACAACCCTCCGAGATCTCTGTAACCGCAGACAGCCCGACAACCCTCCGAGATCTCTGTAACCGCACCCAGCCCTACAACCCTCCGAGGTCTCTGTAACCTCCTCCAGCCCTACAGCCCACCCTATCTCTATAACCTCCTCCAGCCCTACAACCCTCCGAGATGTCTGTAACCTCCTCCAGCCCTACAACCCTCCCTATCTCTGTAACGGCACCCAGCCGTACAACCCTTCGAGATCTCTGTAACCTCCTCCAGCCCTACAACCCTCCGAGATCTCTGTAACCTCCTCCAGCCCTACAACCCTCCGAGATCTCTGTAACCGCACCCAGACCTACAACCCTCCGAGATCTCTGTAACCTCCTCCAGCCCTCCGAGATCTCTGTAACCGCACCCAGCCCTACAACCCTCTCTGTAACCGCACCCAGACCTACAACCCTCCGAGCTCTCTGTAAGCGCACCCAGCCCTACAACCCTCCGAGATCTCTGTAACCGCACCCAGCCCTACAAACCTCCGAGATCTCTGTAACCGCACCCAGCCCTACAACCCTCCGAGATCTCTGTAACCGCAGACAGCCCGACAACCCTCCGAGATCTCTGTAACCGCACCCAGCCCTACAACCCTCCGAGGTCTCTGTAACCTCCTCCAGCCCTACAGCCCACCCTATCTCTATAACCTCCTCCAGCCCTACAACCCTCCGAGATGTCTGTAACCTCCTCCAGCCCTACAACCCTCCCTATCTCTGTAATCGCACCCAGCCCTACAGACCTCCGAGATCTCTGTAACCTCCTCCAGCCCTACAACCCTCCGAGATCTCTGTCACCTTCTCCAGCCCTACAACCCTCCTAGGTCTCTGTAACTACACCCAGCCCTACAATCCTCCGAGATCTCTGTAACCTCACCCAGCCCTGCAACCCTCCGAAATCTCTGTAACCGCACCCAGCCCTACAACACTCCGAGATCTCTGCAACCGCACCCAGCCGTACAACCCTCCGAGATCTCTGTAACCTCCTCCAGCCCTACAACCCTCCGAGATCTCTGTAACCTCACCCAGGCCTACAACCCTCCGAGATCTCTGTAACCTCCTCCAGCCCTACAACCCTCCGAGATCTCTGTAACTGCACCCAGCCCTACAACCCTCCGAGATCTCTGTAACCTCCTCCAGCCCTACAATCCTCTGAGATCTCTGTAACCTTCTCCAGCCCTACAACCCTCCGAGATCTCTGTAACCTCCTCCAGCCCTGCAAACCTCCGAGATCTCTGTAACCTCCTCCAGCCCTACAACCCCGCGAGATCTCTGTAAACGCTCCCAGCCCTACAACCCTCCGAGATCTCTTTAACCTCCTCCAGCCCTACAACCCTCCGAGATCTCTGTAACCGCACCCAGCCCTCCAACCCTCCGAGATCTCTGTAACCTCCTCCAGCCCTACAACCCTCCGAGATCTCTGTAACCTCCTCCACCCTACAACCCTCCGAGATCTCTGTAACCGCACCCAGCCCTACAACCCTCTGAGATCTCTGTAACCGCACCCAGCCCTACAACCCTCCGAGATCTCTGTAACTGCACCCAGCCCTACAACCCTCCGAGAACTCTGTAACCGCAGACAGCCCGACAACCCTCCGAGATCTCTGTAACCGCACCCAGCCCTACAACCCTCCGAGGTCTCTGTAACCTCCTCCAGCCCTACAGCCCATCCTATCTCTATAACCTCCTCCAGCCCTACAACCCTCCGAGATGTCTGTAACCTCCTCCAGCCCTACAACCCTCCCTATCTCTGTAACGGCACCCAGCCCTACAGACCTCCGAGATCTCTGTAACCTCCTGCAGCCCTACAACCCTCCGATATCTCAGTAACCTCACCCAGCCCTACAACCCTCCGTGATCCCTGTAAACTCCTCCAGCGCTACAACCCTCCGATCTCTGTAACCTCACCCAGCCCTACAACCCTCCGTGATCCCTGTAAACTCCTCCAGCGCTACAACCCTCCGAGATCTCTGTAACCGCACCCAGCCCGACAACCCTCCGAGATCTCTGTAACCTCCTCCAGCCCTACAACCCTCCGAGATCTCTGTAACCGCACCCAGCCCTACAACCCTCCGAGATCTCTGTAACCGCACCCAGCCCTACAACCCTCCGAGATCTCTGTAACCTCCTCCAGCCCTACAACCCTCCGAGATCTCTGTAACCGCACCCAGCCCTACAACCCTCCGAGATCTCTGTAACCTCCTCCAGCCCTACAACCCTCCGAGATCTCTGTAACCGCACCCAGCCCTACAACCATCTGAGATCTCTGTAACCTCCTCCAGCCCTACAGCCCTCCCTATCTCTGTAAACTCCTCCAGCCCTACAGCCCTCCGAGATCTCTGTAACCTTCTCCAGCCCTACAACCCTCCTAGATCTCTGTAACCTCACCCAGCCCGACAACCCTCCCTATTTCTGTAACCGCACCCAGCCCTACAGCCCTCCCTATCTCTGTAACCTTCTCCAGCCCTACAACCCTCCAAGATCTCTGTAACCTCCTCCAGCCCTACAGCCCTCCGAGATCTCTGTAACCTCCTCCAGCCCTACAACCCTCCGAGATCTCTGTAACTGCACCCAGCCCTACAACCCTCCGAAATCTCTGTAACCGCACCCAGCCCTACAACCGTCCGAGATCTCTGTAACCTCACCCAACCCTACAACCCTCCGAGATCTCTGTAACCGTACCCAGCCCTACAGCCCTCCGAGATCTCTGTAACCTCCTCCAGCCCGACAACCCTCCGAGATCTCTGTAACCTCCTCCAGGCCTACGACCCTCCGAGATCTCTGTAACCTCCTCCAGCCCTACAACCCGCCGAGATCTCTGTAACCGCACCCAGCCCTACAACCCTCTGAGATCTCTTTAACCTCCTCCAGCCCTACAACCCTCTGAGATCTCTTTAACCTCCTCCAGCCCTACAGCCCTCTGAGATTTCTGTAACCTCCTCCAGCCCTACAACGGTGGCAGCACGGTGGCATAGTGGTTAGCACTGTTGCCTCACAGCGCCAGGGACCCGGGTTCGAATCCGGCGTCGGGCGACTGTCTGTGTGGAGTTTGCACATTCTCCCCGTGTTTGCGTGGGTTTCCTCCGGGTGCTCCGGTTTCCTCCCACAGTCCAAAGATGTGCGGGTTAGGTTGATTGGCTATGATAAATTGACCCTTAGTGTTAGCGGGATTAAATACGTGGGGTTACGGGGATAGGGTGGGATATGTGTTGGTGTAGGGGTTAGGGGGATCGGGTGGGATATGTGTCAGTGCAGGCTTGATGGGCCGAAATGGCCTCTATCTGCACTGTAGGGTTTCTGTGATTCTGTGATTCTGTGAACCCTCCGAGATCTCTGTAACCGCACCCAGCCCTACAACCCTCCGAGATCTCTGTAACCTCCTCCAGCCCTACAATCCTCTGAGATCTCTGTAACCTCCTCCAGCCCTACAACCTTCCGAGATCTCTGTAAGCTCCTCCAGCCCTGCAACCCTCCGAGATCTCTGTAACCTCCTCCAGCCCTACAACCTTCCGAGATCTTTGTAAGCTCCTCCAGCCCTGCAACCCTCCGAGATCTCTGTAACCGCACCCAGCCCTACGACCCTCCCTCTCTGTAACCGCACCCAGACCTACAACCCTCCGAGCTCTCTGTAACCGCACCCAGCCCTACAACCCTCCGAGATCTCTGTAACCGCACCCAGCCCTACAAACCTCCGAGATCTCTGTCACCGCACCCAGCCCTACAACCCTCCGAGATCTCTGTAACCGCAGACAGCCCGACAACCCTCCGAGATCTCTGTAACCGCACCCAGCCCTACAACCCTCCGAGATCTCTGTAACCTCCTCCAGCCCCACAGCCCACTCTATCTCTATAACCTCCTCCAGCCCTACAACCCTCCGAGATGTCTGTAACCCATTCCAGCCCTACAACCCTCCCTATCTCTGTAACGGCACACAGCCCTACAGACCTCCGAGATCTCTGTAACCTCCTCCAGCCCTACAACCCTCCGATATCTCTGTAACCTCACCCAGCCCTACAACCCTCCGAGATCCCTGGAAACTCCTCCAGCCCTACAACCCAGCTCGACAGCCCTCCGAGATCTCTGTAACCGCACCCAGCCCACAGACCTCCGAGATCTCTGTAACCGCACCCAGCCCTACAACCCTCCCTCTCTGTAACCGCACCCAGCCCTACAACCCTCCGAGCTCTCTGTAACCGCACCCAGCCCTCCAACCCTCCGAGATCTCTGTAACCGCACCCAGCCCTACAACCCTCCGAGATCTCTGTAACCGCACCCAGCCCTACAACCCTCCGAGAACTCTGTAACCTCCTCCAGCCCTACAGCCCACTCTATCTCTATAACCTCCTCCAGCCCTACAACCCTCCGAGATGTCTGTAACCTCCTCCAGCCCTACAACCATCCCGATCTCTGTAACTGCACCCAGACCTGCAGACCTCCGAGATCTCTGTAACCTCCTCCGGCCCTACAACCCTCCGAGATCTCTGTAACCGCACCCAGCCCTACAACCCTCCGAGATCCCTGTAACCTCCTCCAGCCCTACAACCCTCCGATAGAGCAAAGGAGGGCAAAGGGCATGATCAAGAGGGGCAAAATAGCTTACGAAAACAAGCTGGCGGAAAATATAAAAACTAACTCCAAAAGCTTTTATAAATATATCAAAAGGAAAAGACTGGTGAAAACCAAAGTTGGTCCATTGCAGTCAGATACGGGGGAATATATAATGGGAAATAAGGAAATGGCAGATCAACTAAATGCATACTTTGGGTCAGTCTTTACGAAGGAAGACACAAAAAACCTCCCTGGGATATCGGGAAAAATAGGGACATTGGCAAAGGAGGAACTGACGCAAATCAATATCTCTAAGGATATGGTGTTAAGGAAGCTAAAGGGATTGAAGGTGGACAAATCCCCAGGGCCTGATAACATGCATCCTAGGGTACTGAAGGAGGTGGCCCTAGAGATAGCGGATGCACTAAGGATGATTTTTCAGAATTCATTAGACTCGGGAACAGTGCCGATGGATTGGAGGGTAGCTAACGTTACCCCACTATTCAAAAAGGGGGGTAGGGAAAAAGCAGGTAATTACAGACCTGTAAGCCTTACATCAGTTGTGGGCAAAATGCTGGAGTCCATCATTAAGGATGAAATAGCGGAGCACTTAGCAAATGGGGACAGGATAGGACAGAGTCAACATGGATTTACAAAGGGTAAATCGTGCTTGACTAATCTATTGGAATTTTTTGAGGGAGTAACTGGTAGAATAGATGGGGGAGAGCCAGTAGATGTGGTGTACCTGGACTTCCAAAAGGCCTTCGATAAGGTCCCACATAAAAGATTAGCATGGAAAATTGAGGCTCATGGGATAAAGGGGAAAGTTTTGGCGTGGATAGGGAACTGGCTGTCAGATAGAAAACAGAGAGTTGGAATAAACGGCTCATTTTCTGAATGGCAGGCAGTAACAAGTGGGGTACCACAGGGATCTGTCCTGGGCCCCCAGCTGTTCACAATTTACATTAATGACCTGGATCAGGGAGTCGGATGCAGCATTTCCAAATTTGCAGACGACACTAAACTAGGAGGGGGGGTGGGCTCAGAGGAAGAGACCAGGAAGCTCCAGAGCGATTTGGACAGACTGGGCGATTGGGCGGATAAATGGCAGATGCACTATAATGTGGACAAGTGCGAAGTTATCCACCTTGGGTGCAGGAACGGGAGGGCAAATTATTATTTAAATGGCAATAGATTGGGAGAGGGGGAAGTACAGAGAGACCTGGGTGTTCTTGTACACCAGTCACTGAAGGCGAGCATGCAGGTGCAACAGGCGGTCAAGAAGGCAAACGGTATGCTGGCCTTCATAGCAAAAGGGTTAGAATACAGGAACAGGGATACCTTGCTGCAGCTGTACAGGGCACTGGTGAGACCACACCTCGAGTACTGTGTACAGTTTTGGTCGCCTCATCTGAGGAAGGATGTTCTTGCCATGGAGGGGGTGCAGCGGCGATTCACCAGGCTGATACCAGGAATGGCGGGAATGACCTATGAGGAGAGACTATGTAGTTTAGGGATGTACACACTGGAGTTTAGAAGATTGAGAGGGGACCTCATAGAAGTGTATAAAATTCTGACAGGTCTAGACAGACTGGATGCAGAAGGAATGTTTCCCTTGGCGGGTGAGAACAGAACTAGAGGACATAATTTAAGGATAAGGGCTAAACCATTTAGGACAGAGATGAGGGGGAATTTCTTCACTCAGAGAGTGGTGAACCTGTGGAACTCATTGCCACAGAGGGCAGTGTACGCCAGCTCATTAAATATATTTAAGAGGGAATTAGATATATTTCTACGGGCAAAAGGGGTTAAGGGTTACGGAGAGAAGGCGGGGACGGGATACTGAATTAAAGGATCAGCCATGATCTCATCGAATGGCGGAGCAGGCACGAAGGGCCGAATGGCCTACTCCTGCTCCTATCTTCTATGTATCTATGTATATCTCTGTAACCTCACCCAGCCCTACAGCCCTCCGAGATCTCTGTAACCTTCTCCAGACCTACAAACCTCCAAGATCTCTGTAACCGCACCCAGCCCTACAACCCTCCGAGATCTCTGTAACCTCACCCAGCCCTACAACCCTCCGAAATCTCTGTAACCGCACCCAGCCCTACAACACTCCGAGATCTCTGCAACCGCACCCAGCCGTACAACCCTCCGAGATCTCTGTAACCTCCTCCAGCCCTACAACCCTCCGAGATCTCTGTAACCTCACCCAGGCCTACAACCCTCCGAGATCTCTGTAACCTCCTCCAGCCCTACAACCCTCCGAGATCTCTGTAACTGCACCCAGCCCTACAACCCTCCGAGATCTCTGTAACCTCCTCCAGCCCTACAATCCTCTGAGATCTCTGTAACCTTCTCCAGCCCTACAACCCTCCGAGATCTCTGTAACCTCCTCCAGCCCTGCAAACCTCCGAGATCTCTGTAACCTCCTCCAGCCCTACAACCCCGCGAGATCTCTGTAAACGCACCCAGCCCTACAACCCTCCGAGATCTCTTTAACCTCCTCCAGCCCTACAACCCTCCGAGATCTCTGTAACCGCACCCAGCCCTCCAACCCTCCGAGATCTCTGTAACCGCACCCAGCCCTACAACCTTCCGAGATCTCTTTAACCTCCTCCAGCCCTACAACCCTCCGAGATCTCTGTAACCGCACCCAGCCCTACAACCCTCCGAGATCTCTGTAACCTCCTCCAGCCCTACAACCCTCCGAGATCTCTGTAACCTCCTCCACCCTACAACCCTCCGAGATCTCTGTAACCGCACCCAGCCCTACAACCCTCCGAGATCTCTGTAACTGCACCCAGCCCTACAACCCTCCGAGATCTCTGTAACCTCCTCCAGCCCTACAACCCTCCGAGATCTCTGTAACCTCCTCCAGCCCTACAACCCTCCGAGATCTCTGTAACCGCACCCAGCCCTACAACACTCCGAGAAGTCTGTAACCGCAGCCAGCCCTACACCCCTCCGAGATCTCTGTAACCGCACCCAGCCCTACAACCCTCTCTGTAACCGCACCCAGACCTACAACCCTCCGAGCTCTCTGTAACCGCACCCAGCCCTACAACCCTCCGAGATCTCTGTAACCGCACCCAGCCCTACAAACCTCCGAGATCTCTGTAACCGCACCCAGCCCTACAACCCTCCGAGATCTCTGTAACCGCAGACAGCCCGACAACCCTCCGAGATCTCTGTAACCGCACCCAGCCCTACAACCCTCCGAGGTCTCTGTAACCTCCTCCAGCCCTACAGCCCACCCTATCTCTATAACCTCCTCCAGCCCTACAACCCTCCGAGATGTCTGTAACCTCCTCCAGCCCTACAACCCTCCCTATCTCTGTAACGGCACCCAGCCGTACAACCCTTCGAGATCTCTGTAACCTCCTCCAGCCCTACAACCCTCCGAGATCTCTGTAACCTCCTCCAGCCCTACAACCCTCCGAGATCTCTGTAACCGCACCCAGACCTACAACCCTCCGAGATCTCTGTAACCTCCTCCAGCCCTCCGAGATCTCTGTAACCGCACCCAGCCCTACAACCCTCTCTGTAACCGCACCCAGACCTACAACCCTCCGAGCTCTCTGTAAGCGCACCCAGCCCTACAACCCTCCGAGATCTCTGTAACCGCACCCAGCCCTACAAACCTCCGAGATCTCTGTAACCGCACCCAGCCCTACAACCCTCCGAGATCTCTGTAACCGCAGACAGCCCGACAACCCTCCGAGATCTCTGTAACCGCACCCAGCCCTACAACCCTCCGAGGTCTCTGTAACCTCCTCCAGCCCTACAGCCCACCCTATCTCTATAACCTCCTCCAGCCCTACAACCCTCCGAGATGTCTGTAACCTCCTCCAGCCCTACAACCCTCCCTATCTCTGTAATCGCACCCAGCCCTACAGACCTCCGAGATCTCTGTAACCTCCTCCAGCCCTACAACCCTCCGAGATCTCTGTCACCTTCTCCAGCCCTACAACCCTCCTAGGTCTCTGTAACTACACCCAGCCCTACAATCCTCCGAGATCTCTGTAACCTCACCCAGCCCTGCAACCCTCCGAAATCTCTGTAACCGCACCCAGCCCTACAACACTCCGAGATCTCTGCAACCGCACCCAGCCGTACAACCCTCCGAGATCTCTGTAACCTCCTACAGCCCTACAACCCTCCGAGATCTCTGTAACCTCACCCAGGCCTACAACCCTCCGAGATCTCTGTAACCTCCTCCAGCCCTACAACCCTCCGAGATCTCTGTAACTGCACCCAGCCCTACAACCCTCCGAGATCTCTGTAACCTCCTCCAGCCCTACAATCCTCTGAGATCTCTGTAACCTTCTCCAGCCCTACAACCCTCCGAGATCTCTGTAACCTCCTCCAGCCCTGCAAACCTCCGAGATCTCTGTAACCTCCTCCAGCCCTACAACCCCGCGAGATCTCTGTAAACGCTCCCAGCCCTACAACCCTCCGAGATCTCTTTAACCTCCTCCAGCCCTACAACCCTCCGAGATCTCTGTAACCGCACCCAGCCCTCCAACGCTCCGAGATCTCTGTAACCTCCTCCAGCCCTACAACCCTCCGAGATCTCTGTAACCTCCTCCACCCTACAACCCTCCGAGATCTCTGTAACCGCACCCAGCCCTACAACCCTCCGAGATCTCTGTAACCGCAGACAGCCCGACAACCCTCCGAGATCTCTGTAACCGCACCCAGCCCTACAACCCTCCGAGGTCTCTGTAACCTCCTCCAGCCCTACAGCCCATCCTATCTCTATAACCTCCTCCAGCCCTACAACCCTCCGAGATGTCTGTAACCTCCTCCAGCCCTACAACCCTCCCTATCTCTGTAACGGCACCCAGCCCTACAGACCTCCGAGATCTCTGTAACCTCCTGCAGCCCTACAACCCTCCGATATCTCAGTAACCTCACCCAGCCCTACAACCCTCCGTGATCCCTGTAAACTCCTCCAGCGCTAC
Source organism: Somniosus microcephalus (assembly GCF_052327205.1). NCBI lineage: Eukaryota > Metazoa > Chordata > Chondrichthyes > Squaliformes > Somniosidae > Somniosus > Somniosus microcephalus. Next base: position 38,317,001 of record NC_141016.1, read on the forward strand.
AACCCTCCGATCTCTGTAACCTCACCCAGCCCTACAACCCTCCGTGATCCCTGTAAACTCCTCCAGCGCTACAACCCTCCGAGATCTCTGTAACCGCACCCAGCCCGACAACCCTCCGAGATCTCTGTAACCTCCTCCAGCCCTACAACCCTCCGAGATCTCTGTAACCGCACCCAGCCCTACAACCCTCCGAGATCTCTGTAACCGCACCCAGCCCTACAACCCTCCGAGATCTCTGTAACCTCCTCCAGCCCTACAACCCTCCGAGATCTCTGTAACCGCACCCAGCCCTACAACCCTCCGAGATCTCTGTAACCTCCTCCAGCCCTACAACCCTCCGAGATCTCTGTAACCGCACCCAGCCCTACAACCATCTGAGATCTCTGTAACCTCCTCCAGCCCTACAGCCCTCCCTATCTCTGTAAACTCCTCCAGCCCTACAGCCCTCCGAGATCTCTGTAACCTTCTCCAGCCCTACAACCCTCCTAGATCTCTGTAACCTCACCCAGCCCGACAACCCTCCCTATTTCTGTAACCGCACCCAGCCCTACAGCCCTCCCTATCTCTGTAACCTTCTCCAGCCCTACAACCCTCCAAGATCTCTGTAACCTCCTCCAGCCCTACAGCCCTCCGAGATCTCTGTAACCTCCTCCAGCCCTACAACCCTCCGAGATCTCTGTAACTGCACCCAGCCCTACAACCCTCCGAAATCTCTGTAACCGCACCCAGCCCTACAACCGTCCGAGATCTCTGTAACCTCACCCAACCCTACAACCCTCCGAGATCTCTGTAACCGTACCCAGCCCTACAGCCCTCCGAGATCTCTGTAACCTCCTCCAGCCCGACAACCCTCCGAGATCTCTGTAACCTCCTCCAGGCCTACGACCCTCCGAGATCTCTGTAACCTCCTCCAGCCCTACAACCCGCCGAGATCTCTGTAACCGCACCCAGCCCTACAACCCTCTGAGATCTCTTTAACCTCCTCCAGCCCTACAACCCTCTGAGATCTCTTTAACCTCCTCCAGCCCTACAGCCCTCTGAGATTTCTGTAACCTCCTCCAGCCCTACAACGGTGGCAGCACGGTGGCATAGTGGTTAGCACTGTTGCCTCACAGCGCCAGGGACCCGGGTTCGAATCCGGCGTCGGGCGACTGTCTGTGTGGAGTTTGCACATTCTCCCCGTGTTTGCGTGGGTTTCCTCCGGGTGCTCCGGTTTCCTCCCACAGTCCAAAGATGTGCGGGTTAGGTTGATTGGCTATGATAAATTGACCCTTAGTGTTAGCGGGATTAAATACGTGGGGTTACGGGGATAGGGTGGGATATGTGTTGGTGTAGGGGTTAGGGGGATCGGGTGGGATATGTGTCAGTGCAGGCTTGATGGGCCGAAATGGCCTCTATCTGCACTGTAGGGTTTCTGTGATTCTGTGATTCTGTGAACCCTCCGAGATCTCTGTAACCGCACCCAGCCCTACAACCCTCCGAGATCTCTGTAACCTCCTCCAGCCCTACAATCCTCTGAGATCTCTGTAACCTCCTCCAGCCCTACAACCTTCCGAGATCTCTGTAAGCTCCTCCAGCCCTGCAACCCTCCGAGATCTCTGTAACCTCCTCCAGCCCTACAACCTTCCGAGATCTCTGTAAGCTCCTCCAGCCCTGCAACCCTCCGAGATCTCTGTAACCGCACCCAGCCCTACGACCCTCCCTCTCTGTAACCGCACCCAGACCTACAACCCTCCGAGCTCTCTGTAACCGCACCCAGCCCTACAACCCTCCGAGATCTCTGTAACCGCACCCAGCCCTACAAACCTCCGAGATCTCTGTCACCGCACCCAGCCCTACAACCCTCCGAGATCTCTGTAACCGCAGACAGCCCGACAACCCTCCGAGATCTCTGTAACCGCACCCAGCCCTACAACCCTCCGAGATCTCTGTAACCTCCTCCAGCCCCACAGCCCACCCTATCTCTATAACCTCCTCCAGCCCTACAACCCTCCGAGATGTCTGTAACCCATTCCAGCCCTACAACCCTCCCTATCTCTGTAACGGCACACAGCCCTACAGACCTCCGAGATCTCTGTAACCTCCTCCAGCCCTACAACCCTCCGATATCTCTGTAACCTCACCCAGCCCTACAACCCTCCGAGATCCCTGGAAACTCCTCCAGCCCTACAACCCAGCTCGACAGCCCTCCGAGATCTCTGTAACCGCACCCAGCCCACAGACCTCCGAGATCTCTGTAACCGCACCCAGCCCTACAACCCTCCCTCTCTGTAACCGCACCCAGCCCTACAACCCTCCGAGCTCTCTGTAACCGCACCCAGCCCTCCAACCCTCCGAGATCTCTGTAACCGCACCCAGCCCTACAACCCTCCGAGATCTCTGTAACCGCACCCAGCCCTACAACCCTCCGAGAACTCTGTAACCTCCTCCAGCCCTACAGCCCACTCTATCTCTATAACCTCCTCCAGCCCTACAACCCTCCGAGATGTCTGTAACCTCCTCCAGCCCTACAACCCTCCCGATCTCTGTAACTGCACCCAGACCTGCAGACCTCCGAGATCTCTGTAACCTCCTCCAGCCCTACAACCCTCCGAGATCTCTGTAACCGCACCCAGCCCTACAACCCTCCGAGATCCCTGTAACCTCCTCCAGCCCTACAACCCTCCGATATCTCTGTAACCTCACCCAGCCCTACAGCCCTCCGAGATCTCTGTAACCTTCTCCAGACCTACAAACCTCCAAGATCTCTGTAACCGCACCCAGCCCTACAACCCTCCGAGATCTCTGTAACCTCCTCCAGCCCTACAACCCTCCGAGATCTCTGTAACCTCACCCAGCTCGAAAGCCCTCCGAGATCTCTGTAACCGCACCCAGCCCTACAGCCCTCCGAGATCTCTGTAACCGCACCCAGCCCTACAACCCTCCGAGATCTCTGTAACCGCACCCAGCCCTACAGCCCACCGAGATCTCTGTAACTGCACCCAGCCCTATAACCCTCCGAAATCTCTGTTACTGCACCCAGCCCTGCAACCCTCCGAGATCTCTGTAACCTCACCCAGCCCTACAACCCGCCGAAATCACTGTAACCGCACCCAGCCCTACAACACTCCGAGATATCTGTAACCGCACCCAGCCGTACAACCCTCCGAGATCTCTGTAACCTCCTCCAGCCCTACAACCCTCCGAGATCTCTGTAACCGCACCCAGCCCTACAACCCTCCGAGATCTATGTAACCTCCTCCAGCCCTACAATCCTGAGATCTCTGTAACCTCCTCCAGCCCTACAACCCTCCGAGATCTCTGTAACCTCCTCCAGCCCTGCAACCCTCCGAGATCTCTGTAACCGCACCCAGCCCTACAACCCTCCGAGATCTCTGTAACCTCCTCCAGCCCTACAATCCTCTGAGTTCTCTGCAACCTACAGCAGCCCTACAACCCTCAGAGATTTCTGTAACCTCCTCCAGCCCTACAACCCTCCGAGATCTCTGTAACCGCACCCAGCCCTACAACCCTCCGAGATCTCTGTAACCTCCTCCAGCCCTACAATCCTCTGAGATCTCTGTAACCTCCTCCAGCCCTACAACCCTTCGAGATCTCTGTAACCTCCTCCAGCCCTACAACCCTTCGAGATCTCTGTAACCTCCTCCAGCCCTACAACCCTCCGAGATCTCTGTAACCTCCTCCAGCCCTACAACCCTCCGAGATCTCTGTAACCGCACCCAGACCTACAACCCTCCGAGATCTCTGTAACCTCCTCCAGCCCTACGAGATCTCTGTAACCGCACCAAGCGCTACAAGCCTCCGAGATCTCTGTAACCGCACCCAGCCCTACAACCCTCCGAGATCTCTGTAACCGCACCCAGCCCTACAGCCCACCCTATCTCTGTAACCTCCTCCAGCCCTACAACCCTCCGAGATGTCTGTAACCTCCTCCAGCCCTACAACCCTCCCTATCTCTGTAATCGCACCCAGCCCTACAGACCTCCGAGATCTCTGTAACCTCCTCCAGCCCTACAACCCTCCGAGATCTCTGTAACCTTCTCCAGCCCTACAACCCTCCTAGGTCTCTGTAACCACACCCAGCCCTACAATCCTCCAAGATCTCTGTAACCTCACCCAGCCCTACAACCCTCCGAAATCTCTGTAACCTCCTCCAGCCCTACAACCCTCCGAGATCTCTGCAACCGCACCCAGCCGTACAACCCTCCGAGATCTCTGTAACCTCCTCCAGCCCTACAACCCTCCGAGATCTCTGTAACCTCACCCAGGCCTACAACCCTCCGAGATCTCTGTAACCTCCTCCAGCCCTACAACCCTCCGAGATCTCTGTAACTGCACCCAGCCCTACAACCCTCCGAGATCTCTGTAACCTCCTCCAGCCCTACAATCCTCTGAGATCTCTGTAACCTTCTCCAGCCCTACAACCCTCCGAGATCTCTGTAACCTCCTCCAGCCCTGCAAACCTCCGAGATCTCTGTAACCTCCTCCAGCCCTACAACCACGCGAGATCTCTGTAAACGCACCCAGCCCTACAACCCTCCGAGATCTCTTTAACCTCCTCCAGCCCTACAACCCTCCGAGATGTCTGTAACCGCACCCAGCCCTCCAACCCTCCGAGATCTCTGTAACCGCACCCAGCCCTACAACCTTCCGAGATCTCTTTAACCTCCTCCAGCCCTACAACCCTCCGAGATCTCTGTAACCGCACCCAGCCCTACAACCCTCCGAGATCTCTGTAACCTCCTCCAGCCCTACAACCCTCCGAGATCTCTGTAACCTCCTCCACCCTACAACCCTCCGAGATCTCTGTAACCGCACCCAGCCCTACAACCCTCCGAGATCTCTGTAACTGCACCCAGCCCTACAACCCTCCGAGATCTCTGTAACCTCCTCCAGCCCTACAACCCTCCGAGATCTCTGTAACCTCCTCCAGCCCTACAACCCTCCGAGATCTCTGTAACCGCACCCAGCCCTACAACACTCCGAGAACTCTGTAACCGCAGCCAGCCCTACAACCCTCCGAGATCTCTGTAACCGCACCCAGCCCTACAACCCTCTCTGTAACCGCACCCAGACCTACAACCCTCCGAGCTCTCTGTAACCGCACCCAGCCCTACAACCCTCCGAGATCTCTGTAACCGCACCCAGCCCTACAAACCTCCGAGATCTCTGTAACCGCACCCAGCCCTACAACCCTCCGAGATCTCTGTAACCGCAGACAGCCCGACAACCCTCCGAGATCTCTGTAACCGCACCCAGCCCTACAACCCTCCGAGGTCTCTGTAACCTCCTCCAGCCCTACAGCCCACCCTATCTCTATAACCTCCTCCAGCCCTACAACCCTCCGAGATGTCTGTAACCTCCTCCAGCCCTACAACCCTCCCTATCTCTGTAACGGCACCCAGCCCTACAACCCTTCGGGATCTCTGTAACCTCCTCCAGCCCTACAACCCTCCGAGATCTCTGTAACCTCCTCCAGCCCTACAACCCTCCGAGATCTCTGTAACCGCACCCAGACCTACAACCCTCCGAGATCTCTGTAACCTCCTCCAACCCTCCGAGATCTCTGTAACCGCACCCAGCCCTACAACCCTCTCTGTAACCGCACCCAGACCTACAACCCTCCGAGCTCTCTGTAAGCGCACCCAGCCCTACAACCCTCCGAGATCTCTGTAACCGCACCCAGCCCTACAAAACTCCGAGATCTCTGTAACCGCACCCAGCCCTACAACCCTCCGAGATCTCTGTAACCGCAGACAGCCCGACAACCCTCCGAGATCTCTGTAACCGCACCCAGCCCTACAACCCTCCGAGGTCTCTGTAACCTCCTCCAGCCCTACAGCCCACCCTATCTCTATAACCTCCTCCAGCCCTACAACCCTCCGAGGTCTCTGTAACCTCCTCCAGCCCTACAACCCTCCCTATCTCTGTAATCGCACCCAGCCCTACAGACCTCCGAGATCTCTGTAACCTCCTCCAGCCCTACAACCCTCCGAGATCTCTGTCACCTTCTCCAGCCCTACAACCCTCCTAGGTCTCTGTAACTACACCCAGCCCTACAATCCTCCGAGATCTCTGTAACCTCACCCAGCCCTGCAACCCTCCGAAATCTCTGTAACCGCACCCAGCCCTACAACACTCCGAGATCTCTGCAACCGCACCCAGCCGTACAACCCTCCGAGATCTCTGTAACCTCCTCCAGCCCTACAACCCTCCGAGATCTCTGTAACCTCACCCAGGCCTACAACCCTCCGAGATCTCTGTAACCTCCTCCAGCCCTACAACCCTCCGAGATCTCTGTAACTGCACCCAGCCCTACAACCCTCCGAGATCTCTGTAACCTCCTCCAGCCCTACAATCCTCTGAGATCTCTGTAACCTTCTCCAGCCCTACAACCCTCCGAGATCTCTGTAACCTCCTCCAGCCCTGCAAACCTCCGAGATCTCTGTAACCTCCTCCAGCCCTACAACCCCGCGAGATCTCTGTAAACGCTCCCAGCCCTACAACCCTCCGAGATCTCTTTAACCTCCTCCAGCCCTACAACCCTCCGAGATCTCTGTAACCGCACCCAGCCCTCCAACCCTCCGAGATCTCTGTAACCTCCTCCAGCCCTACAACCCTCCGAGATCTCTGTAACCTCCTCCACCCTACAACCCTCCGAGATCTCTGTAACCGCACCCAGCCCTACAACCCTCTGAGATCTCTGTAACCGCACCCAGCCCTACAACCCTCCGAGATCTCTGTAACTGCACCCAGCCCTACAACCCTCCGAGAACTCTGTAACCGCAGCCAGCCCTACAACCCTCCGAGATCTCTGTAACCGCACCCAGCCCTACAACCCTACCTCTCTGTAACCGCACCCAGACCTACAACCCTCCGAGCTCTCTGTAACCGCACCCAGCCCTACAACCCTCCGAGATCTCTGTAACCGCACCCAGCCCTACAACCCTCCGAGATCTCTGTAACCGCAGACAGCCCGACAACCCTCCGAGATCTCTGTAACCGCACCCAGCCCTACAACCCTCCGAGGTCTCTGTAACCTCCTCCAGCCCTACAGCCCATCCTATCTCTATAACCTCCTCCAGCCCTACAACCCTCCGAGATGTCTGTAACCTCCTCCAGCCCTACAACCCTCCCTATCTCTGTAACGGCACCCAGCCCTGCAGACCTCCGAGATCTCTGTAACCTCCTGCAGCCCTACAACCCTCCGATATCTCAGTAACCTCACCCAGCCCTACAACCCTCCATGATCCCTGTAAACTCCTCCAGCGCTACAACCCTCCGATCTCTGTAACCTCACCCAGCCCTACAACCCTCCGTGATCCCTGTAAACTCCTCCAGCGCTACAACCCTCCGAGATCTCTGTAACCGCACCCAGCCCGACAACCCTCCGAGATCTCTGTAACCTCCTCCAGCCCTACAACCCTCCGAGATCTCTGTAACCGCACCCAGCCCTACAACCCTCCGAGATCTCTGTAACCGCACCCAGCCCTACAACCCTCCGAGATCTCTGTAACCTCCTCCAGCCCTACAACCCTCCGAGATCTCTGTAACCGCACCCAGCCCTACAACCCTCCGAGATCTCTGTAACCTCCTCCAGCCCTACAACCCTCCGAGATCTCTGTAACCGCACCCAGCCCTACAACCATCTGAGATCTCTGTAACCTCCTCCAGCCCTACAGCCCTCCCTATCTCTGTAAACTCCTCCAGCCCTACAGCCCTCCGAGATCTCTGTAACCTTCTCCAGCCCTACAACCCTCCTAGATCTCTGTAACCTCACCCAGCCCGACAACCCTCCCTATTTCTGTAACCGCACCCAGCCCTACAGCCCTCCCTATCTCTGTAACCTTCTCCAGCCCTACAACCCTCCAAGATCTCTGTAACCTCCTCCAGCCCTACAGCCCTCCGAGATCTCTGTAACCTCCTCCAGCCCTACAACCCTCCGAGATCTCTGTAACTGCACCCAGCCCTACAACCCTCCGAAATCTCTGTAACCGCACCCAGCCCTACAACCGTCCGAGATCTCTGTAACCTCACCCAACCCTACAACCCTCCGAGATCTCTGTAACCGTACCCAGCCCTACAGCCCTCCGAGATCTCTGTAACCTCCTCCAGCCCGACAACCCTCCGAGATCTCTGTAACCTCCTCCAGGCCTACGACCCTCCGAGATCTCTGTAACCTCCTCCAGCCCTACAACCCGCCGAGATCTCTGTAACCGCACCCAGCCCTACAACCCTCTGAGATCTCTTTAACCTCCTCCAGCCCTACAACCCTCTGAGATCTCTTTAACCTCCTCCAGCCCTACAGCCCTCTGAGATTTCTGTAACCTGCTCCAGCCCTACAACGGTGGCAGCACGGTGGCATAGTGGTTAGCACTGTTGCCTCACAGCGCCAGGGACCCGGGTTCGAATCCGGCGTCGGGCGACTGTCTGTGTGGAGTTTGCACATTCTCCCCGTGTTTGCGTGGGTTTCCTCCGGGTGCTCCGGTTTCCTCCCACAGTCCAAAGATGTGCGGGTTAGGTTGATTGGCTATGATAAATTGACCCTTAGTGTTAGCGGGATTAAATACGTGGGGTTACGGGGATAGGGTGGGATATGTGTTGGTGTAGGGGTTAGGGGGATCGGGTGGGATATGTGTCAGTGCAGGCTTGATGGGCCGAAATGGCCTCTATCTGCACTGTAGGGTTTCTGTGATTCTGTGATTCTGTGAACCCTCCGAGATCTCTGTAACCGCACCCAGCCCTACAACCCTCCGAGATCTCTGTAACCTCCTCCAGCCCTACAATCCTCTGAGATCTCTGTAACCTCCTCCAGCCCTACAACCTTCCGAGATCTCTGTAAGCTCCTCCAGCCCTGCAACCCTCCGAGATCTCTGTAACATCCTCCAGCCCTACAACCCCCCGAGATCTCTGTAACCGCACCCAGCCCTACAACCCTCCGAGATCTCTTTAACCTCCTCCAGCCCTACAACCCTCCGAGATCTCTGTAACCGCACACAGCCCTACAACCCTCCGAGATCTCTGTAACCTCCTCCAGCCCTACAACCCTCCGAGATCTCTGTAACCGCACCCAGCCCCACAACCCTCCGAGATCTCTGTAACCTCCTCCAGCCCTACGAGATCTCTGTAACCGCACCCAGCCCTACAACCCTCCGAGATCTCTGTAACCGCACCCAGCCCTACAACACTCCGAGATCTCTGTAACCTCCTCCAGCCCTACAACCCTCCGAGATCTCTGTAATCGCACCAAGCCCTACAACCCTCCGAGATCTCTGTAACCGCACCCAGCCCTACAACCATCTGAGATCTCTGTAACTTCCTCCAGCCCTACAACCCTCCGAGATCTCTGTAACCGCACCCAGCCCTACAACCCTCCGAGATCTCTGTAACCTCCTCCAGCCCTACAACCCTCCGAGATCTCTGTAACCGCACCCAGCCCTACAACCCTCCGAGATCTCTGAAACCTCCTCCAGCCCTACGACCCTCCGAGATCTCTGTAACCTCCTCCAGCCCTACGACCCTCCGAGATCTCTGTAACCGCACCCAGCCCTACAACTGGGTGCATAGTGGCATAGTGGTTAGCACTGTTGCCTCACAGCGCCAGGGACCCGGGTTCGAATCCGGCGTCGGGCGACTGTCTGTGTGGAGTTTGCACATTCTCCCCGTGTTTGCGTGGGTTTCCTCCGGGTGCTCCGGTTTCCTCCCACAGTCCAAAGATGTGCGGGTTAGGTTGATTGGCTATGATAAATTGACCCTCAGTGTTAGGGGGATTAAATACGTGGGGTTACGGGGATAGGGTGGGATATGTGTTGGTGTAGGGGTTATGGGGATCGGTGGGATATGTGTCAGTGCAGGCTTGATGGGCCGAAATGGCCTCTATCTGCACTGCAGGATTTCTGTGATTCTGTGATTCTGTGAACACTCCGAGATCTCTGTAACCGCACCCAGCCCTACAACCCTCCGAGATCTCTGTAACCTCCTCCAGCCCTACAATCCTCTGAGATCTCTGTAACCTCCTCCAGCCCTACAACCTTCCGAGATCTCTGTAACCTCCTCCAGCCCTGCAACCCTCCGAGATCTCTGTAACCTCCTCCAGCCCTACAACCCCCCGAGATCTCTGTAACCGCACCCAGCCCTACAACCCCCCGAGATCTCTTTAACCTCCTCCAGCCCTCCAACCCTCCGAGATCTCTGTAACCGCACCCAGCCGTCCAACCCTCCGAGATCTCTGTCACCTCCTGCAGCCCTACAACCCTCCGAGATCTCTGTAACCTCCTCCAGCCCTACAACCCTCCGAGATCTCTGTAACCGCACACAGCCCTACAACCCTCCGAGATCTCTGTAACCTCCTCCAGCCCTACAACCCTCCGAGATCTCTGTAACTGCACCCAGCCCCACAACCCTCCGAGATCTCTGTAACCTCCTCCAGCCCTACGAGATCTCTGTAACCGCACCCAGCCCGACAACCCTCCGAGATCTCTGTAACCGCACCCAGCCCTACAACACTCCGAGATCTCTGTAACTTCCTCCAGCCCTACAACCCTCCGAGATCTCTGTAACCGCACCAAGCCCAACAACCCTCCGAGATCTCTGTAACCGCACCCAGCCCTACAACCCTCTGAGATCTCTGTAACTTCCTCCAGCCCTACAACCCTCCGAGATCTCTTTAACCGCACCTAGCCCTACAACCCTCCGAGATCTCTGTAACCTCCTCCAGCCCTACAACCCTCCGAGATCTCTGTAACCCCACCCAGCCCTCCAACCCTCCGAGATCTCTGTAACCTCCTCCAGCCCTACGACCCTCCTAGATCTCTGTAACCACACCCAGCCCTCCAACCCTCCAAAATCTCTGTAACCGCACCCAGCCCTACAACACTCCGAGATCTCTGTAACCGCACCCAGCCGTACAACCCTCCGAGATCTCTGTAACCTCCTCCAGCCCTACAACCCTCTGAGATCTCTGTAACCGCACCCAGCCCTACAACCCCCCGAGATCTCTGTAACCTCCTCCAGCCCTACAACCCTCCGAGCTCTCTGTAACCGCACCCAGCCTTACAACCCTCCGAGATCTCTGTAACCGCACCCAGCCCTACAAACCTCCGAGATCTCTGTAACCGCACCCAGCCCTACAACTCTCCGAGATCTCTGTAACCGCAGCCAGCCCTACAACCCTCCGAGATCTCAGTGACCGCACCCAGCCCTACAACCCTCCGAGATCTCTGTAACCTCCTCCAGCCCTACAACCCTCCCTATCTCTGTAACCGCACCCAGCCCTACAACCCTCCGAGATCTCTGTAACCGCACCCAGCCCTACAACCCTCCGAGATCTCTGTAACCTCCTCCAGCCCTACAACCCTCCGATATCTCTGTAACCTCACCCAGCCCTACATCCCTCCGAGATCTCTGTAACCGCACCCAGCCCTACAACCCTCCCTATCTCTGTAACCGCACCCAGCCCTACAGCCCTCCCTATCTCTGTAACCTTCTCCAGCCCTACAACCCTCCGAGATCTCTGTAACCTCCTCCACCCCTACAACCCTCCGAGATCTCTGTAACCTCACCCAGCTCGACAGCCCTCCGAGATCTCTGTAACCGCACCCAGCCCTACAGCCCTCCGAGATCTCTGCAACCGCACCCAGCCCTACAACCCTCCGAGATCTCTGCAACCGCACCCAGCCCTACAACCCTCCGAGATCTCTGTAACCTCCTCCAGCCCTACAACCCTCCGAGATCTCTGTAACAACACCCAGCCCTACAGCCCTCCGAGATCTCTGTAACCTCCTCCACCCCTACAACCCTCCGAGATCTCTGTAACCTCACCCAGCTCGACAGCCCTCCGAGATCTCTGTAACCGCACCCAGCCCTACAGCCCTCCGAGATCTCTGCAACCGCACCCAGCCCTACAACCCTCCGAGATCTCTGTAACCTCCTCCAGCCCTACAACCCTCCGAGATCTCTGTAACCTCCTCCAGCCCTACAGCCCTCCGAGATCTCTGTGACCTTCTCCAGCCCTACAACCCTCCGAAATCTCTGTAACCGCACCCAGCCCTACAACCCTCCGAGATCTCTGTAACCGCACCCAGCCCTACAACCCTCCGAGATCTCTGTAACCTCCTCCAGCCCGACAACCCTCCGAGATCTCTGTAACCTCCTCCAGCCCTACAACCCTCCGAGATCTCTGTAACCGCACCCAGCCCTACAACCCTCCGAGATCTCTGTAACCTCCTCCTGCCCTACGACCCTCCGAGATCTCTGTAACCTCCTCCAGCCCTACAACCCTCCGAGATCTCTGTAACCGCACCCAGCCCTACAACCCTCCAAGATCTCTGTAACCTCCTCCAGCCCTACAACCCTCCGAGATCTCTGTAACCGCACCCAGCCCTAAAACCCTCTGAGATCTCTGTAACCGCACCCAGCCCTACAACCCTCCGAGATCTCTGTAACCTCCTCCAGCCCTACAACCCTCTGAGATCTCTGTAACCGCACCCAGCCCTACAACCCTCCGAGATCTCTGTAACCTCCTCCAGCCCTACAACACTCCGAGATCTCTGTAACCGCACCCAGCCGTACAACCCTCCGAGATCTCTGTAACCTCCTCCAGCCCTACAACCCTCCGAGATCTCTGTAACCTCACCCAGCCCTACAACCCTCCGAGATTTCTGTAACCTCCTCCAGCCCTACAACGGTGGCAGCACGGTGGCATCGTGGTTAGCACTGTTGCCTCACAGCGCCAGGGACCCGGGTTCGAATCCGGCATCGGGCGACTGTCTGTGTGGAGTTTGCACATTCTCCCCGTGTTTGCGTGGGTTTCCTCCGGGTGCTCCGGTTTCCTCCCACAGTCCAAAGATGTGCGGGTTAGGTTGATTGGCTATGATAAATTGACCCTTAGTGTTAGCGGGATTAAATACGTGGGGTTACGGGGATAGGGTGGGATACGTGTTGGTGTAGGGGTTAGGGGGATCGGGTGGGATATGTGTCAGTGCAGGCTTGATGGGCCGAAATGGCCTCTATCTGCACTGTAGGGTTTCTGTGATTCTGTGATTCTGTGAACCCTCCGAGGTCTCTGTAACCGCACCCAGCCCTACAACCCTCCGAGATCTCTGTAACCTCCTCCAGCCCTACAATCCTCTGAGATCTCTGTAACCTCCTCCAGCCCTACAACCTTCCGAGATCTCTGTAACCTCCTCCAGCCCTGCAACCCTCCGAGATCTCTGTAACATCCTCCAGCCCTACAACCCCCCGAGATCTCTGCAACCGCACCCAGCCCTACAACCCTCCGAGATCTCTTTAACCTCCTCCAGCCCTACAACCCTCCGAGATCTCTGTAACCGCACACAGCCCTACAACCCTCCGAGATCTCTGTAACCTCCTCCAGCCCTACAACCCTCCGAGATCTCTGTAACCGCACCCAGCCCCACAACCCTCCGAGATCTCTGTAACCTCCTCCAGCCCTACGAGATCTCTGTAACCGCACCCAGCCCTACAACCCTCCGAGATCTCTGTAACCGCACCCAGCCCTACAACACTCCAAGATCTCTGTAACCTCCTCCAGCCCTACAACCCTCCGAGATCTCTGTAACCGCACCAAGCCCTACAACCCTCCGAGATCTCTGTAACCGCACCCAGCCCTACAACCCTCCGAGATCTCTGTAACCGCACCCAGCCCTACAACCCTCCGAGATCTCTGTAACCTCCTCCAGCCCTACGACCCTCCGAGATCTCTGTAACCTCCTCCAGCCCTATGACCCTCCGAGATCTCTGTAACCTCCTCCAGCCCTACAACCCTCTAAGATCTCTGTAACCGCACCCAGCCCCACAACCCTCCGAGATCTTTGCAACCGCACCCAGCACTACAACCCTCCGAGATCTCTGTAACCGCACCCAGCCCTACAACCCTCCGAGATCTCTGTAACCTCCTCCAGCCCTACAACCCTCCGAGATCTCTGTAACCTCACCCAGCCCTACAACCCTCCGAGATCTCTAACCTCACCCAGCCCTACAACCCTCCGAGATCTCTGTAACCTCCTCCAGCCCTACAACCCTCCGAGATCTCTGTAACCTCACCCAGCCCTACACCCCTCCGAGATCTCTGTAACCTCCTCCAGCCCTACAGCCCTCCGAGATCTCTGTAACCGCACCCAGCCCTAAAACCCTCCGAGATCTCTGTAACTGCTCCCAGCCCTACAGCTCTCCGAGATCTCTGTAACCGCACCCAGCCCGACAACCCTGCGAGATATCTGTAACCACACCCAGCCCTACAACACTCCGAGATCTCTGTAACCGCACCCAGCACTACAACCCTCCGAGATCTCTGTAACCACACCCAGCCCTGCAACCCTCTGAGATCTCTGTAACCACACCCAGCCCTGCAACCCTCCGAGATCTCTGTAACCACACCCAGCCTTACAACCCTCCGAGATCTCTGCAACCGCACCCAGCCCTACAAACCTCCGAGATCTCTGTAACCGCACCCAGCCCTACAACCCTCCGAGATCCCTGTAACCGCACCCAGCCCTACAACCCTCCGAGGTCTCTGTAACCGCACCCAGCCCTACAACCCTCCGAGATCTCTGTAACCTCCTCCAGCCCTACAACCCTCCGATATCTCTGTAACCTCACCCAGCCCTACAGCCCTCCGAGATCTCTGTAACCGCACCCAGCCCTACAACCCTCCCTATCTCTGTAACCGCACCCAGCCCTACAGCCCTCCCTATCTCTGTAACCTTCTCCAGCCCTACAACCCTCCGAGATCTCTGTAACCTCCTCCACCCCTACAACCCTTCGAGATCTCTGTAACCGCACCCAGCCCTACAGCCCTCCGAGATCTCTGCAACCGCACCCAGCCCTACAACCCTCCGAGATCTCTGCAACCGCACCCAGCCCTACAACCCTCCGAGATCTCTGAAACCTCCTCCAGCCCTACAACCCTCCGAGATCTCTGTAACAACACCCAGCCCTACAGCCCTCCAAGATCTCTGTAACCTCCTCCAGCCCTACAGCCCTCCGAGATCTCTGTGACCTTCTCCAGCCCTACAACCCTCCGAGATCTCTGTAACTGCACCCAGCCCTACAACCCTCCGAGATCTCTGTAACCGCACCCAGCCCTACAACCCTCCGAGCTCTCTGTAACCTCCTCCAGCCCTACAGCCCTCCGAGATCTCTGTAACCGCACCCAGCCCTACAACCCTCCGAGATCTCTGTATCTGCACCCAGCCCTACAACCCTCCGAGATCTCTGTAACCTCCTCCAGCCCTACAACCCTCCGAGATCTCTGTAACCGCACCCAGCCCTACAACCCTCCGAGATCTCGGTAACCTCCTCCAGCCCTACAACCCGCCGAGATCTCTGTAACCGCACCAAGCCCTACAACTCTCCGAGATCTCTGTAACCGCACCCAGCCCTACAACCCTCCGAGATGTCTGTAACCTCCTCCAGCCCTACAACCCTCCGAGATCTCTGTAACCTCCTCCAGCCCTACAACCCGCCGAGATCTCTGTAACCGCACCAAGCCCTACAACTCTCCGAGATCTCTGTAACCGCACCCAGCCCTACAACCCTCCGAGATCTCTGTAACCGCACCCAGCCCTACAACCCTCCGAGATCTCTGTAACCGCACCCAGCACTACAACCCTCCGAGATCTCTGTAACCGCACCCAGCACTACAACCCTCTGAGATCTCTGTAACCACACCCAGCCCTACAACCCTCCGAGATCTCTGTAACCGCACCCAGCACTACAACCCTCCGAGATCTCTGTAACCACACCCAGCCCTACAACCCTCCGAGATCTCTGTAACCGCACCCAGCCCTTCAACCCTCCGAGATCTCTGTAACCGCTCCCAGCACTACAACCCTCCGAGATCTCTGTAACCACACCCAGCCCTACAACCCTCCGAGATCTCTGTAACCGCACCCAGCCCTTCAACCCTCCGAGATCTCTGTAACCGCACCCAGCCCTTCAACCCTCCGAGATCTCTGTAACCACACCCAGCCCTACAACCCTCCGAGATCTCTGTAACCTCCTCCAGCCCTACGACCCTCCGAGATCTCTGTAACCTCCTCCAGCCCTACAGCCCTCCGAGATCTTTGTAACCGCACCCAGCCCTACAACCCTCCGAGATCTCTGTAACCGCACCCAGCCCTACAACCCTCCGAGATCTCTGTAACCTCCTCCAGCCCTACAACCCTCCGAGATCTCTGTAACCGCACCCAGCCCTACAACCCTCCGAGATCTCTGTAATCTCCTCCAGCCCTACAACCCTCCGAGATCTCTGTAACCTCCTCCAGCCCTACAACCCTCCGAGATCTCTGTAATCTCCTCCAGCCCTACAACCCTCCGAGATCTCTGTAACCTCCTCCAGCCCTACAACCCTCCGAGATCTCTGTAATCTCCTCCAGCCCTACAACCCTCCGAGATCTCTGTAACCTCCTCCAGCCCTACAACCCTCCGAGATCTCTGCCGTCCTGTAATTCTGGCCTCTTGTGTATCACCGATTTTCATCGCCCCACAATTGGCGGCCGTACCTTCAGCTGCCTCGGCCCCAAGCTCTGGAATTCCCTCCCTTAACCTCTCCGCCTCTCTCTCCTCCTTGAAGACACTCCTGAAAACCTACCTCTGACCCAGCTTTTGGTCTTCTGTCCCAATATCTCCTTATGTGTCTCGGTGTTAAAGTTTTGTCTGACCGACGCTCCTGTGAAGCACCTTGGGCCGTGTTTCTACATTAAAGGCGCTGTGTAAACGTAAGTTGCTGTTGGCTGGGGATTAAAATAAACAGGTGAACTATCTGAAGCAATCAAAAAATTACATCTCTACAAACTGGGAGCCTGCAGGATTATTGGAGCGCTACTTGAAAAGGGGCAAGCTTATCTGTTAACACTTTAAACAAAAAATAATGATGTAGGGATGTTTCAAATCCATCACACCCTTTTCAACACTGTGTGTGTGTTTGTGTGTGCGCGCGCTGCCTGCAATATTACTCATCAGCAGTAGGTGGCGATATTTGTGTAAAAACGCACTGCTGTCGAAAAGGCCACACCACACAAACAGGATCGGCTTAAAGACAGAACTTGCATTTATATAGCGCCTTTCACAACCTCAGGATGTCCCAAAGCGCTTTACAGCCAATGAAGCACTTTTGAAAGGTGGTCACCGTTGTAGGAAGCGCGGCAGCCAATTTGCGCAAAGCAAGATCCCACAAACAGCAATGGCCAGATAATCTGATTGTTTCAGTGATGTTGGTTGAGGGATAAATTTTGGTCCCAGGACACTGGGGAGAACTCCCCCTGCTCTTCTTCCAAATAGTGGCCATGGAGTCTTTTACGCCCAGCTGAGAGAGCAGACGGGGCCTGCGACATGGATACCTCCTGGGTGTCAAGGGAAGGGGGAAACACAGGCAATCAGGCCCATCTAAGGCTGCAGGGAGCTTAGATTGCAGGTGAATAGAATGATAGAATCACAGAATAGTACAGCACAGAAGGAGGCAATTCGGCCCAGTGAGTCGAAGAGCAATCCAGTTAGTCCACTTCCCCGCTCTTTCCCCATATTTCCCCTTCCAGTATTTATTACCAATTCCCTTTCGAAGGCTACGATTGAATCTGTTTCCACCGCCTCATCAGGAAGTGCATTCCAAATCCTAACCACTCATTGCCAATCACCTTAAATCTCTGCCCTCTGGTTATCGACCCTTCAGCCAGTTTCTCTTTATTTACTCGATCTAAATCCTTCATGGTTTTAAATAACTCTATCAAATCTCCTCTTAGCCTTGTCTGCTCTAATGAATAGTTCGAAGTTACTTTGTTTAATCTAGCATGATGAGCCACTGACGTGTGGGGCTGCTCAGTGTGTTCGTTGCTTTCTGTTACTACAGGAAAACAAATCATACTCATTGAAATAAGTGAATCCGATTCACAAAGAAAGTACCAGAGCTGAGAGGCTACAGCGATCAAGAAAGACTGAACAGGCTGGGGCTCTTTTCTCTAGCAAAGAGAAGGCTGAGGGGGTGACCTGATAGAGGTCTTTAAAATCATCAAGGGGGCTGATAGGGTAGACGTAGAGAAGATGTTTCCACTTGTGGGGGAGCCCAGAACTAGGGGTCAAAATATAATATAGCCACTAATAAATCCCATAGGGAGTTCAGGAGAAACTGCTTTATCCAGAGAGTGGTGAGAATGTGGAACTCGCGACCACGGGGAGTGGTTGAGGTGAACAGCATAGACGTATTTAAGGGGAAGCTAGAGAAACAGATGAGGGAGAAAGGAATAGAAGGATATGCTGATAGGATTAGATTGGTTTAGATGGGGTGAGATGAAGAGGGGTGGGAGGAGGCTCGTGTGGACCTGTTTGTCCGAATGGGCTGTTTTTGTGCTGTAAATTCTATGAATGTAATAACATCAACAACTTACATTTATATAGCGCCTTTAATGTAGTAAAACGTCCCAAGGTGCGCCACAGGAGTGATGACAGGCAAAGTTTGATGCCGAGCCACATGAGGAGATATTAGGACAGGTGACCAAAAGCTTGGTCAAAGTGGTGAGTTTTAAGGAGCGTCTTACAGGAGGAGATCGAGGCGGAGAGGTTTAGGGAGGGAATTCCAGAGCTTAGGACCTCGGCAGCTGAAGGCACGACCACCAATGGTAAAGCGATGGAAATCAGGGATGCGCCAGAGGCGAGAATTGAAGGAGTGCAGAGATCTCAGAGGGTTGTAGGGATGGTACTGCGTCAGGAGCAGTCCTTCCCTTTTTGAGAAGCCCAGGGTTTGAAACTGACCAGAAACTGTGATAAGCACATGGAGCTCCTTGTGCTTTATAGATAGAGGAGGAACAGAATACAAAAGCAGGCTGGTCATGTTAAACCCTTTGGTCTAGAAATTCAGTGGCCTGCGCCACCAGTTTGCGCCCAAAGAGGGCTTTTGCGCCAGTCTGCAAAATTCAGGCGAAATTCAGCGGTGCGCTAATGGCGGCGTTAGGCTGTAGCGCTGCGCCGCCACCGATGACGTCATCGGTGTGTGCAGCGCCCCGTTTCCGCGAAGAACGCCATATTAAGTGGCGGTAGTGGCGGTAATTAAAGTGGAGGTGCGGCCGGCCGCTTTTTCGGCGGCCGCCTGCCCGCACCTCCTTCCCCGGCCCCTCCAGCCCCCCCCCCGCGGCATTGCCGGCTGGTTTCTGGGAGCCCGGCACTTCTCCGTTCTGCAGGGCTCTTTTGCCGGCACTCGCGATCGGGGCTCCAGCTGCTGCAGGCACCTCCCCCTTAAGAGAGGGAGGAAGGCCTGCAGTACCGCAGCCTGCCACTCCGCTGCGGGTGGCGCTGCGGCCACTAGTGCGCCGATAACCAGTTTCAGCGCCCAAGCGGGGCGCCGAAACCCCTGTTTAGCGGCCGCCTTCCACTTGGTGCGCTGACACTGAATATCCCGCTTGCGCAGCGGTAATTCCGGCGCCCAGGCGAGCTGGGTGCCCCACAATGAATTTCTAGGCCTTTGTATATCACTGGTTAGGGCCCAGCTGGAGGATTGTGTCCAATTCTGGGCACCACACACTTTAGGAAAGATGTTGAGTCTTTGGAGAGGGTGCAGAGGAGATTGACCAGAATGGTGCCAGGAATGAGGGACTTCAGTTACGTAGAGGGATGGGAGAAGCTGGGATTGTTCTCCTTGGAGCAGAGAAGGTTAAAGGAGAGGTGGTCAAAATGATGAGGGGTTCTGATAGAGGGAATAAGGAGCAATTGTTTCCACTGGCAGGAGGGTCGGTAACCAGAGGACCCAGATTAAGATAATTGGCAAAAGAACCAGCGGGGGAGATGACGCAGAGAGTTATGATCTGGAACGCGCTGCCTGAAAGGGCGGTGGAAGAAGATTCAATATTAAATTTGAAAAAGGAATTGGATAAATATTTGAAAAGGACACATTTGCAGGGCTATGAGGAAAGAGCAGGAGGGGGGCGGGACTGTTTGATTGCTCTTTAAAGAGCTGGCACAGGAAGGATGGGCCGAATGGCTCCTTCTGTGCTGTACGATTGTAATTCAAAAGTGCTGATAATTTTGAAGTCAGAGGACAATAAAGAAAGAATTGCATTTATATAGCAACTTTCACATCTTCAGGATGTTCCAATTCGCTTCACAGCCGCTGAATTACCTGAAAACTCTAGTCATAGTTGCAATGTAGAGAAATATAGCAACCGATTGATGCACAGCAAGATCCCACATTGAAGAGCATGGACGTGAATATCGTGCGAGGAGTAAAGCGGGCGGTCAATTTCCCTGCCAATAAATGTTAAAATTCCCTCCATTTGTGTTGGGATGTCCTGTGAGGAAACGGTTAACCGGGTCGGAATTCCTGACACACCCAAATACTCTGTCAACACTCACTATCTGGGTCCACACACGATATAAGACAGTCACTAATCAATCCAATAGGGAATTCAGGAGGAGCTTCTTCACCCAGAGAGTGGTGAGAACGGGGAACTCGCGACCACAGGGAGTGGTTGAGAAGAATAGCACAGATACATTTAAGGGGAAGCTCGATAAACACATGAGGGAGAAACGAACCTGTTTCTGGTTAATGGTGACCCCAGGGTGTTGATGGTGGGTGATTCGGTTATGGTAATGCCATTGAATATCAAGGGGCGGTGGTTAGACTCTCGCTTGTTGGAGACAGTCATTGCCTGGCACTTGTGTGGAGCGAATGTTACCTGTCACTTATCAGCCCAAGCCTGAACATCGTCCAGGTCTTGATGCATGTGGGCATGGACTGCTTCATTATCTGAGGAGTTGTGAATGTCACTGAACACTGTGCAGTCAGCAGCGAACATCCCCATTTCTGACCTTATGTTGGAGGGAAGGTCATTGATGAAGCAGCTGAAGATGGTTGGGCCTAGGACACTGCCCTGAGTAACACCTGCAGCGATGTCATGGGGCTGTGATGATTGAACTCCAACCACCACAACCATCTTCCTTTGTGCTCGGTATGACTGCAGCCAGTGGAGAGTTTTCCCCCCGATTCCCATTGACTTCAGTTTTACTAGTGCTCCTTAACACCACACTGGGCCAAATGCTGCCTTGATGTCTAGGGCAGTCACTCTCACCTCACCTCTGGAATTCAGCTCCTTTGTCCATGTTTGGACCAAGCCTGCCCTTATCTTTCTAGGTGGTGGAGATCGCAGGTTTGGGAAGTGCTGCGAAGAGGTTGCTGCAGTGCAGCTTGTAGGTGGAACACACTGCAGCCATGGTGCACCGGTGGTGGAGGGAGTGAATGTTTAAGGTGATGGACGGGCTGCCGATCAAGCGGGCTGCTGATGTCGAGCTTCTTGAGAGCCGTTGCAGAATGCACCTCTCCAGGCAGGTGGTGAGCACTCCATCACACTCCCGACTTTAGCTCAGTACTTTAATGTGTTGATAATTTTTGTGTTTTAAGGGCTCTCTTCAAAACATTCTTGTCAGAATAACATTCAAAAAAAGAAACATGATTTCCCTGAGTTGTTCCAGTGAGGGTAAACCAGCAGTCCACAGTTTCTCCTGGTTCAAGGTTTCCCATGGAAGAGATACTGATCTGAGAAAAGTTGGTCAAACTATTACTGTTCCCTATGGCATTGGAGAGGAAATCTCAGAGTGGTGAGTCAGCCGTGGCTCATTGGGCAGCACTCTCTAGGTGGGAGGGGCTAGGAGTGAGCAGGTGTTACTGGTTGCCTGATTGCAGCAGGGAGTTGGAGGGAGTTTGTAAAAAGTTGGTGGTGGGTTTTTTTTTCAGGTTTTGGCCTTTTTGGCCCATAAAAAACAGCCAGATGGCTGCTGAGGGGTCCGGAGTGCCAGGCCCCTCAGAGGACAGTGTTCCCAAGATTAATTTAATTCGAGAAGAAACTGTAGTTGGAAGGGAAAGAAAAAGGCCCAAAGATTTGGGCCGGGACCCCAGGAGGTTTGGAAAAGAAAACACGGTGGTGGGTCAGTGCGAGGATAAGGAGATACGAGCTTGGGATATTATCCAAGCTGTACATGCGGACTGTGGTGAGGGAAGCTGCTTTGCCTGCCGACCAAAGCCGAATGTTGGGTTCGAGGTGACGGTCAGTGGCCGAGAGGAAGTGGAAAGACCTTTACTCAGTTTGAAAGTTGGCGATAAGTTCTTGTTGGTCTCTCTGCTATATTCGGAAGAGGTGGTGGTCTCATTCTTAAACTTGCCGGTTTATATTGAGGACGATGTGCTAATCAAAAAGTTGGAGTCGTGGGACATTAAAATTTGCTCAGCAATAAAGAGGAGATACTATCCAGGAACACGGGTAGCAGATGGAACCTGTTACGTAAAGGTGTGATTCCCAGAGGGGGTGAGGTCATTACCGTACAGCATGAAATGCGAGACAATGGAAGGAGTGCAGTACTTCTGAGTACTGCATGATAACCAAGTGAAGGTTTATTATTAATGTCTTGGACACGACCATCTTGTAAGAAACTGTCCAGACTTGTACTGTTATAATTGTGGCGAGTCTGGACACATCGCTCGGAGCTGCAAGGCGGAGAGCTGTGGGGTGTGTCACAAAGGCCCCACCCGTTGTGAGTGTGAGGCAAAAGGAAGCTCTATGAGTGACGAGGAGATGGGAGAAGGA
Source organism: Somniosus microcephalus (assembly GCF_052327205.1). Lineage (NCBI taxonomy): Eukaryota > Metazoa > Chordata > Chondrichthyes > Squaliformes > Somniosidae > Somniosus > Somniosus microcephalus. The sequence continues at coordinate 38,339,584 of NC_141016.1, forward strand.
GCAGGAGGTGTGAGTGGAATGGCCGGAGGAGCGGAGCAGTCGGAGGACACAGCTGGTAAATTGAAGGAGAAAAGAGCACAGGAAGAGGCAGAAAATTACAGAGCAGAGAACAGGATGAAGATGGTGCAAAACACACCAAGTACAGTGGAAAAGAACAAAGACAGCAGCGGGCAGCAAGGGTCGAGTGCAGACTTAATATGGTTCAGCTCCCCCTAAAAAACTGGTGTCCACGGGGGGAGAGGAGGCGGGAGTGGGGTGCATGGTAAATGTAAGTACTCCAAAGAAAGACGGGGAGTCGGACATCTCAGTGAGCAGGAGGGGGCAAGACATGGAGAGGGTGCAAGAGGCTGGAGCCTTAAAGGGGCAGCAGGACGGGAGCGGCGAGACAAAGACGCCAGAAGGGAGCAATATAGGTGCGCCATTGTCCCAGAGAGAGAAGGATCAGGGAGCAAGGGTCAGAGGTGGAGATGAGGTTGAAGGGAGCGGCACTGTTGGAGAAACCGCGATAGCAGGAAGACTCTCTATGGGAGATGATGTATCTGACGGGGAGCAGGATTATGTATCGGACGAGGAGCAGGCACAGAGGGTTACAGAAGAGCTTGAGTGTGAGGAATTAGAGGGGGACAGAGACATGGAAGTGGGGGGTGGGGTGGCATCATGTGGAAAGGGAAAGGTTAGTGAGGGGCAGAAGGAGGGAGAAAGGGCAGCTCCTGGGCCCAAACTTAATGCAAGGAAGAGGCTGAAACAGCAGGGAAGGTTCAAACAGGAGGTGAAAAAGAGTCGGAGGCTGCAGGAAAAAGCAACAGCTGCCCGAAAAGTTGGGAAGGAGCATGTGAGGAGGGAAGGGCCAGAGACAAGAACACGGAGGGGAGATTTTTACGGCTAAGGGTAAAAATGGAGGGATTTAATTGCGATCTCTTTAATATCTATGCACCGAACGACCATTGCCAGCGTCGCGAGTTTTTTCAGGGGTTATTCACTGAAGCGGCAGAGGTGGAAAATCCTTGTATAGTGGGGGATTTTAATGTATTTTTATCTTGGATGGACATTTCAGCCCAGATGACCTTTAAAGAGGATAACTCCAGAGGGATGATTGTAAAAATGATGGCAAATTTAAATTTGAGAGACTTATGGAGGGACCGGAATCCCATAAAAAGGGAGTTCTCCAGAGCAGGTTGGGTGGGTGATGTTTTAAAACAGAGCCGAATGGATTTTGTGTTAATGCGGGAAGGGTTAAGTTCTGAGGTGATGGAGATTTATTATAAAAAAGTATTTTTTAGTGATCACTCGGCTTTGGTTCTTAGAATTAGGAACAGCAGAGTTAAGATCGGTTCAGGGGTGTGGATTTTAAACAATCAATACCTGAAAGAAATTGCTTATAAAGAAGGGATTATAAATATAATAAAGAATGCTTGGAAGGAACCTTTGTTCTTGAAAGAAAGAAGAGTTTGGTGGGACAATTTCAAATATGAGGTAAAAGTTTTTTAGGTACGTTATGGGAAAAAGAGGGCGGCAGCTAACCGGCATCGAGAAGAGATCACAGAATCACAGAAATCACAGAAACCCCACAGTGCAGATAGAGGCCATTTCGGCCCATCGAGCCTGCACCGACACATATCCCACCCGATACCCGTAACCCCTACACCAACACATATCCCACCCTATCCCTGTAACCCCACGTATTTAATCCCCCTAACACTAAGGGTCAATTTATCATAGTCAATCAACCTAACCCGCACATCTTTGGACTGTGGGAGGAAACCGGAGAACCCGGAGAAAACCCACGCAAACATGGGGAGAATGTGCAAACTCCACACAGACAGTCGCCCGAGGCCAGATTTGAACCCGGGTCTCTGGCGCTGTGAGGCAACAGTGCTAACCACTATGCCACTATGCCACCAAGAGAATATAAACAAAAGGTTTACGGATGTCTGTAAAGCAGTTGACGGAGGGGATAAGGGAGCTGAGACTAAGTTCCGGGTGCTAAAGGAAGAGTGGGAATTATTGCAAGCTGAAAAATGCAAGGGGGCCATTCTCCGTGCAAAGGCTAGAGATGCATTGGAGGGCGAAAGATGCACTAAATATTTTCTAGAGCAGGAGAAGCTGCGACAGAGATTATCATTAATTGAGGAGTTGAAAGTTGGGGAGAAGATCATTCATGAAAGTGAGGAGATTTTGGAGGTGGCTAGCAGCTTTTATCAAGAGTTATATACAAAAGAAGACATTTCCAATTTGGAGATGGAGAAGGTTACTGCTTTTATTGAAAAGGGTTTAAAGGAGGATGAGAGAAGCATGTGTGATAAAGAAGTAGGATTAGCAGAAATAAAAGTAGCAATAAGTGGAATGAAGGGGGGGAAAAGCCCAGGGTCCAATGGACTAAGTGCAGAATTTTATAAAGGATTTTTCGAGATTTTTAGTCCATTGCTCTTAGAAGTTTTTAAGGAAATTAAAATTGAGGGAAGCCTGGCCCCATCTATGAGGAGAGGTATCATAAGCTTAGCTTATATAAAAATAAAGGGGATAGACGAGATCTGAAGAATTGGAGGCCCATCACATTATTAAATGCGGATCATAAGATCTTGGCGAGGGTTATGGCAAATCGTTTGAAGGAGGTGTTGCCGCAGATTGTTTTGCCCTCTCAGTCCTATGGAGTCATAGGCCGGGACATCGCAGACTCTGTGGTCTCAATCCGAGATGCGATAGAGCTCATGGAAGAGAGTGGGAGGGAGGCTTATGTATTAAAGATAGATCAAGCCTTTGATAGGGTCTCTCATGAGTTTTTATTGAAGGTTTTGGAAGCATTTGGTTTCAAGGAAAATTTCATTCAGTGGATAAGGATTTTTTATTCAAACATATTTAGCTGTGTTAAATGTAATGGGTTTTTTTCCAAGTATTTTCCGATACAGAGATCAGTGAGACAGGGCTGTCACCTGTTCCCATTGTTGTACACATTGGTAGCAGAACCATTAGGTTACATGATGCGAAAGAAACAAGGTGTAGTTGGGATTGTGGTTCCCAGTTCTGGGCTGGTGTCGGTGATACACCAATATGCAGATGACACAACCTTGCAGATGACACAACCTTAACATTGAGAAATGGGGAGTCAGTGAGGAAAGCTATGGAGGTAGTGGAGGAATATTCACAGAAATCACAGAAACCCCACAGTGCAGATAGAGGCCATTTCGGCCCATCGAGCCTGCACCGACACATATCCCACCCTATCCCCGTAACCCCACGAATATTGTAGAGCTTCAGGAGCCAGAGTGAATTATAGTAAGTCCCAATGCCTGGTTGCAGGAAGGGGTAGGGGGGAATGGTTGGGGGAAAGTCCCTTTAAGGTGGTGGAGGTTTTGGAAGTTCTGGGTGTGCATATGGGGTGCAAGAAAGACAGGGATGAAGTGGATCGATTAAATTGGGAACCAAAGATTATGAAAATTAAAAAGATTTTGGGAAGATGGGAAAGAAGGTGGTTGAAAGTGCGAGGAAGAGCGACAGTGGTGTTTGCTCTCCTGCTATCTAAGCTATGGTACTTATTGACGGTGGAGGATATTCCTGAGTGGGCGGAAAAGTCCATCCGAGAGGCTTGTGTGAGGTTTTTATGGGAATGGAAACCAGCTTTGGTGGCTTACAATACCATCATTGGACGGAGAAATCAGGGAGGACTCAATTTCCCAGATATTGATTTGAAGAAAAAATCCTTTAGAATCAAATGGGTGAAGAGATTTCTTCAGAAGTCAAATACAAGTTTTTGGAAGAGTTTTGAGCATTTTTTAAAAGCAAGTGGGATAGGAGGGCAGGGGATATTGTATATGGAATACAATAATATGTTTTTGAAATCGATTAAAATTCTCATGTGTAGAATGGCTACCTGGTGTAGGCACCGTGCGCTGCTGCACCTGTGGAACTGACCCAAGCACCAGTCACTGCCTGAAGAGCAGGAGAATACTAATGTAACTAAGATGTACACAGAAACAGGGTGGCTATTGTAGCAGAATATCACGGGAATGGTTACATGTCCAATCGAGTTGAAAATAAGGCTCAGGGGAGAATCTTCTCTGGTTGATGTGTGCGACGTTGGAAACAGAGCACTCCTGGAGTGCACCAGGAGTGGTTCAGCAGAATTTCTATCCATGAGGTTGCTGATGACATTAAATCCATACACTACAGCCCCCATTCGGGCATCGAGTGGCACCAGCTGGCAACTTGCCTCCGAGAGGTCACAAAGATTGACTGTGATGCCAATACAATTGGGTTGGCACAAGACAAGATTGCTGTTCTTGGGTTTTTCTTTAATTCATTCTCGGGATGTGGACGTCGCTGGCAAGGCCGGCATTTATTGCCCATCCCCAGTCGCCACTTGAGAAGGTGGTGGTGGGAACCACTCCAGTCCGTGTGGGGAAGGTGCTCCCATAGAGCCGTTAGTTAGGGAGTTCCGGGATTGTGACCCAGCGATGAAGGAACGGCTGATATATCACCGAGTTGGGATGGTGTGTGTGCGACTTGGAGGGGAACTTGGAGGTGATGGTGTTCCCATGTGCCTGCTGCCCTTGTCCTTCCAGGTTGGGTGAGGTTAAGGAACATTTTCAAAACAGATTAGTAAGAGCTTTACTCCTGATCCGGCCACTTGCTCTTCAGTGATCTGGAAGTGCACTGGGAGGTAGATGTTCAGAGGTTCCACCAGAGACAAGGGGCCTCACTGCTTGGAGGCAATGGTGTAAAATGGAGGAGAGGGATTTTACAATGTGTTAAATGAGCACAGGGAGCTCATTACAAGGACTGTTGCTGTTTCACCTGTTGTTGAGATCTGTGGGATTTATGTTGGCTATTACGGCATTGAACATCTGGCAAACTTGAGTTCCTCACATATTTCTGGCTTTTGGCTGCACTTCAGTTGCCTCATAGGAGCAGGAGGAAGCCATTTAGCCCCTCGAGCCTGTCCCAGCCATGCCTCAGTGGGCAGCACCCTCGCCTCTGAGTCAAAAGGTTGTGGGTTCAAGTCCCACTCCAGAGACTTGAGCACAAAAATCTAGGCTGAAACTCCAGTGCAGTGCTGAGGGAGTGCTGCACTGTCGGAGGTGCCGTCTTTCAGATGAGACATTAAACCACGGCCCCGTCTGCTCTCTCAGCTCAGGTGAAAGATCCTCTGGCACTATTTTGAAGAAGAACAGGGGAGTTCTCCTCGGTGTCTGAGACAGTATTTATCCCACAATCAAAATCACTAAAACAGATTATCTGGTCATTATCACATAGCTGTTAGTGGGAGCTTGCTGTGCGCATACTGGCTGCCATTTTTCCTACATTACAACAATGACTAAAGATCAAAAAGTACTTCATTGGCTGTAAAGCGCTTTGGGACGTCTGGTGGTCATGAAAGGTGATATATTTCTTTACATAGGAACAGGAGGAGGCCCAATAAGCATCTCGAGCCTGTAGCATAGGAACAGGATTAGGCTGATTCAGCCCCTCGAGCCTGTTGTTGGGAACAGGAGTTGGCCCATTCAGTCCCTTGATCCCGTTACATAGGAACAGGAGTAGGCCTAAAATAAAAACAGAAAATGCTGGAGATACTCAGCAGGTCAGGCAGCATCTGTGAAGAGAGAAGCAGATTTAACGTTTCAGGTCGATGACCTTTCATCAGAACATGATTCGGCCATTTAGCCCCTCAAGCCTGTTGCATAGGAACAGGAGGTGACCATTTAGTTCATCGAGCCTGTTACATAGGAACAGGAGTAGGCCATTCAGGCCCTCAAGGCTGTTACATAGGAATAAGAGGAGGTCATTCATCCCCTTTGGTGTGTTGCATAGGAATAGGAGGAGGCCATTCAGGCCCTCGAGAATGTTACAAAGGAACAGGAGGAGCCCATTCAGCTCCTCGATCCTATAACGTAGAAAGAGGTGGCGATTTTTCAGTCACTGGAGTCGGTTGCATAGGATCAGGAGTAGGCCCATTCAGCCTCTCAAGCCTGTTACACAGGAACAGGAGGAGGCCATTCAGCCCCTCGAAACTGTTACGAAGGAACAGGAGGAGGCCATTCACCCTATGGAGCCAGTTGCTTAGGAATAGGAAAAGGCCATTCAGCCCTTCAATGCTGTCACATAGGAACAGAAGAAGGCCATTCAGCCCCTCGATCTGGTTACATAGGAACAGGAGGAAGCCATTCAGCTGTTTGGACCTGTTGCATAGGAACAGGAGGAGGCCCATTCAGCACCTCGAGCCTCTTACATGGGAAAAGGGGTAGGCCATTGATCCCTTTGAGCCTGTTACATATGAACAGAAACAGGCTATTCAGTCACGCGAGGCTGCTACATGGGAACAAGAGGAAGCCATTCAGCCTCTCAGGACTGTAACATAGGAACAAGAGGAAGCCATTCAGCCTCTAAATTCAGTTGTATAGAAACAGGAGTTGGCCCATTAAGCATCTTTAGCCTATTGCTCAGGAACAGGAGAAGGTCCATTCAGTCCCTCGAGCCCATTACATAGGAACATGAGGAGGCCATTCAACCGATCCTAGCCTATTATATAGGAACAGGAGGAGGCCATTCAGTCCCTCATACCTGTTGCATAGGAACAGAAGGAAGCCCTTTCAGCCCGTCGAGCCTGTTACATAGGAACAGGAGGATATCCAATCAGCCCCTAAAACCTGTTCATTCAACCCCTCGAGCCTGTTACATAGGAACAGGAGGAGGCCATTCAGCCCCTCGAGCCTGTTGCATACGAACATGAGGAGGCCCATTCAGCCCCTCAAGCCTGTTACATAGGAACAGGAGGAGGCCATTCAGCCACTCGAGCCTGTTACATAGGAACAGGAGGAGGCCATCCAGCCCCTTGAGCCTGTTGCATAGGAACATGATTCGGCCATTCAGCCCTTCAAGCCTGTTACATAGGAGCAGGAGGAGGCCATTAAGTCTCTCGAGCCAGTTCTATAGGAACAGGAGGAGGCCCAATAAGCATCTCGAGCCTGTTGCATAGGAACAGGAGGAGGGCCATTCAGATCCTTGAGTCTGTAACTTAGGAACAGGAGGCAGTTGTTCAATCACTCGAGCTGGTTGCACAGGAGCAGGAGGAGGGTCAGTCAGTCCCTTGAGCCGGTTACATAGAAACAGGAGTGTTGTGTCGGTACCTTTTTACCTAGACACAATTAGAACTCAGAACTCAGAGATTCAAACATGAAGTGCTTTATTCGAAGGGAAAAGGAAGTTCTGGAGAGTTCCAAACAAAGAGAGCTAAACTTAACCAAGAGAACACCCAACCATGTATCTGCTGTGACAGCGCCACCACAGGTGGGAGGAGAACACACAATACATAACATATTCCTCCCCTCTTAAATGAAAGGTCCACATTATTTCTCAACAGGTAAGTTACTTTCAATGCACTCAACTAACCAAGGGTAGAGGTAGACTGTCTCAAACCCTAACTTTACCCTGGGGTTTATTCTGCCCCAGTCTTGTGGGTAAGTCACTAAGCCTACAGATCCAAGCGTCTTGGAGGCCGCCGCTCTCTGACAGGATACCGGCGGTCATTGCTGGCTTCCACAGCAGTAGGCATTGACACAGGCCTAGATGGAGAAGGTGCCTGTGTCAGTCGAAAGTCAGGAGTTTGCACAGGTGGAACAGTCTCTTTGACTTCCTGTGTTGGAGAAGAGCACTGTGGCAAAGGATGCTGGTTTGCGGTATCATCCGGAAACAGTTCAGGCCAACCAGCCGTTGGAGCCTCTGTGGCTGTCTCTGCTCCTAGCAACAGTTGATCTGTGTGTCTTCTCCAGACGACGTCTCAGCAGTCTCAACCGTGTAAGACACAGGGCCCGTCTGCGCGATCACCGTAGCAGGAACCCATTTCGGTCCAGTATTGTAGTTTCGAGCTAGGACGTGCTCTCCCGGATGAAACCGTCTCTCCTTGGCTCTTTTCTCTCTCTTTTCAACTTGAGCTTGTTGTTGACGATGGACAACCTGCTCTGCCCTTGGAGGTTTGAGTAAGTCAAAACTTGTCCGCAACTGCCTCTTCATCATGAGCGAAGCGGGGGAAGTTTTGGTTGTGGCATGCGGCTCGTTCCTGTAGGACAACAGGAAGCTGTTCAGACATTGGTGGATTGAGCCCTGACCTTGCGATGCCTTCAAAGCGTGCTTCAAAGTTTGCACGAACCTTTCTGCCTGGTCGTTAGTAGAGGGATGATAGGGCGCAGACCTGATGTGTTGGACACCATTCACATGCAGGAAGGTTGCAAACTCCTGTGATACAAATTTTGGACCGTTGTCACTTACGAGTTGTTCCGGTGAGCCATAACGGCTGAACATCTCACCAAGTTTCTCAATTGTTTTCTCTGCCGTGGTAGACCTTATCACAGTGACCGCTGGCCACTTGCTACGAGCGTCCACAACCACCATAAACATCTTCTCTTCGAAAGGACCGGCGAAGTCCACATGTACTCGCTGCCACACTTCTGCAGGCCAATCCCAGGGGTGTAGGGTTGCCAGCTGTGGAACATTCCGGACCCTTTGACATGGGGAACATGTTTTGGCTTTCTCCTCAATATTCCCGTCGAGACCTGGCCACCAGAAGTAGCTTCTTGCCATTTCCTTCATCCGAACCATCCCACTGTGGCCTGTATGAAGTTGTTGCAGTATAGGTTCCCTCAGAGGTGGCGGAATGATGACACGGCGTCCCCAAAGAAGACAACCTGTCTGGACGGAGAGCTCATTTCTTTTTGAAACGTAAGGTTTCAAACTAGGAGAATCTCCTATAGCTCTCCCTCGAATGACATCATCCATTACCTCAGACAGGACTGGATCATTGCGGGTGTACGTACGCACCTGAACTGCAGTGACAGGTGCTCCCTCCACTTGTCTAAAGTGGATGATGTCTATCTGACGAGGCTCTGGGGGAGTAACAGGCAAGGGTAACCTCGAGAGACCGTCTGCGTTGCCGTGCAAGTCTGATTTGCGATATTTGATGTCGTATGTGTGTCCTGACAACAGTAAAGCCCACCTTTGCATCCTGCTTGCAGCGAGAGACGGAATTCCGGTGTGGGGCCCGAAGATTGAAGTCAATGGACGGTGGTCCGTCAGGAGTGCGAACCTTCTCCCAAACAGATACTGATGAAATTTTCGAATTCCAAAAACGATTCCCAAGGCCTCGCGCTCGATCTGCACATAGTTACTCTCGGCCTTGTTCAAGGTGCGTGATGCGAAGGCAATAGGTTTCTCTTCACCCGAAGGCATGATGTGGGATATGACTGCTCCCACACCATATGGTGATGCATCACATGCTAGCTGCACGGGTAGCTTTGGGTCGAAGTGTGTCAGGACCTCTGACTTCAGCAATGCTTTCTTTGCTTGGGCGAAAGCTTCGTTGCACAGTTCAGTCCATTTCCGTGTTTTGCCTTGACATAGCAACTGATGTAATGGCTTCAGCAATGTTGCTAAGTCTGGAATAAACTTCCCATAGTAGTTAAGTAGCCCCAGAAATGAACATAACTGGCTCACATTCTGGGGTGCTGGGGCCTCCACGATCGCCTTGACCTTTGACGGCACCTTATGCAGGCCAGTAGCGTCAATCACATGCCCCAGGTACTCAACTGAAGACTGAAAGAATTCACATTTGTCTTTACGAATGAGTCTGTATTCTTTCAGTCGTTGTAGTGTCGCATTCAAGTTCAGAAGATGATCCTCCTCATTTGTCCCAATGACAAGGATGTCGTCCAGGTAGCACTGGACTCCTGGCAGTCCACTCAAAATCTGATCCATTGCCCTTTGGAATAGAGCAGGGGCCGACGTAATTCCAAACGGAAGGCGGCAGTACCTGTATAGCCCCTTGTGTGTCACAATTGTCAGCAGCTCCTTTGATTTGTCATCGACATGCATTTGTAGATAAGCCTGGCATAAGTCTATTTTGCTGAACTTTTGCCCTCCGGCCAGGCCCGTAAAAAGATCATCAATGAGGGGAAGAGGATACTGTTCCGCAGACAGCACCGGGTTAATAGTCACTTTAAAATCCCCGCAGATTCAAACAGATCCATCCTTTTTCAGGACAGGAACAATGGGTGTGGCCCATTTGCTCACGCTCACAGGCTCCAGGACTCCATTCTCGACTAAAGCCTCCAAGTTAGCCTCAACTTTTGGCCTAATTGCATAGGGTACAGGTCGGGCTTTGTGAAACTTCGGCTTGCTGTCAGGTTTAATGTCCAGTCTCACGCTGATCTTTTTCATACTCCCAAGTTCCCCATTGAAGAGTTCTGCATGTTTGTTTAACACTGCAGTCAGACCTGACTCCCCTTTTGACATCATGCGGACTGCAGGCCAGTCCAGTGTGATTTTCTCTAGCCACACACATCCCAGTAGCAATGGGTAATTTACCTTTACCACAAATAGTGGCAGTTTTGCAGTCTGTCCGTTCAATTTAACTGTCACCTCAATGGCGCCTCAATGACGGTATACGTCTTTAGCACAATGTTTGTTGGCTGAAGGGTAAGATGCTTTAGCATTTTGTTGTAGACAGTGTCTGAAACAAGGGACACAGCCGCGCCTGTGTCCACCTCCATCCACACTGATTGTCCCTCCACCAGTGGTGACACCCAGTAGCCATTTGAACCACCTGCAACCGTCAGTATGTGCACCTCTTCCTCCTCAGAGGTGTCGCTCCCCTCTGTTTTGCTTGTTCCATCATACTGCACTGAATGAATACTCTTTTTCCTCTCTTATCCAAATACAGACATTTTGCTTCCATGCTTCCCAGCTCTGTCTGTTCTTTTTTTACTTCTACAGGCGCGTTCAATGTGACCCTTTTTGCCACAATTTCGGCATTCCAGCTCCGTACCCCAGCAGTCATTAGTGTGATGGCCCGTTTTCCCACAATGGTAACATGTGCCGTTCCGTGCACCTTTAGGCTCAGACGACACCTTGTGAACTCTCCCTGTTGAACTCAACTGGTGAGCCTCCTTTTCCGCCATCTCCATGGAGACACTAACTTCAATGGCCTTTTCAAGAGTAAGGTTGTCCTCAGTAAGAAGGCACTTCTGTGTGGCTGCACTTTGCAGACCACGCACAAGTCTGTCTCTAATGGTGTCATTCAGCACCTCCTTGAACTGGCAGTGTTCCGACAACCTTTTTAAAGCAGCAATAAACATCGTCACTGATTCCCCCTCCTCTTGATTCCGTTTGTGAAATCTAAATCTCTCAGCAATAACCAGAGGTTTTGGTGAAAAATGTGCTCCAAGAATTTCCATTAGTTGCTTATATGTTTTAGTTCCTGGCTTATCTGGCTGCACAAGGCTGCGAAGTAAATTGAATGTCTTCGGCCCCATTACACTCAAAAAGGTAGGCATGACCTTTTCGTTTGCCACCGCATTCGCCAAGACAAAATAGTCAAAACGTTCCATATAAGCGCTCCATTGCTCCACATTTTCGTCAAAATCACCGATGTTTCCTAATATAGTAGTCATTTCACGTTTCAAATTTAAATTTCTGTTTACTCACTGCACCCATAACGTACGCAGATTCATCCGCTCCTCGTCGCCACTTTGTTGTGTCGGTACCTTTTTACCTAGACACAATTAGAACTCAGAACTCAGAGATTCAAACATGAAGTGCTTTATTCAAAGGGAAAAGGAAGTTCTGGAGAGTTCCGAACAAAGAGAGTTAAACTTAACCAAGAGAACACCCAACCATGTATCTGCTGTGACAGCGCCACCACAGGTCGGAGGAGAACGCACAATACATAACAAGGAGCAGCCCATTCAGCCCACTTGAGGCTTTTACTTCGGAACAGGAGACGCCCCATTCAGCTCCTCGAGACTGTTTCAAAGGGCCAAGAGGAGTGCGTTCAGCCCTTCGAGACTGTTGCATAGGACCAAGAGGAGGCCATTCAGCCCCTACAGCCTGTTGCATTGAAACAGGAGGAGGCCATTTATCCCCTTGAACCAGGTACATATGAACATGAGACCACACCTTGAGTATTGTGTGCAGTTTTGGTCGCCTTATCTGAGGAAGGACGTTCTTGCCATGGAGGGAGTGCAGCGAAGATTCACCAGACTGATACCTGAGATGGCAGGAATGACGTATGAAGAGAGATTGGGTCGATTAGGCTTATATTCGCTAGAGTTTAGAAGGATGAGAGGGGATCTCATTGAAACTTATAAAATTCTTACAGGACTAGGCCGACTAGATGCAGGAAGGCTGTTCCCGATGGCGGGGAGTCCAGAACCAGGGGTCACAGTCTAAGGATAAGGGGTAAGCCATTTAGGACAGAGATGAGGAGGAATTTCTTCACCCAGAGAGTGGTGAACCTGTGGAATTCTCTACCACAGAATACAGTTGAGGCCAATTCATTAAATATATTCAAGAAGGAGTTAGATATATTTCTTAAGGTTAAGGGGATATGGGGAGAAAGCAGGGACAGGGTACTGAATTTGGATGATCAGCCATGATTGCATTGAATGGCGGAGCAGGCTCGAGGGGCCGAATGGCCTACTCCTGCTCCTATCTTCTATGTTACAGGAACATGCCAGTCTGCCCCACAAGGCTGTTACATGGGAACAGGAGGAGGCCATTTAGCCCCTTGAGCCTGTTACATAGGAATAGGAGGAGGCCATTCAGCTCCTTGAGTCTGTAACTTAAGAACAGGAGGAAGTTGTTCAGTCACTCGAGCTGGTTGCATAGAACAGGAGTAGGGCCAGTCAGTCCCTTGAGCCAGTTACATAGAAACAGGAGGAGCCCATTCAGACCCTTGAGCCTGTTACATAGGACCAAGAGGAGGCCATTCTGCCCCTAGAGCCTGTTGTACAGAAACAGGAGGAGGACATTTGACCCCTTGAATCTGTTACATATGAACAGGAACAGGCCATTCTGCCCTGCGAGGTTATTACATGGGAAAAAGAGGAGGCCATTCAGCCCCTCAAGCCTGATGCAGAAGAACTGAAGGAGGTCCATTCAGCCCCTCAAGCCTGTTACATCAAGGCAGCATTTGACCGAGTCTGGCATCAAGGAGCCCTAGTAAAACTGAAGTCAATGGGAATCGGGGAAAACTCTCCACTGGCTGGAGTCATACCTAGCACAAAGGAAGATGGTTGTGGTGGTTGAAGGTCAATCATTACAGCCCCAGGACATCGCTGCAGGAGTTCCTCAGGGCAGTGTCCGGGGCCCAACCATCTTCAGTTGCTTCATCAATGACCTTCCCTCCAACATAAGGTCAGAAATGGGGATGTTTGCTGATGAAGGACAAACAGTACAAAGGGATCTGGGGGTCCTGGTGCATGAAACACAAAAAGTTAGTATGCAGGTGCAGCAGGTGATCAGGAAGGCCAATGGAATCTTGGCTTTTATTGCAAGGGGGATGGAGTGTAAAAACAGGGAAGTCTTGCTGCAGTTATACAGGGTATTGGTGAGGCCACACCTGGAATACTGCGTGCAGTTTTGGTTTCCATATTTAAGAAAAGATATACTTGCTCTCGAGGTGGTTCAGAGAAGGTTCACTCGGTTGATTTCAGAGATGAGGGGGTTGACGTATGAGGAAAGGTTGAGTAGGTTGGGACTCTACTCATTGGAGTTCAGAAGAATGAGAGGCGATCTTATCGAAACATATAAGATTGTGAGGGGGCTTGATCGGGTGGATGCGGTGAGGATGTTTCCACTGATGGGTGAGACTAGAACTAGGGGGCATAATCTTAGAATAAGGGGCTGCCCTTTCAAAACTGAGATGAGGAGAAACTTCTTCACTCAGAGGGTAGTAAATCTATGGAATTTGCTACCCCAGAGAGCTGTGGAAGCTGCAACATTAAATACATTTAAAATGGAGATAGACATTTTCCTAGCAGATAAGGGAATTAGGGGTTACGGGGAGAGGGCATGGAAGTGGACGTGAGTCTAGGTTCAGATCAGCCATGATCCTATTGAATGGCGGAGCAGGCCCGAGGGGCCATATGGCCTACTCCTGCTACTATTTCTTATGTTCTTATGACTGCCCAGTGTTCAGCACCATTCCTAACTCCACAGATAATGAAGCAGTCCATGCCCACATGCAACAAGACCTGGACGACATTCAGGCTTGGGTTGATAAGTGGCAGGTAACATTCGCACCACAGAAGTGCCAGGCAATGACTATCTCCAACAAGCAAGAGTTTAACCACCTCCCCTTGACATTCAATGGCATTACCATCGCCGAATCCCCCACTATCAACATCCTGGGGGTCACCATTAACCAGAAACTTAACTGGACCAGCCACATAAATACTGTGGCAACAAGAGCAGGTCAGAAGCTGGGTATTCTGTGGCGAGTGTCTCACCTCCTGACTCCCCAAAGCCTTTCCACCATCTACAAGGCACAAGTCAGGAATGTGATGGAATACTCTCCACTTGCCTGGATGAATGCAGCTCCAACAACACTCAAGAAGCTCGACACCATCCAGGACAAAGCAGCCCACTTGATTGGCACCCCATCCACCACCTTAAACATTCACTCCCTCCACCACCGGCGTACCGTGGCTGCAGTGTGGACCATCTACAAGATGCACTGCAGCAACTCGCCAAGGCTTCTTTGGCAGCACCTCCCAAACCCGCGATCTCTTCCACCTAGAAGGACAAGGGCAGCAGGCGCATGAGAACACCACCACCTCCAAGTTCCCCTCCAAGTCACACACCATCCTGACTTGGAAGTATATCACCGATCCTTCATCGTCGCTGGGTCAAAATCCTGGTACTTCCTCCCTAACAGCACTGTGGGAGTACCTTCACCACACGGACTGCAGCGGTTCAAGAAGGCGGCTCACCACCACCTTCTCAAGGGCATCTAGGGATGGGCAATAAATGCTGGCATTGCCAGCGATGCCCTGATCCCATAAACGAATACAAATAAAATTTAAAAACAGGAGCAGGTCATTCAGCCCCTCGAGCCTGTTACATAGGAGTAGGCCCATTCAGCCCCTCGAGAATGTTACATACGAACACGAGGGGCTGGATTTTGATACTGGAGGCATGTAGGAGGCGGGTCTACAACTTTTGGGGTTGTAGTCCCGCCTCCATCGAGTTGTGACCAACCCACTCGATTTTCACTTGATTGACCTTGTTGATCCCGCCCAACGGGCTCAGCAGGCCAATTAAGGGCCACCCGGCAACAGGTGACGTCACAGATTGACATTTCATCTGTCAAGAGCTTTTGACAGATGAAATATCAGCATTTGACAGCTCTGTGAAGCTGTCAAACACTGACAATCTGTACTCTAAGGCTGATTCCTCTCAGGCTGATTTAGAGATCTCTCCAGAACAGAAAGCTGAATGCTGCAACTTTTGACAGCTCGCGGCCATTCTGCTTTCTGTGCCGGTGAGATGAGGGACTCCCGAGACCTGAAGGAAGGAAGGCTGTAAAGGTAAGTAAAACTTCTTTAAACACTTTACACACACCAAACACACTTACCTCTGCACTCATGCACCCATCACTCACCTGAACTCCGGACATCTCGACCCCTCCAAGCCCTTCAGCCCGATGGCCCGCCTCGCTAACTTGGCGTGGTTTGGAGCCGCCGGGAATCCCACACTTCAGGAATAAAAATAGGGATTAGGCTAAAAATTGCCTGTTAACTACCTATTAACAGGCAGTTAATTGGCACTAATTCCCTTCCCGCCTCAGGGAGGCGGCTCCCAGCACAGGTCGGGTACCCGCCTCCTTTGAAACTGGCATGGAGGCGGGTTGGGGCCGGGATGGGTTCGTGTCCCCCGATTTCGCGATTTTAACCCCCCACACGCCTCCAATCCTGCCTCCACGGCCCAATGAAAATCCTGCCTGGGGAGTCCCATTCCGTCCACTTGAGCCTGTTACATAGGATCAGGAGGAGGCCATTCAGAACCTTGAGCCTGTTACATGAACAGGAGGAGGCCATTCAGAACCTTGAGCCTGTTACATAGGAACAGGAGGAGGCTATTCAGCCACTTGAGCCTGTTCCATAAGAATAGGAGGAGGCCATTCAGCCCATCGTGCTTGTTGCTTATGAACAGGAGGAGGCCCATTCAGCCCCACAAGTCTGTTACAGAGGAACAGGAGTAGGCCCAATAAGCATCTTGAGCCTGTTGCACAGGAATAGGAGGAGGCCCATTTAGCCCTCGAGCCTGGTACATAGGACCAAGAGGAGGCAATTCAGCCCCTAGAGCCTGTTGCATAGGAATAGGATTAGGCCAATTATCCCATCGAGCATGTTACATAGGAAAAGGAGGAGGCCATTCAGCCCCTCAAGACTGTTACATAGGAACAGGAGGAGGACCATTCAGCTCCTCTAGTCTGTAACTTAGAAACAGGAGGCAGTTGTTCAGTCACTCGAGCTGGTTATAGGATCAGGAGTAGGGCCAGTCAGCCCCTTGAGCCGGTTACATAGAAACAGGAGGAGCCCATTCAGCCCACTTGAGGCTTTTGCATCGGAACAGGAGGAGGCCATTCAGCCCCTTGAGCCTGTTACACAGGAAAAGCAGGAGGCCATTTAACCCCTTGAACCTGGTACATATGAACAAGAACAGGCCATTCAGCCCCTCAAACCGGTTACATAGGACCAAGAAGAGGCCATTTAGCCCCTAGAGCCTGCTGCATAAGATGAGGAGGAGGCCATTTATCCCCTTGAAACTGGTACATATGAACAGCACCAGGCTATTCTGCCCCTCGAGGCTGTTACATAGCAACAGGAGAAGGCCATTCCGCCCCTCAAGGCTGTTACGAAGGAACAGGAGGAGGCCATTCAGCCACTGGAGCCTGTTGCTTAGGAAGATGAGGCCATTCAGCCCCTCGAGAATGTTACACAGGAACAAGAGGAGGCCATTTAGCCCCTCAAGCCTGTTACATAGGAATAGGAGGAGGCCATTCAGCACCTCAGGCTTGTTGCATAGGAAGAGGTGGAAGCTGATTCAGCCTCTCGAGCCTGTTAGAAAAGATCAGGAGGAGGCCATTCAGCCCATCAATCCTGTTACATAGGAACTGAACGATGCCAATTAGCCCCTTGAGCCTGCCACTTAGGAACAGGAGGAGGCCATTAAGCCTCTTGAGCCAGTTGTACAGGAACAGGAGTAGGCCCAATAAGCATCCCGAGCCTGTAGCATAGGAACAGGAGTAGGCTGATTCACACCCTCAAACCTGTTGGTAGGAACAGGAGTTGGCCCATTCAGTCACTCGAGCCTGTTACATTGAAAAAGGAGGATGCCATGCAGCCCTCTTGAGGCAGTTACATAGGAACAGGAGGAGGCCATTAAGCCCATCGAGCCAGTTGTATAGGAACAGGAGTAGGCCCAATAAGCATCTCAAGCCTGTTGCATAGGAACAGGAGGAGGCCCATTCAGTCCTCAAGATTGTTACATAGGACCAAGAGGAGGCCATTCAGTCCCTCGAGGCTGTTACATAGGACCAAGAGGAGGCCATTTATCCCCTTGAACCTGGTAAATATGAACAGGAGCAGGCCATTCTGCCCTTGTGAGGTTGTTATATGGGAACAGAAAGAAGTCCATTCAGCCCCTCGAGCCTGTTAAAGAGGAGCAGGAGTAGGACCATTCAGCTCCCTCGAGGACGTTACATACGAACACTAGGAGTCCCATTCTGTCCACTTGAGCCTGTTACATAGGATCAAGAGGAAGTCATTCAGAACCTCGAGCCGGTTGCAATGGGAACAGGAGCTGCCACATTCAGCCGCTCGAGCCTGCTACATAGGAACAGAAGGAGGCCATTCAGCTCCTTGAGCCTCTTGTATACGAACACAAGGAGGCCCTTTCAGCCCCTCCATCCTGTTACAGGCGGAGGCCATTCAGCCATTTGAGCCTCTTGCATAGGAACATGATTCGGCCATTCAAACCCTCGAGCCTGTTGCATACGCACAGGAGGAGGTCGTTTAGGCCCATGAGCCTGCTATGTAGGAACAAGAGTAGACTGATTCAGCCCCTAGAGCCCGTTACGTCAAAAAAGGAGGATGCCATACAGCCCCCTTGAGCCAGTTACACAGGAACAGGAGGTGACCATTTAGTTCAACGAGCCTGTTACATAGGAACAGGAGTAGGCCATTCAGCCCCTTGGGCATGTTGCATAGGAACAGGAGGAGGCCATTCAGGCTCGAGAGTGTTACAAAGGAACAGGAGAAGGCCATTCAGTTCATCGAGCCTATAACGTAGAAACAGGTGGAGATTGTTCAGTCACTGGAGCCAGTTGCATAGGATCAGGAGTAGGCCGAATCAGCAGATCAAGCCAGTTGCATCGGAACAGGAACACGCCATTCAGTCACGTGAGGCTGCTACATGGGACCAAGAGGAAGCCATTCAGCTGTTTGGGCCTATTACAAAGGTACAGGAGGAGGCCATTAATCCTCTAAAGTCAGTGGTATAGAAACAGGAGTTGGCCCATTAAGCTCAGGAACAGTAGAAGGTCCATTCAGCTCCTCGAGCCTGTTACATAGGAACATGATTCGGCCATTCAACCACTCGAGCCTGTTGCATACGAACAGGAGGATGCCAATTAGCCCCTGGAGCCTGCTACTTAGGAACAGGAGGACGCTAATCAGCCCCTCGAACATGTTGCATAGGAACAAAAAGGAGGCCATTAAGCCTCTCGAGCTAGTTGTATAGGAACAGGAGTATGCCCAATAAGCATCTTGAGCTTCTAGCATAGGAACAGGATTAGGCTGATTCAGCCCCTCGAGCCTGTTGCATAGGAAGAGGAGGAGGCCATTCAGCCCCTCAAGCCGGTTGCATAGGAACAGGAGGTGGCCATTTAGCCCCTTGAACCTGCTACAGAGGAATAAGATGAGGACAGTCAGACCCTCGAACCTGTAGCATAGGAACTGAAGGAGGCCCATTCAGCCCCTAGAGCCTGTTACATAGGCACAAGAAGAGGGTATCCAGCACATCGAGTCTGTTACATAGGAACAAGAAAGGCCATTCAGCCCCTCGAGGCTGTTACATGGAAACAGGACGAGGCAATTCAGCCCATCGAGCCTGTTATGTAGGCACAGGAGTAGGCCATTCAGCCCCTCGAGCCTGTTGTATATGAACAGGAGGTGGCCCATTCAGCCCCTGAAGCCTGTTACAAAGGAACAGGAGGAGGCCATTCAGCCCCTTGAGCCTGTTGCATCGGAGTAGGAGGAGGTCCATTCAGCCTCTCAGGCCTGTTGCATAGGAAGAGGAGGAAGCTGATTCAGCCCCTTGAGCCTGTTAAAAAAGAACAGGAGGAGGCCATTCAGCCACTCGAACCTGTTACATAGTAACTGAAGGATGCCATTTAGCCTCTTGAGCCTGCTACATAGGAACAGGAGGAGGCTATTCAGCCCTTCGAGCCTGCTATATATTTACAGGAGGAGGCCAGTCAGCCCCTTGGGCCTATTGCATAGGAACAGGAGGAGTATCATTCAGCTCCTCTAGTCTGTAACTTAGAAACAGGAGGCAGTTGTTCAGTCACTCGAGCTGGTTGCATAGGATCAGGAGTAGGGCCAGTCAGCCCCTTGAGCCGGTTACAAAGAAACATGAGGAACCTATTCAGCCCCTCAAGATTGTTACATAGGAACAGGAGGAGTCCCATTCTGTCCACTTGAGCCTGTGACATAGGATCAGGAGGAAGCCATTCAGAACCTCAAGCCTGTTGCATGGAACAGAAGGACACCATTCAGCCAGCCGAGCCTGTTGCATAGAAACAGGAGGAGACCATTTAGCCCCTTGAACCTGTTGCATACGAACACGAGGAGGCCCATTCAACCCCTCAAGCCTGTTACATAGGAAAAGGGGGAGGCCATTCAGCCCCTTGAGCCTGTTGCATAGGAACAGGAGGAGGACCATTCAGCTCCTCGAGTCTGTAACTTAGGAACAGGAGGCAGGGGTTCAGTCACTCGAGCTGGTTGCATAGGATCAGGAGTAGGGCCAGTCAGCCCTTGAGCTGGTTACATAGGAACAGGAGAAGGCCCATTCAGCCCCAGGAGGCTGTTACACAGGAACAGGAGGAGGCCATTGAGCCCCTTAGTCCTGTTACGTAGAATCAGGAGGTGGCCATTTAACCCATCGAGCCATTGCATAGAAACAGGAGTAGACCATCAGCCCCTTGAGCCTCTTGCATACGAACATGAGGAGGACTTTACAGCCCCTCAAGTGTGTTACATAGGAACAGGAGGAGGCCATTCAGCACCTTGAGACTGTTGCATAGGAACAGGAGCAGGCCATTCAGCCGCTCGAACCTGTTACACAGGAACGGGAAGAGGCTATTCAGCCGCTCGAGGATATTACACAGGAACAGGAGGAGGCCATTCAGCCCCTCAAGCCTGTTACACAGGAACAGGAGGAGGCCATTCAGTGGCTCAAGCATGTTGCATAGGAACAGGAGGATGTCAATTAGCCCCTTGAGCCAATTGTATAGGAACAGAAGTCGGCCCAATAAGCATCTCGAGCCTGTAGCACAGGAACATGAGTAGACTGATTCAGCCCACCGAGCCTGTTGGTAGGAACAGGAGTTGGCCCATTCAGTCCTTCGAGCCCGTTACATTGAAAAAGGAGGATGCCATGCAGCCCCCTTGAGACAGTTACATAGGAACAGGAGGAGGCCATTTAGCCCCTCGAGCCTGGTACATGTGAACAGAAACAGGCCATTCTGCCCCGCGAGGCTGTTACATGGGAACAAGAGGAGGCCATTCTGCCCCTCGAGCCTGGTACATGTGAACAGAAACAGGCCATTCTGCCCCGCGAGGCTGTTACATGGGAACAAGAGGAGGCCATTCTGCCCCTCGAGCCTGATGCATAAGAACAAAAGGAGGTCCGTTCAGCCCCTCGAGCCCATTGTAAGAAATCGCTGTTCGATTCAAAGGTGGGTTTTAATTCTTAGAGCAGAGACTGACGACATGCAGCCGGGAACAGAGAGCAGAAATGTCAGCAAGGTCGAATATCAAGCATCAAAAGACAAATAGAAGTGATAAGGGAATTGTAAAATGCAAAACAACACAGGGTGGTGGGATAATAGACAACAATGAGCCGAAAAGTCATAAAATGTCCTTAAAGAAACTTAACAAAACATTCCTCAGAAAGATGAGCGAGGCCTTGTCAGCCATGCAGAAAGGGACGGCGAGGGATGTCTTCCCGCTTCACAATTGGACAATAGGATGGGGATCAAATCATTGACACCAGGTGATTACCAACCCACCGAAATAACTATAAATATAGACGACCGAGAGAGGAAATCAGGCAGTCAGGGGCAAACACCTTGGTCAAGTTTAGCCTCTGAGGTGGCTGACGGCCTAACACCTCCAACAGCTCGAGGGATGACCCAACGCAAGTGACCGCTGCAGCAGACTGCAGGGATCCACCCAATCCGAGATCACCGTACTGCCGCCCCGTCCGTCCGTTCGTGGCATTCTAATTCGGGAGTCCTTACATCGGAACATGAGGAGGCCATTCAGCCCCTCGAGCCTGTTGCATAGGAACACGAGGTACTACATTCAGCACCTCAAATCTGTTACATACGAACAGAAGGAGGCCATTCAGCCCCTCGAGCCTGTTGCATCGGAACAGAAAGTCATTCAATCCCTTGAGCCTGATACATAGGAACAGGGGAGGGTCAATCAGCCCCTAAAACCTATTACATAGGAATAGGGAGAAGCCATTCAGCCCCTTGAGTCTGTTACATAGGAACAGGAGGAGGCCATTTAGCCCCTTGAACCTGCTACAGAGGACTAAGATGAGGCCAGTCAGACCCTTGAACCCGAAGCATAGGAACTAAAGGAGGCCCATTCAGCCCCTAGAGCCTGATACATAGGCACAAGAGGAGGGTATCCAGCACATCGAGCCTGTTACATAGAGAAAAGAAAGGCCATTCAGCCCCTCGAGGCTGTTACACGGGAACAGGACGAGGCAATTCAGCCCATCGAGCCTGTTATGTAGGCACAGGAGTAGGCCATTCAGGCCTTTGGGCCTGTTGTATATGAACAGGAGGAGTGCTGGAAAATGGGATTAGAATAGATAGGGCTTGATGGCCGGCGCGGACATGATGGGCCGAAGGGCCTCTTTCTGTGCTGTATAACTCTGTGACTCTATAACAGGACGAGGCCATTTAGCCCCTCGAGCCTGTTACATAGGAACAGGAGGAGGCCATTTAGCCCCTTGAACCTGCTACATAGGAGCAAGGGGAGGCCATTCAGACCTTCAAGCCTGTTGCATAGGAACAGGAGGCCATTGTTCAGTCCCTCCAGCCAGCTGCACAGGAACAGGAGGAGGCCATTCAGCCCCTAGAGCCTCGAGGCTGTTGCACAGGAATAGGATTAGAGCATTTATCAACTTGAGCCTATTAAATAGGCACAGGAGGAGGTCCATTCAGCCCCTGGAGCCTGTTGCATAGGAACAAGAGTCGGTCATTTTTGCCCTTGAACCTGTTACATAGGCACAGAAATAGACCATTTAGCCCCTTGACCCTGTTACATAGGAACAGGAGCAGGACAATTAAGCCCCCTCAAGGATGTTACATACGAACAGGAGGAGGCCCATTCCGCCCCATTGAGTCTGTTACATAGGAACTCGAGGAGTCCATTCAGCACCTCGAGCCTGTAGCTTAGGAACAGGAGGAAGCCATTCAGCCCCTCGTGCCTGTTGCATATGAATAGGAGAAGGAACATTCAGCCCATCGAGCCTATAACTAAGGAACAGGAGGCCGTTGTTCAGACACTCAAGCCTGTTGCACAGGAATAGCAGTTGGCCTTTTATCCCCTTGAGCCTGTTACATAGGTGAAGGAGGAAGCTATTCAGCTCCTCGAGGCTGTTACATAGGAAAATGAGGAGGCCATTCAGGTTCTCAAGCCTGTTGCATGGGAACAGGAGGAGCCCATTCAGCCGCTCGAGGCTGTTACATAGGAACAGGAGGAGCCCATTCAGCCGCTCGAGGCTGTTACATAGGAACAGGAGGAGACCATCCACTGCTCGAGACTGTTATAAATGAACAAGAGGAGGCCAATCAGCCCCTCAAACTGTTACATAGGAACAGGAGGAGACTAATCAGCCCCTCGAGCCAGTTGCATAGGAACGGTATTAGGCCATTTATCAACTTGAGCCAGTTACAAAGGCACAGGAGGAGGCCATTCAGCCCCTCAAGCCTGTTGTATTAGATCAGGAGGAGGACATGCAGCTCCTGAAGGCAGGAGGAGGCCATTAAACCTTTAGATTCAGTTGAATAGGAACAGGAGTTGGCCCATCCAGCCCCACGAGGTTGTCACAGATGAGCAACAGGAGGCCATTCAGCCCCCTCGAGCCTGTTACACAGGAAAATGATTAGGCCACTCATTCCCTCGGCCAAGTTAAAAAGGAACAGGAGGCCATTCATCCCCTTGAGCCTGTTACACAGGAGGAGGAGGCCATTCATCCCCTTGAGCCTGTTACACAGGAGGAGGCCATTCATCCACTCCAGGTTGTTCCATAGGAAACGGATGAGGCCGTTCAGCTCCTTATGCCTGTTCCATAGGAATAGGAGGAGGCCATTCAGCCCCTCAAGGCTGTCCCGCAGGAGCAGGAGGAGTCCATTCATCCCCTTGAGCCTTTTATATAGGAACAGGAGGAGGGCATTCAGCCCATCGATCCTGTTGCATAAGAACATTCTCCCTGTGTTTGCGTGGGTTTTCTCCGGGTGCTCCGGTTTCCTCCCACAGTCCAAAGATGTGCGGGTTAGGTTGATTGGCTATGATAAATTGACCCTTAGTGTTAGGGGGATTAAATACGTGGGGTTACAGGAATCGGGTGGGATATGTGTCGGTGCAGACTCGATGGGCCGAAATGGCCTCTATCTGCACTGTGGGGTTTCTGTGATTCTGTGAACAGGAGGAGGACCATTCAGGCACTCGAGACTGTTAAATAGGAATAGGAGGAGGCAATGCAGCCCCTTTAACCTGCTACATAGGAACAAGAGGAAGCCATTCAGCTCCTCGGGCCTGTTGCACTGGAACAGGAGGTGGCTCATTCAGTCCCTTGAGCATGTTACATAGAAACAGGAGGAGACCATTCAGCCACTCGAGACTGTTGCATAGGAACAACCCAGTCTTCAGCCAATTCGACTCACTCCACGTGATATCAAGAAATGGCTGAGCCCACTGGATACACCAAAGGCTATGGGCCCCAACAACATAGAGTCATACAGCACAGAAAGAGGCCCTTCGGCCCATCGCGTCCATGCCGGCCATCAAGCCCTGTCTAATCTAATCCCATTTTCGAGCATTTGGTCCATAGCCTTGTATGCTATGGCATTTCAAGTGCTCATCCAAATGCTTCTTGAATGTTGTGAGGGTTCCTGCCTCTATCACCCTTTCAGGCAGTGAGTTCCAGATTCCAACCACCCTCTGGGTGAAAAAGTTCTTCCTCAAATCCCCTCTAAACCGTAATGATCAATAATATGTCATTCTATAGTAGACACTAGGTGGAGCCGGGGAGGCTGTCGAGAGCCAGGCTTGGCTTTCCAGTCGAGGTGGTCCAGCGAAATGGGCTGGCAACAGGTAGTGCGCAGACCCTTCCCGGACAGCGGCGGGCTAGAGCCCGACCGAGCGGCACAGCAAAGGGCCGAGCAGCGTTGACAGGGGAGAGAGAGAGAGGGCAGAGCGCACAGGGCAGCGTCGAAGAGAGGGAGAGAGAGACGCGCAGAAACCCGCGAGGCGCCGCCATTGCCACGAGGACCGGCGAGAGCGCCGTTGGCAGCAGCGCAGGAGAAGCGCGCAAAACCTACAGGGGGCCGCCATTGCCACGAGAACCGCCGGGAGCGGCGTTGGCAGCAGCGGGGGAGGAAGGAAAGCACGGGAGATGCCATTTTAAGCCATTGGGAGACGCCATTTTAAACCACACACAAAATGCCAAAGAGTGGCAGTATCACCGCATTTGACAATGAAGTCGAAGATTGGACTACATATGTCGAACGAATAGAGGTGTACTGCAAGGCAAATGAGGTGTCAGATGACAAGAAAGCATCGGTATTGTTCAATTTAATAGGTGCAAAGACGTATGGTTTATTACGAAATCTAGTAACCCCAACGAAGCCAATGGAAAAGAGTTTTGAAGACATAGTAACGATACTAGAGGAACATTTAAACCCCACACCGCTGCTGATAGCAGAAAGATTCAAGTTTCACAAACGGAACCAGCATAAGGATGAAAGCAATGCTGATTATTTAACAGAACTGCGCAAACTATCGAAACACTGCCAGTTTGGAGCGGGACTGGCAGATACCTTAAGGGACAAGTTTGTGTGTGGGCTTCAAAGTGAAGGAACCCAGAAACGGCTTTTATTTGAAAAGGACCTTACGCTGGAAAAGGCTTTCAGCATTGCGGTATCATATGAAGCAGCAGCACGGGGCGCTGCAGAGATACAACAGAGACCGCAAGAATATGGCACAAACGAAATGTCATATGGAACAGAGAAGTGCTATCGCTGCGGCAGAACAACACATGACCAGAATGATTGCTGGTTCAAAGGCAAAGTGTGCACACAGTGTGGAAAAGTAGGACACATAGCACGAGTCTGCAGGTCGGGAAAGAAAACCAGCAATAAGAAACCTACCAAAGGAACGTACAAGAAGGTACATAAGATGATGGAGAATAGTTCAGATGAACAAAAGAGTGATAACGACTCCGAAAGCAGGGAACTGAGTTGTCTGAAACTACATAATGTGATCACAACGGAGGATCACCAAACCATTTGGGTCACTCTCAAGATAGCAGGAGTCCAGGTAAAGATGGAATTGGACACAGGATCAGCCCTAACAGTCATAAACCGACGGGACTACGAGTGGCTATTCTCACACATACCCTTGAGAGACACAAAAATTATTTTGAAGACGTACACGGGGCAAAAAGTCTACCCCAAAGGGAAAATAAGGGTGACCGTTATATATAACGGTAAGGAAACACCAAAACTAGACCTGTATGTATTGCAAGATGGAGGACCACCATCACTGGGACGTGAATGGATCCAGAAAATACAACTGGATTGGCATTCCATACAGGCACTGACTGTGGCTGACAAAAAGGATGACGACGTCACACCTGGGCGACTGTCAAAGATCCTAACTGACGCAAAAGAAGTGTCCCAGCAAGGACTCGGAACACTAAAAGGCATGACAGCGACGATTAAAATTGAAGAAAACGCAAGCCCAAAATGTTTTAAGGCCAGACCGGTACCTTATGCGATCCGCCCAGCCGTCGAAGCAGAGCTGGAGAGTCTGGAACGTTCAGGTGTACTGTCCAAGGTAGACTGGAGCGAGTGGGCTACACCCATCGTCCCTGTGATGAAAAAGTCGTTGAGCAGCACGCCTGGGGAACCAAGGAAGGTTCGCATCTGTGGGGACTTTAAGGTAACAGTGAACCCGATCCTTCACACCGTACAATATCCACTTCTGCGGATTGAAGATATTTTCGCCTCGCTATCTGGAGGGAAATGCTTCACTAAAATTGATCTGGACCAGGTGTATCTGCAAATGGAGGTAGAAGAAGCATCAAAAAAAAACTCACAATCAACACCCATAAAGGTCTCTACCAATACAACCGTCTGGTATTCGGGGTAGCATCAGCTCCAGCTATTTGGCAGAGGGCAATGGAACAAGTCCTGCAAGGGATCCCAGGGACCCAGTGTTATTTGGACGACATCCTGGTCACGGGCGAAAATGAAAGTGATCACCTTGCCAACCTGGAGCAGGTGCTCACTAGATTGCAGGAATATGGGCTCCGAGCTAACCGCCCCAAATGCGAGTTTTTTAGAAAACAGATCTCGTATTGTGGCCACGTTATCGATAAAGAGGGGTTACATAAGTCCCCAGAGAAGATTGAGGCAGTAGTCAAGGCTCCAGCACCGGAAAATGTGTCACAACTGAGGTCGTTCCTCGGGCTGGTAAACTACTACCATAAGTTCTTGCCAAATTTGTCTACAATACTACACCCACTGAACACCCTACTGCAAACTGGTGTGCCATGGAAGTGGAGTGACGAATGTAGACGAGCTTTCCAGAAGAGCAAAACACTAATCACATCGAAAGAGGTATTAGCCCATTACGACCCGGCATTACCAATTCGGTTGGCATATGATGCGTCACCCTACGGCATTGGAGCGGTGCTGTCGCACAAATTCTCGGACGGCTCAGAGAGGCCAATAGCCTTTGCGTCACGATCACTAACCTCAGCCGAGCGTAACTACGCCCAGATTGACAGGGAGGCCCTCAGCCTAGTGTGGGGAGTGAAAAAGTTCAATCACTATCCGCACGGGCAGAAATTCACCTTGCTGACTGATCACCAGCCTCTTGTCTCCATTTTTAATCCGAAGAAGGGCGTTCCGGTGATGACTGCGCAACGACTACAAAGGTGGTCACTTTTTCTAGGGGCGCACTACTATGAGATTGAATATAAGGGCACGAAACAGCATGGAAATGCTGATGGGCTATCACGCCTGCCACTGCCTACTGCGGAGGAAGCACCAGCAGTGGATCCTGTCGAAATATTCCATTCGACTATAGTTGAATACCTACCGGTAACTAACGCTTGTATCGAAAAGGAAACCGGAAAATGACCCGACACTGTCTCGGGCATATGATTTGACGGTGAAGGGATGGCCAGCACATGGCGACTCACTGTTGCCAGCATTCTCGACAAGGAGAGAACAGCTGTCAGTGTGCCGGGGGACCTTGATGTGTGGATCCCGAGTGGTAATTCCACCCAAGTTAAGGGATAGAGTGCTCAATGAGCTTCATGAGGGTCATCTGGGAGGGGTAAAAATGAAAAGCCTAGCCAGGGCTTATGTGTGGTGGCCAGGAATCGATAAACAAATCGAGGACCTGACCAAGAGCTGCTCAGGATGCCAGAAAGTCCAAAATGCACCACCACAGGCCCCTCTACACCCATGGGAGTGGCCCTCATCTCCATGGTAATGGGTGCATATTGATTTTGCTGGTCCATTCATGGACTCAATGTTTTTAATAGCCGTGGATGCGCACTCGAAATGGCCTGAGGTCATCAAAATGTCCTCCACCACCACGGAGAAAACTATTGCAGTCCTACGGACCATTTTTGCCAGGAGTGGCTTGCCAGAACAGATTTGCACCGACAACGGACCACAGTTTGTGTCCGAAGAGTTCCGGAGGTTCTTGAAAAAGAATGGGGTAAGGCATTACACATCCGCCCCGTATCATCCAGCCACAAATGGATTGGCTGAGAGGTTCATACAAACCTTTAAGAAGGCAATAAAGGCTATGTACAATGACAACATTCCGCTGCAGCACAAGGTGGACAATTTCCTGTTCGCCTACCGGAATGCGACACATGCAGTCACCAACCAGGCCCCAGCCATGATGTTCTTTAACCGAAGGTTAAGATCTCGCCTGGATTTGCTCAGACCAAACATACGAAGAGATGTTGAGAGTAAGCAATTCCAGCACATCCATGAGAAGCCAACAAGGAGCTTCAATGTAGGGCAGCCAGTCTTGGCCCGTGACTACCGAACAGAAAAATGGCAGCCAGGAACGATATGCACACGGCAGGGACCACTAATGTACACAGTGGACGTTGGGGAGAGCATCGTGAGACGCCATGCTGACCAGATCCTAGAGTCACAGGAACAAGTCAACCCCATGCCTCGCCCATAAGTACCTGGTGATGAACCCGACGTACAGGTCGTATCTACCCCAGAAACAGTAGCATCAGAAGCTGATGAACCAACTGACGACAGGGGGCCAGAATCGCCTCTGCACCAAGAGCAAGACACTTGGGAAAGGCGCTTTCCAGAAAGGATCAGGAAGCCTCTCCAAAGACTGAATATATAAATAGACTATTTTCAGCTAATGTTGCATGTTAAAAGTGTTAATTGTAATTAGTGTGATATTTAATTGTTAAATGAGTGTTATGGTACTGTTAATCTAAAAGGGGAGGAATTGTAATGTATATACCTTTAAGGGGGGAACTACTTTTTACAGCTCATGTATACTGTAGTACCGGCAGTGACCACACCTGTATATAGCACTGAGTAGTAATCTGTACAGGCAGTTCCAGTGCGAGCCACATTTAGTAAACACCTGTTGTACCATTTCTCCTGCAGTCTGTGTCTTATTACACACGGACACAACACCTTCCACCTGCCCAGATTCATTCCCTAAAACTAAGTCCAGAACTGCCCCTCCCTTGTTGGGCTTGCCACGTACTGGCTAAAAAAGTTCTCCTGAATGCATTTTAGGAATTCTGCACCTTCTATACCCTTCACACTAATTTTATCCCAGTTAATATTAGGGTAGTTGAAATCCCCTACTATTACTGCCCTATAGTTTTTGCACTTCTCAGAAATTTGCTGACATATTTGCTTTTCTATCTACCTCTGACTGTTTGGGGGTCTGTAATACACTCCCAGCAGTATGATTGCCCCTTTTTTATTCTTCAGTTCAACCCATATAACCTCATTGGATGATCCTTCTAAGATATCCTCCCTGCTCAGAGCTGTAATTGTTTCTTTAATCAATATTGCGACCCCCCCTCCATTTTTATCCACCTCTCTATCTCGCCTGAAAAACCTGTAACCAGGAATGTTGAGCTGCCATTCCTGCCCTTCTTTCAGCCATGTCTCAGTAATGGCTATAATATCATACTCCCACGTATCTATCTGTGCCCTTAGTTCATCTGCCTTATTTCCTAGACTCCTTGCTTTGAAATATACACTATTTAGCATTGCCAAACTGCCTTGTTGTCTATTTTCTAACCTTTGTTTCCTCTGCCTTCCAAACTCGCTTACTAATTTTCTGCCTTCCATTTCCAGCTTGGCTTCTCTCCCTTTTGAATCCACTCTCAGGTTCCCATCCCCCTGCCAAGCTAGTTTAAAACCTCCCCAACAGCACCAGCAAACCCCGCCACGAGGCTATTGGTCCTGGCTCTGTTGAGGCGCAACCTGTCCGGCTTGTACGGGTCCCACCTCCCCCAGAAGTGGTCCCAATGCCTCAGGAATCGAAAGCCCTCGCCCCTGCACCATCTCTCCAGCCATGCATTCATCCGCTCTATCCTCCTGTTTCTGTGCTCGCTAGCACGTGGCACCAGGAGTAATCCAGAGATTAGTGCCTTTCAGGTCCTGTTTTTTAATCTCCCTCCTAGTTCCCTAAACTCTGCCTGTGGGACCTCATCCCTCTTTCTGCCTATGTCGTTGGTACCAATATGGACAACAACCTCAGGCCGATCACCCTCCTCCCTCAGAATGTCCTGCAGCGTTTCAATGTGTAGTGGGTGGTGTGTATCGTCAGCTTCACCTCTGACTCCTTTGAGCGGTTTGAATCGCTCCCACTCCCACTTTGGACTTATTTAGGGGTCGTAATAAAACTTGCAACATACACCAAAAAAATTCAGATCTTTATTTTGAGACGGGAAAATATACAATACAATAAAAACTTACACTTTAAAAGGGTGGGGAACACACGGAATAAGCGAGGGAGAAGTACAATCCTTTTCCCTCCCAACCCCACTACACTAGCTAGGCTGGAATCCAGAGGACCAGGAAATGCTCACCAAAAACGACTTTCTTGACAGTTGTAGAGGTTCGCAATTTCGGGGTTCTCTTTAGTTGTGGCAGTTGGGGCCTGCCGTACCTCGGACGTGGTAGAAGACAGCACCTACGTTGGGGCTTCAGTTGGGTTGAGTCCGCTGATGCGGTTAGTCGCTCTGTTTGGATCTTATCGGGTAAGTACCCAAATTTCTTTGGTTAGGGCTAGTTTTAGGGTCTTTTTGTCCAAAATCTTACCCAGGGGTAAGTCAGACTAGCCTGTAGAGTGGAAACAAGTCTTTGGTTCGTGAGTTTTTCGGCGGTTGGTTTCTTGTTGGTCGCGGTGGCCCAATATTACCTGGTTGGTGGTAATATTGGCGGGTGTTGGTTTCTGTAGGCCTTTGGTTGCCGCGATCTCCGTTTCTTCTTTCTTCCTTCGAGTCTCCGATGATGGTCTCTCTCTTGAGCTGTACTGCACTCGACCTTGACTGTAACTTGACTTCTGAACTCGATCGTGCTCGACTGTTTAACTGGACAAGCAGGCCTCAATTATATTAATTTGAGGCCTGGCTTATCTGACCGCCAAATCTCGGTTTCCTTTGTTAAATTTGGCGGGCTTGTTATTCTTAATGTCTTTTAAAACTTTAGCGAGCTTCGGGGATGGCCCTTCCAGACTTAACGAGTTTAGGGGATGGCTCTCCCAAACTTAATCGGCTTTTAACTGGTTTCGGGATTGCCTTGAAACCAATTTAAAATGCTCAATGTTTTTCAATCTCTTTAAAACTGACTTTGGACTGTGGTTTGTTTATAGTAACTGTGGGGCTGGTGTGCTTTTCCTTTGTATGGCTGGGGACAGGTCCTGTTTACCTGATACCTGGCTTGGGCGGGAAAACAGGCTTCATTGTCTCTTTGCTTCTTTTGTTCTCTCGCAGCCCCGCCCTTCGATCGATTTCATTTCCTTTCCAGTTTTGAGGAAGGGTTAGACACGAAACGTTGACTCTAATTTCTCTCCACGGATGTTGCCTGGCCTGCTGAGTTTTTCCAGCATTTTCTGTTGTTATTTCATTGTCCTTATGTAAAACTGGGGCATCCTGACTGTTGTGTCTCCTTGTATTCTTCTTACTATATAATACAGACACTTTTAACTCATTTAGTTTACAGCGTTTACTCAATTGTATTCTTGCTTTTATGATGTTGCTGCCGCATGGTGCGGAGTGATACAAGATGTCCGACCTTGCACTGCCACTGCCTTTCACAGTGTGCCACATAGCAATATAAATACACTAACCAAAGTAGTTCCATATAACGATGTAACAAATAGTTCCATTTAACGATGTAATAATACAACGATGTAACATCCCTCTTTCTCAAAAAAACTAAAACATGAAATTTAATTTAATTTAAAAAATATTATATCTAAACTATTATTATCAAATACAAAGAATCGTGAGTTTTCTTTTCTTATTCGCGATATCGCTCAGGTGGCTGGATGTTGTCCCTCCATCTTGCGGATTTGGTGGTGACCACTCCTCTCTGCGATGTTTTGGTGTGTTCCGCTCTTGTTGTTGTTGTTGCTGTCACACTTGGAGTTGGAGTGTGCATGCTCGTGGTTGTTTGATTTGTGGCGCTTGTTTCTGGCATTGTACTGCTTGTGGTAGCTGGTGTTGTCAATGTTGCTGATGTTGTCTGCTGCTTAACCAGTTCAGGTGAAGGTCTGATGTGGAGTCTGTTCCGTCTGTATTGGTTACCAGGTTCGGTCTCTACGAAGTAGGATCTTGGAGTATCAGCTTTTCCAATGACCTTGGCTGGATTCCAGGTTTTCAACACTGGGTCTTGCACATGCACTGATTGCCCATTCAGCAATTCTGGTAGCATCTTTGCATGTTTGTCATAATGTTTGCTCCCTACGACTTGTGCTTCTGCCAGCTTCTGTCTGAAGTCCTCCTGGTCCTGGGGAGGATGTATTTTTGCTGGTAGTGTAGTCTTAAACTTCCTCCCATTCAGCAATTCCACAGGTGATTTCATGTCTGCTTTCAGTGGTGTTGATCTGAGTGATAGGAGGGCAAGGTCTTGGTCTTCCCTCATCTCACTGCTTTTGATGAGAGTTCTCTTGACAGTCTGGATCTGTCTTTCGATGAACCCGTGTCCCCTTGGGAAACGTGGGGATGAGGTTATTATTTTGAACCCATACTTTTCTGCCAGAGCTCTGAATTCACTTGATGTGAACTGGGTTCCATTGTCACAGGTTACCTTTTCCGGGATTCCTTGTTCAGCAAACAAGCTCTTTGCAATTCTGGTGGTAGTTGTGGCTCTCAAGTCTTTCATCCTTCTCACAAAAGGAAACTTGGAATAGTAATCTGTCACTCTGAGATACCATTTTTGATTGCACATGAAGAGATCTGCCCCAACAGTGTGCCATGGTCTTGACGGTATTTCACTAGGTATCATCTCCTCTTTCTGTTGTGCATTTCTGTATTTCTGGCATATACCACATGCAGAGACCACCTGTTCGATATTTTTGTACATGCCTATCCAGTATACAGCTGATCTGGCTCTCAGCTTGCATTTCTCCATTCCCATGTGGCCTTCATGTATTAGATGGTGAAGTTCTGTCTGCATCGTCTTTGGCACGAAAAATACAGTCTTCTATTGCGATGTCGTCTCTAATCGTCCAGTATTGACGAATTGTCGCCTGTACCTGCTGGATTCTCTCCGGCCACCTCTGTATCACTTGTTGTGTGAGTAGTTGCAGTTCCTCATCTTTGCTAGTCTCATCTCTGATTTGACTGAGCTTTGTAGGGGTAACACTCACTAGCTGGTGAATTTTTACTGTTAGACCCTCCACCTTGTGTTTCTCATGTGGTGACAATCGAGACAACGCATCTGCTAGCACCATTTCCTTTCCTGGCTTATATTTAAGCGTGAAGTCGTAGCTTTGGAGCCTTAGAAGTAGTCTTTGCAGTCTTGTAGGTGCTTTGCACAGATTCTTCTTGTAGATCTGTTCTAGTGGACGATGGTCACTCTCTATTGTAAACTGCCTTCCATACAGGTATGTATGGAATTTCTCGCATCCGTACACTACTGCTAATAGTTCTCTTTCTATGTTGGCATATCTCGTCTCGGCTGACGTCAAGGCCTTTGATGCGAAAGCTATTGGCTTTCCTTCCTGCACAAGAGCTGCCCCTAGTCCTCTGGTAGAAGCGTCTACTTGTAGAGTGACTGGTTTTCTTCTGTCATAATATGACAGACTTGTTTCTTTGTACAACAATTCTTTAAGTTGTTTGAAATTCCTTTCATGTGATTCAGACCACTGGTATTCGGCGTCTTCTTTCAATAGCTCTCTGAGATTTGTTGTATGTTCCGACATGTTTGGGATGAAAGAACTCATGTATTGGACCAAGCCGAGGTAACTCCTCAGCTCTTTCTTATCTTTGGGTGGTTTCATTTCAGCAATCGCCGCAATCTTCTCAGGACTTGGCTTGACTCCCTCTGGTGTGTAAATCATACCGAAGAATTGGCATTCCTTGACTTTAACTATGCACTTATCAGCATTTAACTTGATGCCAACCTTCCTGGTACACTCCATGGCCTCATGTAGGTGCATATCATGGTCTCTTTCATCTGCTCCATAGATCTGAATATCATCAGCTATTCCTATAGCTCCTCCACAGCCTCTGTATGTCTCGTCTACTTTCTGTTGAAAGATATCTTGACTGACCTTTAACCCGAATGGTAGCCGCAGGAATTTGTAACGCCCAAATGGTGTGTTGAATGTTGTCAGTGTAGTTGATTCCTCATCCAACTTCACGTTCCAATATCCATTTCTGGCATCAAGTTTTGAGAAAACCTTGGCTCCTGCCAGTGATGATGTAATCTCCTCTAGCGTTGGGGTGGGGTAGTGGTCCCTCTTTATCACCTGGTTTAGATCTTTGGGGTCCAAACATATTCTGAGACACCCGTTTAGCTTTTCTCGTACCACAATTGAGTTTACCCAGTCGTTTAACTCAGCTCGTGATTCACTGAGATCAATCTCAACTTCTCGCAGCTGTTTAATCCCAGGATCGCTGGCCCCTCAGTGTCAGTGACATAGAACATGCAGTTGATGTTCTTTCTTTTATGTGTCCCTTTGACGAAGGTTGTTCCGAGTTGTTTAATCTCACTCCCCCTGTATGCTGTCAGCATGATATTACTTGCCTTTAAACAGCCCTTTTTCGGGTAGCCATCTTCTCTCAAGTTTTCGGGAAAGATCTGCTGGTACAGTCTCAATGGGAGAATGTTGCTCTGGGCCCCTGTGTCCAGCTTCAACTTTAAGTTGATGGTTGTGGGCTGACCTTTGACCCTCTTTTCGATTTGGATGATGGTGTGCAATTCTCTCTTCGGAGTATTTTCCGCTCTGGACATCTCATGAAGCTGTACCTTTATGGTTTCGATGTTTAGTGTATTGTCATGACCATAATCATCATCATCCTGTTCATCCATGACATGGATATTGTGTTTCTTTCTCTGGTTCTGCTGTCCGCCTTTGTTTTTGATGTATGTTCCTTCTTTCTTCATTCTACACCTCTTTTCCCAGTGGTTTAGTTTGCCACATGCATTGCAGCTTGTTCCATATGCTGGACATTTCCTCCTGTCTGTATAATCGTGCGGGCTTCCACAGTTTCTGCACATGTTTCTCCCGTTGTCATGTGCATGTCTTTGTGTGTTGTACTTTTCTCTCACTGTATCCACTCTGTTGTCCGTCTCAGAAGCCGTCCGCATATCAGCTGTTTGAAAAATCAGCATTCTCATTTGCTGCTTCATGGCTTCATGAGCTCTCGCAGTATCTATAGCCTCTGTTATTTCGAGCTTTTCTTTCCCTATCAGGGCTTTTTGTACCTCTGCATGCACTGACCCCCATATCAGCTGGTCCACAAGCCTTTCCTCCATTTCCTTAAATGCACACTTGCTGGCTTCATTTCTCAGCCTTGTCAGGAAATTGTCAGCTGTTTCACCGGGTTCCTGTCTTAGAATCTGGAATTTGTATCTGTGTATACGGTGATTAGATTTAGGCTCTAGATGGTTGCTGAATTTCTCAAAGATTGTCGCAGGATTTTCCTTTTCCTCTTCAGTCAAACTCCAGCTATTATACAAATCTAGGCCTTTTTCTCCTGTCCACAACAGAATGTAACTAACCTTTTCTTCGTTGGCAGTACCCTTCAGGAAGCTTTTGAATGTAAGGTCACATTTCTGTTTGAACTTGCGGAATGCCTCCACTATATCGTCGGCTTCCCAGTTCATGAGGGGTTGCATTTGCGCAGTCAGTGCAGCGGCAGCCGCCATCTTAGTTGCCCGTACGATTCACGCTCAATCACCACAGACACCGGCACCCACGATCAGCTCATATATTCACTTTTCGTCTTATTCGTAGTTCATTTGGCACAAGTTGTACTCACTTATACCGCTGCCACCATGTTGTGTCTCCTTGTGTTCTTCTTACTATATAATACAGACACTTTTAACTCATTTACTTTACGACTTTCACTCAGTTGTATTCTTGCTTTTATGATGCTGCTGCCGCAAGGTGCGGAGTGATACAAGATGTCCGACCTTGCACTGCCACTGCCTTTCACCGTGTGCCGCATAGCAATATAAATACACTAACCAAAGTAGTTCCATATAACGATGTAACAAGTAGTTCCATTTAACGATGTAATAATACAACGATGTAACACTGACATTCCTTAGACAGTCCAATATCCAAACCTCAGGGGTTCACCCCGCCTCCCTGCTGTTCCAGCATTTTGCAAGCCTGAACATGCCTTTTAAACCAGCCAAATCTTCCTAGGATTTTAATTTTAAACCCCTTTTGCCCAATAACTTTGAAACCAGTCCAAAAGTCTCTTCCTTAAAAATTAAATCCTTGAAATCCTTCTGTTCTGGCCCAACCACACTTTTACCCCTTTTCCATGTTCCTTCTGTGATGTTCCAAAAATCACTTTAAAAGATTTTCCTTCCGTTCTGGGGTTGTGCAGAAATTTTCGAACCTTACAAATGACATCATTGACCCTGGCAGTGTAAAGTCTGTGGGTTGTGCAGTTAATTACGATACAGACTTCAGGAGTAACATACAACAGGACTTTACTATTCGAAGGTCAGGGCGAATCTGCCCTATAAATCATGCCACAGCACTTATATACCGGTGTGGTCACCGTCGGTATTACCGTATACAGAAGCCAAACAAGTAGTGCCACACCTAAAATAGTTCTCTTAAAGGTGAACGGTTACATACAATAGTCTCTTAAAGGTAGACGGTTACATACACTACAATCCTCCCTTTTTAGCTTACAACATACTATTTCTCATTAACATACATATATTCAACTTCAGGTAAACAATTTACAGATATAGTCTCTGTGGGAAACAGTTCACAGATTCAGTCTCTGTGGGAACAGTGTATAGATTCAGTCTCTAGTCTTGACTCGGTCCGAACAACATCGCTGTGGTGTAGCCGGTTCACATTGCTAGCGTGACTCCTCCACTAGTCTTCCCCTTGACGTAACAGCTTGAACTCCCGTCCTGCTGAACCAGCAATGCTGACTTTTACAAACAGCTGTATTGCCTTGGTAATTTTTCTTACTTTCCAACTGATTTATCTCCCTTTGTAGGGCCCACGTGCATGATCTGGTAGGAGTGATAATGATTTTGATGGTTATCATCTTCTGCTTCTTCTTTTTCTTTTCTGCTTCTTGGAGACTCTCGGGGCTCCCTTATCAGCTGCCAGCTGTAGCGCCACCATCTCTCTATGTTCCTTAGACTTTAAGTGCTTCATCCTGATTTCTGCACTTTGGGAGTTTTCATCACAAGCTGGGCAGACCAGATCCTCGTAATATTCAGTGTCACTCAACAGGTCATGGTAATATTCGGTGTCGTCCTGAGCTAGTCTAGCGAGAGGGCCTGCTACTTCTTCCGTACCCAACTGGATGTTAGCCGACTGTTGTTCCCTCCCTAGACATCTTTCCTGAAGAGACTTCTTCATGCGTTCATATTCATCCCGCTCTTCCTGGGTTTCCTGCCAATCCTTCACTAATGACCTCGTTTGTGATTTCAATACTTCCCCTTCCCTCGGGGATTGATTGATCAGGCTATTCAATCCTTCTACTGGAGCAGCTGTTTCAACATTCTGCTGTTCACATTGACGTGATTCAGCGTACTTTTGGCATCCCTGTAAAATCTGTGTTGCAACCTCAGCTATTTCCATAACTTTTGAGAGCTCCGAACTCCTTCCCTTTGAAGATTGAAGCTCGTGTTCAGATTGTTCCCATTGTAGAGTCTTGTCCTTCAGCATATGAAGGAGTTGGCTGACCGTTAACTCTTCCACGGGAACACTGGGTCAGAGTCTTCTCCATTTCATCCACCTTTTCCTCCAATGCTTTCACCTTCTTTTCCTCTTGTACTTTGGCTTCCAGCGCTCGGAGAAGTTGCGCCTTGATGCTCTCTAGCTCATGTTCAGAGGCCATTCTTACAGTCTCTGTGTTCCTTACAGTTCCCTTTTCTTCCACTGAACGGATTTCCAGTTGAATCTGTTCTTCAAGTTGTTGAATCTCGGTCATTGCCACCCCATATTTGTCTTGGGTTTCCTTTAATATTTTTATGAGTTCTTGTACATCTTGTCTTTCAGGTTCTGCCATGTCTTTCACCTCTAATTTCTCATCTATGGATGGAACTTCTACCGATGAGTCTGTCTTGGCCTTGAGCTCATCAAGAATTTCCTGCAGCCTTTGGACTTCTTGCTCATGTTCAACCTTCAGTTGCTCATATGCTTCCACTGAAACTAGCTTTTCGGAGGTTGCCGAGTTAACCCCTTCCAGAATTGTAGCCTGGGCCTGTTCATACTGTTCTTTCAACTTTTCACACTCTGCTTGTAAGGAGTCGTCGAGAAGAACTGGAATAAAATCCTGGCTTCCTGAAGATTCCTCTTCATTTGCTTCTTCCTGCAAATATTCTAACTCCTGAACAGCATAAGGGAGATGTGATCGGTAATTGGTCACGATGGCTCTATGGTCGCTCTCTGCTTGAGCTAGCTGCTTCTGTTGTCTTTCCAGATTCTCCCATTCGGTGTCATAGAACTTTTTCATTGTTTTCATCTCTTGTACGAGACGGTAACTGAATTGTTCTAATTGTTGTCGTAATTTGAAATAAGTTTGAGTCCGAGCTCGGCGTTCTTCCGTCATGGATATGTCCGTAACTTGAACAGGCTCAGAATTTTCTGTCGAACTAGGTTGTCGTTGTTCGGTGGAGTTCTGTTCTGAAACTTTGTTCTTCTCTGGAGCATAAGCCTTTATGCATGCCTTCGTTTTTCCAACCTTCGTCGGCAAGTCCATTTCAGCCTTGTCTTCCATATTTGGGTTGGTCTTATCGTCATCCGTTTCAGAATCTGAGCTGATTGTCTGCACCGAGTCCTCACTCGTTATGGCTTTTAGATAGTGCCATTCCATGTCTATTTTCTTGATCCACTCCCGTCCTAGAAGTGGTGGTCCTCCCTCAGGTAGTACGTATAAGTTCATTCTTGGGTGTTCTTTACCCCTATCTCTCACTTTGACTCTTATCTTTCCCATGGGGTATACTTTATGCCCCGTGTATGTCTGCAATACGAACTTGGTATCTCTTAAGGGTATATGTGAGAATAGCCGGTGGTAATCCCTTCGATTTATGACTGATAGAGCTGATCCAGTTGGATTCCAGCTATTTTTAGCATGACCCAGATAGTTTGTAGGTCAGCTTCCTTACTCACATTGTGAATTCTCAGACTACCCAGCTCCTGGCCATTTGGGTCTGAGTCTGAATTCTGTTCGTCTGAACTCTTCTCAGCCACCTTGTGTACCTTGTTGTACTTTTCCTGTGATGGCTTCCTTTGGTTGTTGGTCCTTTGGTTGTTGGTCTTCTTCCCTGACCGGCATACCTTAGCTATGTGACCCAGTTTGCCACATTTCCTACATTCCTGGTTCTTAAACCAGCATTGGTTCTGGTCGTGTGTTGTCTTCCCACAACGATAGCATTTTGTTGTTGTCGAGGTAATTTGATCCACACTTAGTGCTGCTGTCTTTAGCTGCATTTCCGCAGTTCCCTTCGCTGCGGCTTCGTGCGATGCTGCAATAAGGACAGCCCTGTCAAGTGTAAGGTCGTTCTCTTCGAGTAGTCGCTTTTGCGTTCCTTCTTTTGCCAACCCGCACACGAACTTGTCTCGCAATGCCTGTCAGATTCCCTCCAAACTGGCAGTATTTCGCTAGTCTACGCAGTTCGACCAAGTATTCTGCGTTGCTTTCATCTTTCCGTTGCGTTCTCGCATAGAATTTGAATCGTTCCGCCAACATCAACGGTGTAGGGTTCAAGTGGTCCTTCAGGACAGCCACAATATCATCGAAAGTCTGATCCGCCGGTTTAGCTGGTGCTAGTAGATGCTTCAAGAGCCCGTATGTCTTTGCGCCCATCGAGTTCAGCAAGGTTATAGCTTTGTCATCTTCTTCTATTTTATTGGCCTCACAATAGATCTCAATGCGTTCCACGTACGTGGCCCAGTCTTCTACCTCGGAATGAAAATCGTTGATGTTACCACGCTTAGGCATTTTCCTCTCTTTGGGAACAACACAAGTATTTCTTTAAATTATTATTTCTTTTTTTTTTCTAAGATGGCGGTTTTCCCGCGAAAATGGCAGTTTCCCGCTCTTATCTTCTCTCCCCGCCCACTTCAATGGCGGTTTCCCGCTTCTGTCTTCTTCCCCCCTAATGGCGGCTTCCCGCGTTTCTTCCCTGGCGGGAGGGGTACACTTTCCCCACGGGCGACGGCCGCTGGCTTTCAGGTTCACAGCCTGCGCGTCGGCTTCAAGGCTTTCCCTTTTTTTTTATGGCAGGGCGACCGGCTCTCGGTACCCCGTTGACGGCGAACAGGTTCAGCCGCTGGGCTGGCTCTCGCACAGTTCCCCTTGCTCGGCTCTGCCTCTCTCCCGCTCGCTCGGCTCTACCGGCGCTGGTTACACCCCGTTGACGGAGGACAGTTCAGCCGCTGGACTGGCTCTCGCGCAGTCTCTCTTGGTCGGCTCTGCCTCTCCCGCTCGCTCGGACCCCAATCGCGCCTCCCAGCCCTCTCGCAGTCCGGTGCTTCTCTCCCCGGCTGCGGCTGAGTTTCTCTCTTCCCGCGCCTACGCTCCCGGTCGCAGCGCTTCGTGGCTTCGGTCACCGCCCGGCTTTTCCCGCCGGTCGCGGTCTCTCACGATGCCGTTGGACCCGACTTTTTGTCCGGCTCCTTTTTCCCCTCGACCGTGGTCGAGTGCCCAGCCCTTATCCTCCGGCTATTCTTTTCACTTTCCCTTACTCACAGTCACCGTGGCAGAAGGGACAGTCAGTGCCTGTTGCTGATGGAAGTTTTTGTCGCTAAAGTCTTCCTCCTTTCTATTGCTGCAGCCTTGAGTTTTCTCCCAGCCGAATGACGAGGGCGGTTGCCTCTTTTCGACGCTCTTTCGTTGCTTTGAAATTATTGTTGCCGCAGGGTACGATCGGACTCGTCGCCACTGTAAAGTCTGTGGGTTGTGCAGTTAATTACGACACAGACTTCAGGAGTAACATACAACAGGACTTTACTATTCGAAGGTCAGGGCAAATCTGCCCAATAAGTCATGCCACAGCACTTATATACCGGTGTGGTCACCGTCGGTATTACCGTATACAGAAGCCAAACAAGTAGTGTCACACCTAAAATAGTTCTCTTAAAGGTGAACGGTTACATACAATAGTCTCTTAAAGGTAGACGGTTACATACACTACAGGCAGCAGGGAAGCAACACACCATCCGGGAGTCACGTCTGCAGCCGCAGAAACGCCTGTCTGTTCCCCTAATTATTGAACTCCTATCACTATTGCCCTTCCACACTTCTTTCTCCCTCCGTGTGCAGCTGAGCCACCCATGGCGCCATGGACTTGGCTCTGGCTGCACTCCCCAGAGGAACCAGCGCCCTCATCAGTATCTAGAATTGAAAACCGGTTAGTGAGCGAGATGCACTCCGGGTCCTCCTTCTCTGTCTGGCATTCACCCATTCCCTCTCTGCCAGCACACTCTTAAGCTGTGGGATCACCACCTCCAGAAACATGCTATCCATGAATTCCTCAGCCTCGCGGAATCACTGCAGTGCCTCCAGCCGCCGCTCAAGCTCTGAAATCCGGAGCTCGAGCTGCTGTAGCTGCGACACTTCCCGCACACGTGGTTGTCCAGGTCAGGAGAAGCGTCCTGGACTTCCCACATGGCACAGGAGGTGTATTCCACAGGACTGAGCTGCCCTGCCATGCCTCTATCTAATAGACTATTAACTAACTTAGCAGAAATAAACTTAAAACTTTAAACAAAAGCAGTCACTGGCTGCTCACCAATCAGTTCTTCCACTCTATTTATTAGAGTAAGCTCTGTAATTTAGCCCACAAGTCCAAGTTTAACTTAAATTAATTCTCTTATTTTTAATTCACATTCTGTTTTACTTACCCCGATTGAAAGGTTTAATTTCCGGCTCTTCGTTAGACCAATGCCTTAGTTCAGGGAAAGAGAAATAGAAAAATACTCACCAACCAATCACTTACCTGCTTTCCTGTGATGTCACACTTTGATTTTTTTTCTTTCTCAGGTCCGCAGCCTCTGCTCTCGGGTAGGGGCACTGTCTCTCTCGGGTAGGGGCACTGTCGCTCTCGGGTAGGGGCACTGTCTCTCTCGGGTAGGGGCACTGTCGCTCTCGGGTAGGGGCACTGTCTCTCTCGGGTAGGGGCACTGTCTCTCTCGGGTAGGGGCACTGTCTCTCTCGGGTAGGGGCACTGTCTCTCTCGGGTAGGGGCACTGTCGCTCTCGGGTAGGGGCACTGTCTCTCTCGGGTAGGGGCACTGTCTCTCTCGGGTAGGGGCA
Source organism: Somniosus microcephalus (assembly GCF_052327205.1). Taxonomy (NCBI): domain Eukaryota; kingdom Metazoa; phylum Chordata; class Chondrichthyes; order Squaliformes; family Somniosidae; genus Somniosus; species Somniosus microcephalus. The sequence continues at coordinate 38,381,940 of NC_141016.1, forward strand.
CTGTCTCTCTCGGGTAGGGGCACTGTCGCTCTCGGGTAGGGGCACTGTCGCTCTCGGGTAGGGGCACTGTCTCTCTCGGGTAGGGGCACTGTCTCTCTCGGGTAGGGGCACTGTCTCTCTCGGGTAGGGGCACTGTCTCTCTCGGGTAGGGGCACTGTCTCTCTCGGGTAGGGGCACTGTCTCTCTCGGGTAGGGGCACTGTCTCTCTCGGGTAGGGGCACTGTCTCTCTCGGGTAGGGGCACTGTCTCTCTCGGGTAGGGGCACTGTCTCTCTCGGGAAGGGGCACTGTCTCTCTCGGGTAGGGGCAATGTCGCTCTCGGGTAGGGGCACTGTCTCTCTCGGGTAGGGGCACTGTCTCCCTCGGATAGGGGCACTGCCTCTCTCGGGTAGGGGCACTGTCGCTCTCGGGTAGGGGCACTGTCTCTCTCGGGTAGGGTCACTGTCTCTCTCGGGTAGGGGCACTGTCTCTCTCGGGTAGGGGCACTGTCCCTCTCGGGTAGGGGCACTGTCTCTCTCGGGTAGGGGCACTGTCCCTCTCGGGTAGGGGCACTGCCTCTCTCGGGTAGGGGCACTGTCTCTCTCGGGTAGGGGCACTGTCCCTCTCGGGTAGGGACACTGTCTCTCTCGGGTAGGGGCACTGTCTCTCTCGGGTAGGGGCACTGTCTCCCTCGGATAGGGGCACTGCCTCTCTCGGGTAGGGGCACTGTCTCCCTCGGATAGGGGCACTGTCGCTCTCGGGTAGGGGCACTGTCTCTCTCGGGTAGGGGCACTGTCTCTCTCGGGTAGGGGCACTGTCTCTCTCGGGTAGGGGCACTGTCTCTCTCGGGTAGGGGCACTGTCGCTCTCGGGTAGGGGCACTGTCTCTCTCGGGTAGGGGCACTGTCGCTCTCGGGTAGGGGCACTGTCTCTCTCGGGTAGGGGCACTGTCTCGGGTAGGGGCACTGTCGCTCTCGGGTAGGGGCACTGTCTCTCTCGGGTAGGGGCACTGTCGCTCTCGGGTAGGGGCACTGTCTCTCTCGGGTAGGGGCACTGTCTCTCTCGGGTAGGGGCACTGTCTCTCTCGGGTAGGGGCACTGTCGCTCTCGGGTAGGGGCACTGTCGCTCTCGGGTAGGGGCACTGTCTCTCTCGGGTAGGGGCACTGTCTCCCTCGGATAGGGGCACTGCCTCTCTCGGGTAGGGGCACTGTCTCCCTCGGATAGGGGCACTGTCGCTCTCGGGTAGGGGCACTGTCTCTCTCGGGTAGGGGCACTGTCTCTCTCGGGTAGGGGCACTGTCTCTCTCGGGTAGGGGCACTGTCCCTCTCGGGTAGGGGCACTGTCTCTCTCGGGTAGGGGCACTGTCCCTCTCGGGTAGGGGCACTGTCTCCCTCGGGTAGGGGCACTGTCTCCCTCGGGTAGGGGCACTGTCTCTCTCGGGTAGGGGCACTGTCTCTCTCGGGTAGGGGCACTGTCTCTCTCGGGTAGGGGCACTGTCTCTCTCGGGTAGGGGCACTGTCTCCCTCGGGTAGGGGCACTGTCTCCCTCGGGTAGGGGCACTGTCTCCCTCGGGTAGGGGCACTGCCTCTCTCGGGTAGGGGCACTGTCTCTCTCGGGTAGGGGCACTGTCCCTCTCGGGTAGGGGCACTGTCTCTCTCGGTAGGGGCACTGTTTCTCTCGGGTCGGGGCACTGTCTCTCTCGGGTAGGGGCACTGTCTCTCTCGGGTAGGGGCACTGTCCCTCTCGGGTAGGGGCACTGTCTCTCTCGGGTAGGGGCACTGTCTCTCTCGGGTAGGGGCACTGCCTCTCTCGGGTAGGGGCACGGTCTCCCTCGGGTAGGGACACTGTCTCTCTCGGGTAGGGGCAGTGTCTCTCTCGGGTAGGGGCACTGTCTCTCTGGGGTAGGGGCACTGTCTCTCTCGGGTAGGGGCACGGTCTCTCTCGGGTAGGGGCACTGTCTCTCTCGGGTAGGGGCACTGTCTCTCTCGGGTAGGGGCACTGTCTCTCTCGGGTAGGGGCACCGTCTCTTTCTCAGGTAGGGGCACTGTCTCTCTCGGGTAGGGGCACTGTCTCTCTCAGGTAGGGGCACTGTCTCTCTCGGGTAGGGGCACTGTCTCTCTCGGGTAGGGGCACTGTCGCTCTCGGGTAGAGGTACTGTCTCTCTCGGGTAGGGGCACTGTTGCTCTCGGGTAGGGGCACCGTCTCTTTCTCAGGTAGGGGCACTGTCTCTCTCGGGTAGGGGCACTGTCTCTCTCGGGTAGGGGCACTGTCTCTCTCGAGTAGGGGCACTGTCTCTCTCGGGTAGGGGCACTGTCTCTCTCGGGTCGGGGCACTGTCTCTCTCGGGTAGGGGCACTGTCTCTCTCGGGTAGGGGCACTGTCTCTCTCGGGTAGGGGCACTGTCTCTCTCGGGTAGGGGCACTGTCTCTCTCGGGTAGGGGCACTGTTTCTCTCGGGTAGGGGCACTGTCTCTCTCGGGTAGGGGCACTGTCTCTCACGGGTAGGGGCACTGTATCTCTCGGGTAGGGGTACTGTCTCTCTCGGGTAGGGGCACTGTCTCTCACGGGTAGGGGCACTGTCTCTCTCGGGTAGGGGCACTGTCTCTCTCGGGTAGGGGCACTGTCTCGCTCGGGTAGGGGCACTGTCTCTCACGGGTAGGGGCACTGTCTCTCTCGGGTAGGGGCACCGTCTCTTTCTCAGGTAGGGGCACTGTCTCTCTCGGGTAGGGGCACTGTCTCTCTCGGGTAGGGGTACTGTCTCTCTCGGGTAGGGGCACTGTCTCTCGGGTAGGGGCACTGTCTCTCTCGGGGAGGGGTACTGTCTCTCTCGGGTAGGGGCACTGTCTCTCTCGGGTAGGGGCACTGTCTCTCTCGGGTAGGGGCACTGTCTCTCTCGGGTAGGGGCACTGTCTCTCTCGGGGAGGGGTACTGTCTCTCTCGGGTAGGGGCACTGTCTCTCTCGGGTAGGGGCACTGTCTCGCTCGGGTAGGGGCACTGTCTCTCTCGGGTAGGGGTACTGTCTCTCTCGGGTAGGGGCACTGTCTCTCACGGGTAGGGGCACTGTCTCTCTCGGGTAGGGGCACCGTCTCTTTCTCAGGTAGGGGCACTGTCTCTCTGGGGTAGGGGCACTGTCTCCCTCGGGTAGGGGCACTGTCTCTCTCGGGTAGGGGCACTGTCTCTCTGGGGTAGGTGTACTGTCTCTCTCGGGTAGGGGCACTGTCTCTCTGGGGTAGGGGCACTGTCTCTCTCGGGTAGGGGTACGGTCTCTCTCGGGTAGATGATCTGTATCTCTCGGGTAGGGGCACTGTCTCTCTAGGGTCGGTGTACTGTCCCTCTCGGGTAGGGGCACTGTCTCTCTCGGGGTGGGGTACTGTCTCTCTCGGGTAGGGGCACTGTCTGTCTCGGGTAGGGGCACTGTCTCTCTCGGGTAGGGGCACTGTCTCTCTCGGGTAGGGGTAGTGTCGCTCTCGGGTAGGGGCACTGTCTCTCTCGGGTAGGGGTAGTGTCTCTCTCGGGTAGGGGCACTGTCTCTCACGGGTAGGGGCACTGTCTCTCTCGGGTAGGGGTAGTGTCGCTCTCGGGTAGGGGTACTGTCACTCTCGGGTAGGGGCACTGTCGCTCTCGGGTAGGGGTACTGTCACTCTCGGGTAGGGGCACTGTCTCTCTCGGGTAGGGGCACTGTCTGTCTCGGGTAGGGGCACTGTCTCTCTCGGGTAGGGGCACTGTCTCTCTCGGGTAGGGGTAGTGTCGCTCTCGGGTAGGGGTACTGTCACTCTCGGGTAGGGGCACTGTCGCTCTCGGGTAGGGGTACTGTCACTCTCGGGTAGGGGTACTTTCTCTCTCGGGCTGGTGTACTGTCTCTCTCGGGTAGGGGTACAGTCCCTCTCGTGTAGGGGTGCTGTCTCTCTCGGGTAGGGGCACTTGTAAGATGTAATAACAGAGCACTTGGAAAGCAGTGACAGGATCGGACAAAGTCAACATGGATTTACAAAAGGTAAATCGTGCTTGACTAATCTACTGGAATTTTTTGAGGATGTAACTGGTAAAATACATAAGGGAGAACCAGTAGATGTGGCGTATTTGGGCTTTCAGAAGGCTTTCGATAAGGTCCCGCATAAGAGATTAGCATGCAAAATTAAGGCACATGGGATTGGGGGCAAGGTATTGACTTGGATAGAGAACTGGTTGGCCGATAGAAAGCAAAGAGTTGGAATAAACGGGTTGTTTTCCAAGTGGCAGGCAGTGACTAGTGGGGTACCGCAGGGATCGGTCCTAGTACCCCAGCTGTTCACAATACATATTAATGATCTGGACGAGGGAATTGGATGTAATATCTCCAAATTTGCAGACGACACAAAGCTGGGTGGGAGGGTATGCTGTGAGGAGGATGTCGCGACACTACAGTCCGATTTGGACAGGTTGGGTGATTGGGCAGAAACATGGCAAATGCACTATAATGTGGATAAATGTGAGGTTATCCACTTTGGTGGCAAAAACAGGAAGGCAGATTATTATTTGAATGGCAATAGATTGGGAGAAGGGGAAGTGCAACGAGACCTGGGTGTCCTTGTGCACCAGTCGCTGAAGGTAAGCATGCAGGTGCAGCAGGCGGTTAAGAAGGCAAATGGTATGTTGGCCTTCGTAGCAAGAGGGTTCGAGTACAGGAACAAGGATGTCTTGCTGCAGTTGTACAGGGCCTTGGTGAGGCCGCACCTTGAGTATTGTGTGCAGTTTTGGTCGCCTTATCTGAGGAAGGACGTTCTTGCCATGGAAGGAGTGCAGCGAAGATTCACCAGGCTGATACCTGGGATGGCAGGAATGACGTATGAGGAGAGATTGTGTCGATTGGGCTTATACTCACTGGAGTTTAGAAGATTGAGAGGGGATCTCATCGAAACCTATAAAATTCTGTCAGGCCTGGACAGACTAGATGTAGGAAGGATGTTTCCGATGGCCGGGGAGTCCAGAACCAGGGGTCATTGTATAAGGATAAGGGGTAAGCCATTTAGGACTGAAATGAGGAGGAATTTCTTCACCCAGAGAGTGGTGAACCTGTGGAATTCTCTGCCAAAGAGGGCGGTGGAGGCCAGTTCACTAAATATATTCAAGAAGGAGTTGGATATATTTCTTAAGGCTAAAGGGATCAAGGGATATGGGGAGAAGGCAGGGACAGGGTACTGAATTTGGATGATCAGCCATGATCTCATTGAATGGCGGAGCAGGCTCGAGGGGCCGAATGGCCTACTCCTGCTCCTATCTTCTATGTTTCTATGTTTCTATGTAGGGGTACTGTCTCTCTCGGGTAGGGGCACTGTCTCTCTCGGGTAGGGGTACTGTCTCTCTTGGGGAGGGGCACTGTCTCTCTCGGGTAGGGGCAATGTCTCTCTTGGGTAGGGGCACTGTCTCTCTCGGGTAGGGGCACTGTCTCCCTCGGGTAGGGGCACTGTCTCTCTCGGGTAGGGGCACTGTCTCTCTCGGGTAGGGGCACTGTCTCTCTCGGGTAGGGGCACTGTCTCTCTCGGGTGGGGCACTGTCTCGGGTAGGGGCACTGTCTCTCTCGGGTAGGGGCACTGTCTCTCTCGGGTAGGGGCACTGTCTCTCTTGGGTGGGGCACTGTCTCTCTCGGGTAGGGGTACTGTCTCTCTCGGGTCGGGGTACTGTCTTTCTCGGGTAGGGGCACTGTCTCTCTCGGGTAGGGGCACTGTCTCTCTCGGGTAGGGGCACTGTCTCTCTCGGGTGGGGCACTGTCTCTCTCGGGTAGGGGCACTGTCTTTCTCGGGTCGGGGCACTGTCTCTCTCGGGTAGGGGCACTGTCTTTCTCGGGTCGGGGCACTGTCTCTCTCGGGTAGGGGCACTGTCTCTCTCGGGTAGGGGTACTGTCGCTCTCGGGTAGGGGCACTGTCTCCCTCGGGTAGGGGCACTGTCTCTCTCGGGTAGGGGCACTGTCTCTCTCGGGTAGGGGCACTGTCTCTCTCGGGTAGGGGCACTGTCTCTCTCGGGTAGGGGCACTCTCTCTCTCGGGTAGGGGCACTGTCTCTCTCGGGTAGGGGTACTGTCTCTCTCGGGTAGGGGCACTGTCTCTCTTGGGTAGGGGCACTGTCTCTCTTGGGTAGGGGCACTGTCTCTCTCGGGTAGGGGCACTGTCTCCCTCGGGTAGGGGCACTGTCTCTCTCGGGTAGGGGCACTGCCTCTCTCGGGTAGGGGCACTGTCTCTCTCGGGTAGGGGCACTGTCTCTCTCGGGTAGGGGCACTGTCTCTCTCGGGTAGGGGCACTGTCTCTCTCGGGTGGGGCACTGTCTCTCTCGGGTCGGGGTACTGTCTTTCTCGGGTCGGGGTACTGTCTTTCTCGGGTCGGGGCACTGTCTCTCTCGGGTAGGGGCACTGTCTTTCTCGGGTCGGGGCACTGTCTCTCTCGGGTAGGGGCACTGTCTCTCTCGGGTAGGGGTACTGTCGCTCTCGGGTAGGGGCACTGTCTCCCTCGGGTAGGGGCACTGTCTCTCTCGGGTAGGGGCACTGTCTCTCTCGGGTAGGGGCACTGTCTCTCTCGGGTAGGGGCACTGTCTCTCTCGGGTAGGGGCACTGTCTCTCTCGGGTAGGGGCACTGTCTCTCTCGGGTAGGGGCACTGTCTCTCTCGGGTAGGGGTACTGTCTCTCTCGGGTAGGGGCACTGTCTCTCTTGGGTAGGGGCACTGTCTCTCTTGGGTAGGGGCACTGTCTCTCTCGGGTAGGGGCACTGTCTCCCTCAGGTAGGGGCACTGTCTCTCTCGGGTAGGGGCACTGCCTCTCTCGGGTAGGGGCACTGTCTCTCTCGGGTAGGGGCACTGTCTCTCTCGGGTAGGGGCACTGTCTCTCTCGGGTAGGGGTACTTACTCTCTCGGGTAGGGGCACTGTCTCTCTCGGGTAGGGGCACTGTCTCTCTCGGGTAGGGGCACTGTCTCTCTCGGGTAGGGGCACTGTCTCTCTCGGGTAGGGGCACTGTCTCTCTCGGGTAGGGGCACTGTCTCTCTCGGGTAGGGGTACTTACTCTCTCGGGTAGGGGCACTGTCTCTCTCGGGCTGGTCATCTTCCAGAACTCGATAGACTCCGGAACAGTACCCATGGATTTGAGGGTAGCTAATGTTACCCCACTATTCAAAAAAGGTGGTAGAGAAAAAGCAGGGAAAAGCCTGACATCGGTAGTGGGAAAAATGCTAGATTCCATTATAAGAACATAAGAACGTAGAAATAGGAGCTGGAGTTGGCCAATCAGCCCCTCGAGCCTGCTCCGCCATTCAATAAGATCATGGCTGATCTGATCCTAACCTCAAATCTACTTTCACTCTCCATCCCACCCGAACCCATGTGATGTCCCGGGAGAGGCGAAAAACCAGATAAAAAACCCAATGGCCAATTTGGGAGAAAAAATCTGGGAAATTCCTCTCCGACCCATCTAGCCGATCGAAACTCATCCAGGAGATCACTCTGTCCCTCTATTTCCTGCAGTACTTACCTTATGTAAGAGGTGATCTCCACCCCAGCCAGGAACAGGCCCTCTTTACTCTTGAAGGACTCCTAGCTGGCAGCCTGTTCCTGAGGTCTCCACTAATCCCTGTGAATAGAACCATCTCCTGAAATCTAACACAGAATTAGAACACAAGAAGTAGGAGCAGGACCAGGCTACACGGCCCCTGGGCCCGCTCCGCCACCCACTGGGCCATGACCGATCCGATCCTAGCCTCATGCCCAATTTCCTGCCCGCTCCCCGTAACCCTTAATTCCCTTTACTTCTAGGAAACTATCTATTTCTGTTTTAAATTTATTTAATGATGTAGCTTCCACAGCTCTCTGGGGCAGCAAATTCCACAAACCTACCACCCTCTGAGTGAAGAAGTTTCTCCTCATCTCAGTTTTGAAAGAGCAGCCCCTTATTTTAAGATTATGCCCCCTAGTTCTAGTTTCACCCATCATTGGGAACATTCTCACCGCATCCACCCGATCAAGCCCCTTCACAATCTTATATGTTTCAATAAGATCGCCTCTCATTCTTCTGAACTCCAATGAGTAGAGTCCAAATCTACTCAACCTCTCCTCATATGTCCCCCCCACCTCATCCCCGGGATTAACCGAGTGAACCTTCTTTGTACTGCCTCGAGAGCAAGTATGTCTTTTCTTAAGTATGGACACCAAAACTGTATGCAGTATTCCAGGTGTGGTCTCACCAATACCTTGTACAACTGCAGCAATACCTCCCTGTTTTTATATTCCATCCCCCTAGCAATGAAAGCCAACATTCCATTGGCCTTCTGGATCACCTGCTGCACCTGCATATGAACTTTTTGAGTTTCGTGCACCAGGACCCCCAGATCCCTTTGTACTACAGCACTTTCCAGTTTCTTGCCATTAAGATAATAACTTGCTCTATGATTTTTCCTGCCAAAGTGCATAACCTCAGTATTGTATTCCATCTGCCAAATCTCTGCCCACTTACTTAGCCTGTCTATGTCCCTTTGCAGGCTTTTTATGTCCTCCTCACTCACTACTTTCCCTCCCATCTTTGTATCATCTGCAAACTTTGATATGTTACACTTGGTCCCTTCCTCCAAATCATTAATATAGATTGTAAAGAGTTGGGGTCCCAGCACTGACCCCTGCGGAACACCACTAGTTACTGATTGCCAGTCTGAGAATGAACCATTTATCCCAACTCTCTGCTTTCTGTTAGATAGCCAATCCTCCACCCATGCCAGAATATTACCCCCAATCCCGTGATTTTTTATCTTGAGCAATAATCTTTTATGTGGCACCTTGTCAAATGCCTTTTGGAAGTATAAATACACTACATCCACTGGTTCCCCTTTATCCACCCTGTATGTTACGTCCTCAAAGAACTCAAAGCAAATTTGTCAAACATGACTTCCCCTTCGTAAAACCATGCTGACTTTGTCCTATTAAATTATGTTTATCCAAATGTCCTGTTACTGTCTCCTTAATAATGGACTCTAAAATTTTACCAACCACAGATGTTAGACTAACTGGTCTATAGTTTCCAGCCTTCTGTCTACTACCCTTTTTAAATAAGGGTGTTACATTCATTCACACTCACTATCCTTCTGAATGATTGGGTGTGTTACAGAGCGAGAGGTATAGTGAGTGTGAATGAATGGGTGTGTTACAGAGCGAGAAGTATAGTGAGTGTGAATGAATGGGTGTGTTACAGAGCGAGAGGTATAGTGAGTGTGAATGAATGGGTGTGTTACAGAGCGAGAGGTATAGTGAGTGTGAATGAATGGGTGTGTTACAGAGCGAGAGGTATAGTGAGTGTGAATGAATGGGTGTGTTACTGAACGAGAAGGATAGTGAGTGTGAATGAATGGGTGTGTTACTGAGCGAGAAGTATAGTGAGTGTGAATGAATGGGTGTGTTACTGAGCGAGAAGGATAGTGAGTGTGAATGAATGGGTGTGTTACAGAGCGAGAAGTATAGTGAGTGTGAATGAATGGGTGTGTTACAGAGTGAGAGGTATAGTGAGTGTGAATGAATGGGTGTGTTACAGAGCGACAGGTATAGTGAGTGTGAATGAATGGGTGTGTTACAGAGCGAGAAGTATAGTGAGTGTGAATGAATGGGTGTGTTACTGAGCGAGAAGGATAGTGAGTGTGAATGAATGGGTGTGTTACTGAGCGAGAAGGATAGTGAGTGTGAATGAATGGGTGCGTTACTGAGCGAGAAGGATAGTGAGTGTGAATGAATGGGTGTGTTACTGAGCAAGAAGGATAGTGAGTGTGAATGAATGGGTGTGTTACTGAGCGAGAAGGATAGTGAGTGTGAATGAATGGGTGTGTTACAGAGCGAGAAGTATAGTGAGTGTGAATGAATGGGTGTGTTACAGTGCGAGAAGGATATTGAGTGTGAATGAATGGGTGTGTTACAGTGCGAGAAGTATAGTGAGTGTGAATGAATGGGTGTGTTACAGAGCGAGAAGTATAGTGAGTGTGAATGAATGGGTGTGTTACTGAGTGAGAGGTATAGTGAGTGTGAATGAATGGGTGTGTTACTGAGCGAGAAGGATAGTGAGTGTGAATGAATGGGTGTGTTACTGAGCGAGAAGGATAGTGAGTGTGAATGAATGGGTGTGTTACAGAGCGAGGAGAGTGAGTGTGAATGAATGGGTGTGTTACTGTGCGAGAAGGATAGTGAGTGTGAATGAATGGGTGTGTTACAGAGCGAGGAGAGTGAGTGTGAATGAATGGGTGTGTTACTGAGCGAGAAGGATAGTGAGTGTGAATGAATGGGTGTGTTACTGAGCGAGAAGTATAGTGAGTGTGAATGAATGGGTGTGTTACTGAGCGAGAAGGATAGTGAGTGTGAATGAATGGGTGTGTTACAGAGCGAGAAGTATAGTGAGTGTGAATGAATGGGTGTGTTACTGAGCGAGAAGGATAGTGAGTGTGAATGAATGGGTGTGTTACTGAGCGAGAAGTATAGTGAGTGTGAATGAATGGGTGTGTTACTGAGCGAGAAGGATAGTGAGTGTGAATGAATGGGTGTGTTACTGAGCGAGAAGGATAGTGAGTGTGAATGAATGGGTGTGTTACTGAGCGAGAAGGATAGTGAGTGTGAATGAATGGGTGTGTTACTGAGCGAGAAGTATAGTGAGTGTGAATGAATGGGTGTGTTACTGAGCGTGAAGTATAGTGAGTGTGAATGAATGGGTGTGTTACTGAGCGAGAAGGATAGTGAGTGTGAATGAATGGGTGTGTTACTGAGTGAGAAGTATAGTGAGTGTGAATGAATGGGTGTGTTACTGAGCGAGAAGGATAGTGAGTGTGAATGAATGGGTGTGTTACTGAGCGAGAAGGATAGTGAGTGTGAATGAATGGGTGTGTTACTGAGCGAGAAGGATAGTGAGTGTGAATGAATGGGTGTGTTACTGAGCGAGAAGGATAGTGAGTGTGAATGAATGGGTGTGTTACTGAGCGAGAAGGATAGTGAGTGTGAATGAATCAGAGTTTGTGTTAAGGTAAGTGAGAGGCTAGTAAGTTTAGGATTGAGATTTTGTGTGTGAAAGTCTGAGAATAGTGAGAGCTTGATCTTGTGAGTGAGAGTGTCTGTGCACAAGTGCGTGTGCATGCGGGAGTACCCATGCATCAGATTAGTGTTTGCACCAGATTTCTCCGTTTTATGTGTAAAGGTTTGAATGTCCCAGGGAGTCGAGCCCTGGGCACCATCTGTTCCTTCAGGTGGAGAGAGAGGGTCCCCACAGTAGGACCCATCCCCTCGCGACTCAGCATTCAATATCAACCTGCATTTATATAGCGCCTTTCACGGCCCAGGATGTCCCAAAGCGCTCTACAGACAATGAAGTACATTTGAAGTGTTGTCACTGTTGTAATGTAGGACACATGGCAGCCAATTCTGCACAGCAAGCTCCCACAAAACAGCAATGTGATAATGACCAGCTAATCAGTTTTTAATGACGCTGATTAATGGATCAATATTGGCCCCAGGACACGGGGAGAACTCTCTCCTGCTCTTCCTCGAAATAATGCCACGGGATCTTTTGCATCCACCTGAGAGAGCAGACAGGGCCTCGGTTTAATGCAAAAACAAAAATAATGCGGATGCTGGAAATACTCAGCAGGTCAGGCAGCATCTGTCGAGAGAGAAACAGAGTTAACGTTTCAGCTCGATAACCCTTCGTCAGAACCTCAGTTTATCGCCTCATCCGAAAGACGGCACCTCCACAGTGCAGCACTCCCTCAGCACTGGCACCGGGGAGTATCGGTGGGATTATGGGGTTCAAGGCTCTGGCGTGGAGACGTGAATCCCATGACCTTCTGACTCAGAGGCGAGAGAGAGAAAGCGAGCTAAACCCAGTGAGTCACACTCGCAACTCCATGTCAACAGCTGCCCAGCTTTGAGCAGAATTATCGTCACAGTCTCAGGACTCAAAGTGTTAACTGTTTGCCAACAACACAGGACAAAGTGACATTTTCTCACTAGTTCCCCATTCCCTCATTTGACTCAGTGACACATCAACGCTTTCTAATTAAATACACAGCGGGAGCAGCACAGGACGAGGCCATTCGGCCCAAGCAGAGCGTTTCAGCAATCACACCCCAGGCGAGCAGTCAGTCAGGCCCTGGGTAAGTAACGCAATGATTGTAAATTCATTTCCACGACCAGCGTCGTCCTTTGTTGGTGTTGTGATTTTATAAAGACAGATTCCAATGATTGATGCCTTCTCAAGTTTTCTAATTATTGAGACCTGGGCTTTGGGCTCAAGCCTGTCATACATTCTAGTTCAAGGGAGAAGGGAAGTCCAGGAGACCATAAACCAGGTCGACACTCCCAGTGCCATTACTGAGGGAGCGCTGCACTGTCAGAGAATCAGTACTGAGGGAGCGTTGCACTATCGGAGAATCAGTACTGAGGGAGTGCTGCACTGTCGGAGGGACAGTACTGAGGGAGTGCTGCACTGTCGGAGGGGCTTTACTGAGGGAGCGCTGCACTGTCAGAGAATCAGTACTGAGGGAGCGTTGCACTGTCGGAGAATCAGTACTGAGGGAGTGCTGCACTGTCGGAGGGACAGTACTGAGGGAGTGCTGCACTGTCGGAGGGACAGTACTGAGGGAGCGCTGCACTGTCGGAGGGGCTTTACTGAGGGAGTGCTGCACTGTCGGAGAATCAGTACTGAGGGAGCGATGCACTGTCGGAGTGACAGTGGTGAGGGAGTGCTGCACTGTCAGAGGGGCAGTACTGAGGGAGCACTGCACTGTCGCACAGGCAGTACTGCGGGATCGCTGCACTGTTGGAGTGACAGTAGTGAGGGAGCGCTGCAGTGTTGGACAGGCAGTACTGAGGGAGTGCCGCACTGTCAGAGGGGCAGTACTGAGGGAGTGCTGCACTGTCGGAGGGGCAGTAGTGAGGGAGCGCTGCACTGTTGAGGGGGCCGTACTGTGGGAACACTGCACTGTCAGAGGGGCTTTAGTGAGGGAGCGCTGCACTATCGGAGGGGCAGTAGTGAGGGACGCTGCACTGTCGGAGGGGCAGTACTGAGGGAGCGCCGCACTGTCGGAGGGCAGTACTGAAAGAGCGCTGCACTGTCGGAGGGGCAGTAGTGAGGGACGCTGCACTGTCGGAGGGGCAGTACTGAGGGAGCGCCGCACTGTTGGAGGGTCAGTACTGACGTAGTGCTGCACTGTCGGAGGGGCAGTACTGAGGGAGTGCTGCACTGTCGGAGGGCAGTACTGAAAGAGCGCTGCACTGTCGGAGGGGCATTACTGTGGGAACGCTGCAATGTCGGAGGGGCAGTACGGAGGGAGCGCCGCACTGTTGGAGGGTCAGTACTGAGGGAGCGCTTCACTGTCAGAGGGGCTGCACTGACGGAGCGCTGCACTGTCTCAGGGGCAGTACTGAGGGAGTACAGCACTGTCGGTGGAGCAGTACTGAGGGAGTGCAGCACTGTCAGAGGGGTAGTACTGAGGGAGCACTGCGCTGTTGGAGGGGCAGTACTGAGGGAATGCTGCACTGTCAGAGGGGCAGTACTGAGGGAGCGCTGCACTGTCGGGGGCAGTACTTAGGGAGTGCTGCACTGTCAGATGGTCTGTACTGAGGGAGCGCTGCACTGTTGTAGGGGCTGCACTGAGGGAGTGCTGCACTGTTAGAGGGTAAGTACTGAGGGAGCGCTGCACTGTCAGAGGGGCAATACTGAGGGAGAGCTGCACTGTCAGAGGGGCAGCACTGAGGGAGAGCTGCACTGTCGGAGGGGCAGCACTGAGGGAGCACTGCACTGTCGGAGGGGCAGTACTGAGGGAGCGCTGCACTGTCGGAGGGGCAGTACTGAGGGATAGCCGCATTGTCAGAGGGGCACCTATCATCCCACAGAGTATCAATTTTGTCCGTGAAGATATTGTCTAAAAGCATTTTTGATCTTCCGATAACTGTCGGCAAGACGTGAGGTCTCATTAACTCCTTTCTCTTTCAGACTTTGAGAGTGAGAAGTTGATGAAACATCTGGGAGTGGACAATGATCAGGAAATCTTACTTCCTCCTGTCACTTCTCCAAGGTAATATCATCATCTGCTGGGACATATTTATGGTTAATACTCTTTGCAGAAAATCATTCTTATTGAGCTCTGATTGGGGTCAAATTCAGCAGTGACCCAGTGCACTAACTCACACCAAGTCCCGTTCACCCCTCACCCCTGTGCCCACTGACATACATTGGCTCTCAGTCCAGCAACAATTGGAGCACAGAGATCTCGGAGGGCCACCGGGCTGGAGGAGGTTACAGAGATAGGGAGTGGAGAGAGGCCATGGAGGGATATGAAATCGAAGATGAAGATTTTAAATTCAAGGCGTTGCCAATGAGCACAGGGTGTAATGGGTTGAGGAGAGAACGGGGATAAAACTGGTGGAAGAAATCTCTCCTGATGCTAGAGGTCCAATAACAAAGGCCTGAAATTTGTGTCTTTTGCTGATTTTAGTGAGAATTCACCATGAAGACAACACAGCAGCACTTAGAAAGTCAGGCAGTTCAGCCCTCACCCTTCCTGCCCATTCTCCCCATGATAAGGGGGCAAAAGAACTGGAAGGTAGAAAGAAGGCAAACCAGGAAATGTATCAAGGTTTCAAATAGACAGAGCTTCCCTGTTTGCCTCTGACCTGTTCTGCAGTTAAATTTCACAGAATCATAGAATCTTACAGCACAGGAGGCCATTCAGCCCATCCTGCCTGTGCCGGCTCTGTAGAACTATCCAATTAGTCCCACTCCCCCTGCTCTCTCCCCACAGCCCTGCAAATGTTTTCCCTTCAAGTATTTGTCCAATTCTCTTTTGAAAGTTACTATTGAGTCTTGTTCCACTGCCCTTTCAGGCAGCGCATTCCAGATCACAACAACTCGCTGCGTAAAAAACACTTATGCTGACTGCTTGTTGATGATTAGGCTCCAAGGCAAGGGGAGACAAGGAGAGTTTTTATTACACAGCGAGTTGTTGTGATCTGGAAAGCTCTGCCTGAAAGGGCGGTGGAAGCAGATTCAATAGTAACTTTCAGAAGAGAATTGGAGATGTAATTGTCGGGTAAAAATGTCCCGGACTGTGGGGAAAGAGCGGGGGAGTGGGAGCAATTGGACAGCACTTTCACAGAGCTGGCACAGGCGCGATGGGCCGAATGGCCTCCTTCTGAGCTGGAAGATTCTATGATTTAAGTTCCTTATCAGTAACTCTTTTTCTTTCCTGCTGAAATCAGGAACATTTCAAAAGAACAGGGAACAAGAGGCCTTTGCCATCAGCATTTCATGTGGGGCCCACTTGAGTTTTGACAAACCCGCAGTGAGACTGTCTGTGAATGGCGGGCGGGGGGAGGTGAAGAGTGCAGCCAGTGGCGGAGCCATGAATGACTGACCATAACTTCAGCATTTCCGCCGTTGGACAGCTAATATTATTCCTATATTTAAAAAGGGAGATAGAACATGTCCAGGGAACTATAGAACAGTTAGCGTAACGTCGGGGGTAGGAAAGATAATGGAATCTTTACTCAAAGATGTAATAGAAATACATCTAGAAACTGAAAATAGAATGAAGAAGTCAGCAGGGATTTCAAAAGAGGTCTTGCTTAACCAACCTTATTGACTTCTTTGAAGAAGTAACAGAAGGAGGAGATAAAGGAGTGCAGTAGATGTAATATAGTTGGATCTACTCGCCCATCGCTAGTTCCCGAAGGTGGTGGTGGTGGTGAACCATCTTCTTCAACTGCTACAGTCCATGTGCTGAAGGTGTCCCCACAATGTTTTTAAGAGAATTCCAGGATAATGACCCAGCGACGATGCAGGAATGATGATAAATGTCCAAGGCAGGACGGTGTTTGACCTGGAGGTGATGGGCACCCCATCACATTGCTGCTCTTGTCCTGGGTGGTGGAGGTCTCTGTGGAGGGAGGTGCTGTCAATGTAACCTTGGTGAGTTCCTCGTTAGTCCTGTAGATGGTACACACTGCAGTCACAGTGCACCCGTGGCAGAGGGGCTGGAGATCGAGTCTTGTGGAGCGACCAGCCATCCAATGTTAAATATTGATATTTTTCTCCTCAGCTGTATTGTCACAAGAGTGGAAAGGCGGCAGTCCACGAGATGTGACAGCCCAGGAAGGTTTGTGTGCACAGATTCCATGTCATTACAGTTATCCATCGCGTCTGGCAAACAATCCGCGAGCTGGAGTCTGGTTTAATACCAAGAAACAGAAATCATGGGCTCCCCTAGCCTTTCACTCAAAGAATCACGATTACGAGTCACTACAGTTCCACGGTCGGACCCGGCTGTCTGGAGACCTGAAAGGTGGCGACTGCTCCCTGATTATAAACAACATCACACCGCAAGATGCAGGGCCTTATTTTTTCAGGATAGAATTTGACGACTGGGATAACAATAATTACTACCCTGCAACACAGCTTCATGTTTTTGGTAAGTGCTGTGCTTTAATTACTCAACAATTCACATTCAACAGTCCATGGGAAATAACAAACTGTGGCGGTTACATATTAACACAAAACAAAACTCAGCCTCTGATTATCAATAACCTGGCGATACCTTTCAGTTCAGTCCTAAAGCATCCTCTGATACTCACTTTATTATCAATGACTAAATGTCCATCAATGTTATCAGCTTATCGACTCCCATCTAGCTCTGTACTCGTGTTGAAAAGTCTTACAGATAGACAAAAGAAAACTTGCATTTATTTAGCGCCTTTCAGGACCTCAGAATTTCTCAAAGGGCTTCACAGCCATTGAAGTGCTTTTTTGAAGGGTAGTCATTGTTGTAATGTAGGTAACGCGGCAGCCAATTTATGCACAGCAAGCTCCCACAACCAGCGATGTGATAAATGACCAGATAATCTGTTTTTGTTAGAGCTGTTGGTTGAGGGATAAGTTTTGGCCCCAGGGCACTGGGGAGAACTTCCCGCTTTTCTTTGAAATAGAGGCCATGGGATTTTTTATGTCCACCTGAGAGGGAAGATTTGGTTTAACGTCTCATCTGAAAGATGGCACCTCCGACAGTGCAGCGCTCCCTCAGTACTGCCCCCCGACAGTGCGGCGCTCCCTCAGTACTGCCCCTCCGACAGTGCAGTGCTCTCTCAGTACTGCCCCTCCGACAGTGCAGCGCTCTCTCAGTACTGCCCCTCCGACAGTGCAGCGCTCTCTCAGTACTGCCCCTCCGACAGTGCAGCGCTCGCTCAGTACTGCCCCTCCGACAGTGCAGCACTCCCTCAGTACTGCCCCTCCGACAGTGCAGCGCTCTCTCAGTACTGCCCCTCCGACAGTGCAGCGCTCTCTCAGTACTGCCCCTCCGACAGTGCAGCACTCCCTCAGTACTGCCCCTCCGACAGTGCAGCGCTCTCTCAGTACTGCCCCTCAGACAGTGCAGCACTCCCTCAGTACTGCCCCTCCGACAGTGCGGCGCTCCCTCAGTACTGCCCCTCCGACAGTGCAGCGCTCTCTCAGTACTGCCCCTCAGACAGTGCGGCACTCTCTCAGGACTGCCCATCCGACAGTGCAGCACTCCCTCAGTACTGCCCCTCCGACAGTGAAGCTCTCCTTCAGTACTGCAACTCCAACAGTGCAGCGCACCCTCAGTGCTGCCCCTCCGACAGTGCAGCGCTCCCTCAGTACCGCCCCTCCGACAGTGAAGCTCTCCTTCAGTACTGCCCCTCCGACAGTGCAGCGCACCCTCAGTGCTGCCCCTCCGACAGTGCAGCGCTCCCTCAGTACTGCCCCTCCGACAGTGCAGCGGTCTCTCAGTACTGCCCGTTCGACAGTGCGGCACTCCCTCAGGACTGCCCCTCCGACAGTGCAGCGCTCTCTCAGTACTGCCCCTCCGACAGTGCGGCACTCCCTCAGGACTGCCCCTCCGACAGTGCATCGCTCTCTCAGTACTGACCCTCCGACAGTGCGGCCCTAACTCAGGGCTGCCCCTCTGTCAGTGCAGTGCTCCCTCAGTACAGTCCCTCTGACAGTGCAGCGCACCCACAGTACTGCCACCCAACAGTGCAGCGCTCCCTCAGTACTGCCCCTCCGACAATGCAGCACTGCCTCAGTACTGCCCCTCTGACAGTGCAGCACTCCCTTATTACTGCCCCTCCGACAATGCAGCACTCCCTCAGTATTGCCTCTCTGACAGCGCAGCACTCCCTCAGTACTGCCCGTTCGACAGAGTAGAGATCCATTAGTACTGCCCCTCCGACAGTGAAGCGCTCCCTCAGTACTGCCCCTCTGACAGTGCAGCGCTCTCTCAGTACTGCCCCTCTGACAGTGCAGCGCTCTCTCAGTACTGCCCCTCAGACAGTGCGGCACTCTCTTAGGACTGCCCCTCCGACAGTGCAGCGCTCTCTCATATTGCCCCTCAGACAGTGCGGCACTCCCTCAAGTTTGCCTCTCCGACAGTGCAGCACTCCCTCAGTACTGCCCTTCCGACAGTGCAGTGCTCCCTCAGTACTGCTGCTCCGACAGTGCAGCACTCCCTCAGTACTGCCCTTCCGACAGTGCAGTGCTCCCTCAGTACTGCTGCTCCGACAGTGCAGCACTTCCTCAGTACTACCCCTCTGTCAGTGCAGCACTCCCTCAGTACTGCCCCTCCGACAGTGCAGCGCTCCCTCATTACTGCCCCTCCGATATTGAAGCGTTACCTCAGTACCGCCGCTCCGACAATGCAGCGCTCCCTCAGTACTGCCCGTCCGACAGTGCAGCACTCTCAGTACCACCCCTCCGACAGTGCGGTACTACCACAGGACTGCCCCTCCGACAGTGCAGTGCTCCCTCAGTACTGCCCCTCCGACAGTGCAGCACTCCCTCAGTACTGCCCCTCCAACAGTGCAGTGCTCCCTCAGTACTGCCCCTCCGGCAGTGCAGCGCTCCGTCAGTATTGCCTCTCTGACAGTGCTGCACTCCCTCAGTATTGCCTCTCTGACAGTGCAGCACTCCCTCAGTACTGCCCCTCTGACAGTGCAGCACTCCCTATGTACTGCCCCCCGAGAGTGCAGCACTCCCTCAGTACTGCCCCTCTGTCAGTGCAGCATTCCTTAGTACTGCCCCTCCAACATTGAAGCTCTCCTTCAGTACTGCCCCTCCGACAGTGCAGCGCTCCCTCAGTACTGCCCCACCGACAGTGCAGCGCTCCCTCAGTACTGCCCCTCCGACAGTGCAGCGCTCTCTCAGTACTGCCCCTTCGACAGTGCGGCCCTACCTCAGGGCTGCCCCTCCTACAGTGCAGTGCTCTCTCAGTACAGTCCCTCTGACAGTGCAGCGCACCCTCAGTACTGCCACCCAACAGTGCAGCACTCCCTCAGTACTGCCCCTCCAACATTGCAGCACTACCTCAGTACTGCCCCTCTGACAGTGCAGCGCTCTCTCAGTACGGCCCCTCAGACAGTGCGGCACTCTCTCAGGACAGCCCCTCCGACAGTGCAGTGCTCCCTCAGTACTGCCCTTCCGACAGTGAAGCGCTACCTCAGTACCGCCACTCCGAAGGTGCGGCACTCCCTCAGTACTCCCCCTCCAACAGTGCAGCGCTCCCTCAGCACTGCCCTTCCGACAGTGCAGTGCTCCCTCAGTACTGCTGCTCCGACAGTGCAGCACTCCCTCAGTACTACCCCTCTGTCAGTGCAGCACTCCCTCAGTACTGCCCCTCCGACAGTGCAGCGCTCCCTCATTACTGCCCCTCCGATATTGAAGCGTTACCTCAGTACCGCCGCTCCGACAATGCAGCGCTCCCTCAGTACTGCCCGTCCGACAGTGCAACACTCTCAGTACCACCCCTCCGACAGTGCGGTACTACCACAGGACTGCCCCTCCAACAGTGCAGTGCTCCCTCAGTACTGCCCCTCCGGCAGTGCAGCGCTCCGTCAGTATTGCCTCTCTGACAGTGCTGCACTCCCTCAGTATTGCCTCTCTGACAGTGCAGCACTCCCTCAGTACTGCCCCTCTGACAGTGCAGCACTCCCAATGTACTGCCCCCCGAGAGTGCAGCACTCCCTCAGTACTGCCCCTCCAACATTGAAGCTCTCCTTCAGTACTGCCCTTCCGACAGTGAAGCGCTACCTCAGTACCGCCACTCCGAAGGTGCGGCACTCCCTCAGTACTCTCCCTCCAACAGTGCAGCGCTCCCTCAGCACTGACCCTCTGACAGTGCAGCACTCCCTCAGTACTGCCCCTCCGACAGTGCAGCGCTCCCTCAGTACTGCCCCTCCGACAGCGCAGCACTCCCTCAGTACTTCCCATCCGACAGTGCAGCACTCCCTCAGTACTGCCCCTCCGACAGTGCGGCACTCTCTCAGAACTGCCCCTCCAACAGTGCACTGCTGCCTCACTACTGCCCCTCCGACAGTGCAGCACTCCCTCAGCACTGCCCCTCCGACAGTGCAGCGCTCCCTCTGTACTGCCCCTCTGACAGTGCAGCACTCTCTCAGGACTGCCCCTCCGACAGTGCAGCGCTGCTTCAGTACTGCCCCTCCGACAGTGCAGAGCTCCCTCAGTACTGCTGCCCCGACAGTGCAGCACTCCCTCAGTACTGCGGCTCTGACAGTGCAGCACTCCCTCAGTACTGACCCTCTGACAGCGCAGCACTCCCTCAGTATTGCCCCTCCAACAGTGCAGCCCTCCCTCAGTACTGACCCTCTGACAGCGCAGCACTCCCTCAGTACTGCCCGTCCGACAGTGGAGCTCTCCTTTAGTACTGCCCCTCCGGCAGTGCAGCGTTCCCTCAGTACCGCCTCTCCAACAGTGCGGCACTCTCTCAGGACTGCCACTCCGACAGTGCAGCGCTATCTCAGTACTGCCCGTCCGACAGTGCAGGACTCCCTCAGTACTGCTGCCCCGACAGTGCAGCACTCCCTCAGTACTGCGGCTCTGACAGTGCAGCACTCCCGCAGAACTGCCCGTCCGACAGTGCAGGACTCCCTCAGTACTGCCCGTCCGACAGTGCTGGACTCCCTCAGTACTGCCCCTCCGACAGGGCAGCACTCCCTCAGTACTGCCCGTCCGACAGTGCAGGACTCCCTCAGTACTGCCTCTCTGTCAGTGCAGCGCTCCGTCAGTAGTGCCCCTCTGACAGTGCAGCAGTCCCTCAGTACTGCCCCCTGTCAGTGCAGCACTCCCTCAGTACTGCCCCTCCGACAGTGCAGCACTCCCTCAGTACAGCCCCTCTGACAGTGCAGCACTCCCTCTGTACTGCCCCCCGAGAGTGCAGTAGTCCCTCAGTACTGCTGCTCCGACAGTGAAGCTCTCCTTCAGTACTGCCCCTCCGACAGTGCAGCACTTCCTCAGTATTGTCCATCCGACAGTGAACTCTCCCTCAGTACTGCCTCTCCGACAGTGTAGCGCTCCCTCAGTACCGCACCTCCGACAGTGCAGCGCTCCCTCAGTGCTGCCCCTCCGACAGTGAAGCGCTCCCTCAGTACCGCCCCTCCGAAAGTGCAGCGCTCCCTCAGTACCGCCCCTCCGACAGTGCAGCGCTCCCTCAGTACTGCCCCTCCGAAAGTGCAGCGCTCTCTCAGTACTGCCCCTCCGACAGTGTGGCGCTCTTTCAGTACTGACGCTCCGACAGTGCAGCACTCCTTCATTACTGCCCCTCCGACAGTGCAGCACTCCCTCAGTATTGCCCCGCTGAGAGTGCAGCACTCCATCAGTACTGGCTCTGACAGCGCAGCACTCCCTCAGTACTGCCCATCCGACAGTGCAGCACTCCCTCAGTACTGCCCCGCTGAGAGTGCAGCACTCCGTCAGTACTGCCGCTCTGTCTGTGCAGCACACCCTCAGTACTGCCCTCCGACAGAGTAGAGATCCTTTAGTACTGCCCCTCCGACAGTGAAGCGCTCCCTCAGTACCGCCCCTCCGACAGTGAAGCGCTCCCTCAGTACTGCCCGTCCGACAGTGCAGCACTCCCTCAGTACTGCCCCTTCGACAGGGCAGCACTCACTCAGTACTGCTGCTCCGACATTGCGGCTCTCCCTCAGTACTGCTCCTCCGATAGTGCGGCGCTCCCTCAGGACTGCCCTTCCGACAGTGCAGCACTCCCTCAATACTGCCCCTCCTTCAGTGCAGCACTCCCTCAGTACTGCCCCTCCGACAGTGCAGCACTCCCTCAGTACTGCCCCCTTTCAGTGCAGCACTCCCTCAGTACTGCCCCTCCGACAGGGCAGCACTCCCTCAGTACTGCCCGTCCGACAGTGCAGCACTCCCTCAGTACTGCCCCCTTTCAGTGCAGCACTCCCTCAGTACTGCCCATCCGACAGTGCAGCACTCCCTCAGTACTGCTCCTCCGACAGTGCAGCGATCCGTTAGTCCTGCCCAACCGACAGTGCAAGGCTCCCTCGGGACTGCCCCTCCGACAGTGCAGCGCTCCCTCAGTACTGCCCCTGCAACAGTGAAGCGGGGATCTCAGTACCGCCGCTCCGACAGTGCAGCACTCCCTCAGTACTGCCCCTCCGACAGTGCAGCGCTCCCTCAGTACTGCCCCTCCAACAGTGCAGTGCTCCCTCAGTACTGCTCCTCCGACAGTGCTGCACTCCCTCAGTACTGCCCCTCCGACAGTGCAGTACTCCCTCAGTACTGCTTCTCTGTCAGTGCAGCACTCCCTCAGTACTGCTCCTCCGACAGTGGAGCTCTCCTTTAGTACTGCCCCTCCGGCAGTGCAGCACTCCCTCAGTACTGCCCCCCCGACAGTGCGGCAATCCCTCAGGACTGCCCCTCCGACATTGCAGCGCTCTCTCAGAACTGACCCTCCAACTGTGCGGCCCTCCCTCAGGACTGCCCCTCTGACAGTGCATCGCTCTCTCAGTACTGCCCCTCTGACAGTGCAGCACTCCCTCAGTACTGCCCCTCTGTCACTGCAGCGCTCCGTCAGTATTGCCTCTCTGACAGTACTGCACTCCCTCAGTATTGCCTCTCTGACAGTGCAGCACTCCCTCAGTACTGCCCGTCCGACAGTGCAGCACTCCCTCAGTACTGCCTCTCCGACAGTGCAGCGCTCCCTCAGTACTGCCCCTCCGACAGTGCAGCGCTCTCTCAGTACTGCCCCTTCGACAGTGCGGCAATCCCTCAGGACTGCCCCTCCGACAGTGCAGCGCTCTCTCAGTACTGCCCCTCCGACAGTGCGGCACTCCCTCAGTACTGCCCCTCCAACATTGCAGCACTGCCTCAGTACTGCCCCTCTGACAGTGCAGCACTCCCTCAGTATTGCCTCTCTGACAGTGCAGCACGTCCTCAGTACTGACCCTGACAGCGCAGCACTCCCTCAGTACTGCCCGTTTGACAGTGCAGCACTCCCTCAGTCCTGCCCCTCCGACAGATTAGAGATGCATTAGTACTGCCCCTCCGACAGTGCAGGGCTCCCTCAGTACCGCCTCTCCAACAGTGCGGCACTCTCTCAGGACTGCCACTCCGACAGTGCAGGACTCCCTCAGTACTGCCTCTCTGTCAGTGCAGCGCTCCGTCAGTAGTGCCCCTCTGACAGTGCAGCACTCCCTCAGTACTGCCCCCTGTCAGTGCAGCACTCCCTCAGTACTGCCCCTCCGACAGTGCAGCAGACCCTCAGTACTGCCCCTCTGACAGTGCAGCACTCCCTCAGTACTGCCCCTCTGTCAGTGCAGCACTCCCTCAGTACTGCCCCTCTGACAGTGCAGCACTCCCTCTGTACTGCCCTCCGAGAGTGCAGTAGTCCCTCAGTACTGCTGCTCCGACAGTGCAGCACTCCCTCAGTACTGCCCCTCTGTCAGTGCAGCACTCCCTCAGTATTGCCCATCCGACAGTGAACTCTCCCTCAGTACCGCCTCTCCGACAGTGTAGCGCTCCCTCAGTACCGCACCTCCGACAGTGCAGCGCTCCCTCAGTGCTGCCCCTCCGACAGTGAAGCGCTCCCTCAGTACCGCCCCTCCGACAGTGCAGCGCTCCCTCAGTACCGCCCCTCCGACAGTGCAGCGCTCCCTCAGTATTGCCCCTCCGAAAGTGCAGCGCTCTCTCAGTACTGCGCCTCCGACAGTGTGGCGCTCTTTCAGTACTGACGCTCCGACAGTGCAGCACTCCTTCATTACTGCCCCTCCGACAGTGCAGCACTCCCTCAGTATTGCCTCTCTGACAGTGCAGCACTTCCTCAGTACTGCCCATCCGACAGTGCAGCACTCCCTCAGTACTGCCCCGCTGAGAGTGCAGCACTCCGTCAGTACTGCCCCTCTGTCTGTGCAGCACACCCTCAGTACTGCCCTCCGACAGAGTAGAGATCCATTAGTACTGCCCCTCCGACAGTGAAGCTCTCCCTCAGTACCGCCCCTCCGACAGTGAAGCGCTCCCTCAGTACTGCCCGTCCGACAGTGCAGCACTCCCTCAGTACTGCCCGTCCGACAGTGCAGCACTCCCTCAGTACTGCCCCATTTCAGTGCAGCACTCCCTCAGTACTGCCCCTCCGACAGGGCAGCACTCACTCAGTACTGCTGCTCCGACATTGCGGCTCTCCCTCAGTACTGCGGCGCTCCCTCAGTACTGCCCCTCCGACAGTGCAGCACTCCCTCAATACTGCCCCTCCTTCAGTGCAGCACTCCCTCAGTACTGCCCCCTTTCAGTGCAGCACTCCCTCAGTACTGCCCCTCCGACAGGGCAGCACTCCCTCAGTACTGCCCGTCCGACAGTGCGGCGCTCCCTCAGTACTGCTCCTGTGACGGTGCAGCACTCCCTCAGTACTGCCGCTCCGACAGTGCAGCACTCCCTCAGTACTGCCCCTCCGACAGTGCAGCGCTCCCTCAGTACTGCCCCTCCGACAGTGCGGCACTCCCTCCGTACTGCCCCTGTGATGGTGCAGCTCTCCCTCAGTACTGCCCCTCTGTCAGTGCAGCACTCCCTCTCTGACAGTGCAGCACTCCCTCAGTACTGCCCCTCCGACAGTGCAGTGTTCCCTCAGTACTGCTCCTCCGACCGTGCAGCACTCCCTCAGTACTGCCCCTCCGACAGTGCAGCGCTCCCTCAGTACTGCTCCTCCGACCGTGCAGCTCTCCCTCAGTACTGCCCCTCCGACAGGGCAGCACTCCCTCAGTACTGCCCGTCCGACAGTGCAGCACTCCCTCAGTACTGCCGCCTTTCAGTGCAGCACTCCCTCAGGACTGCCCGTCCGACAGTGCAGGACTCCCTCAGTACTGCCTCTCTGTCAGTGCAGCGCTCCATCAGTAGTGCCCCCCTGTCAGTGCAGCACTCCCTCAGTACTGCCCCTCCGACAGTGCAGCACTCCCTCAGTACTGCCCCTCTGTCAGTAAAGCTCTCCTTCAGTACTGCCCCTCCGACAGTGCAGCACTCCCTCAGTATTGCCCATCCGACAGTGAACTCTCCCTCAGTACTGCCTCTCCGACAGTGTAGCGCTCGCTCAGCACTGCACCTCCGACAGTGCAGCGCTCCCTCAGTACCGCCCCTCCGACAGTGCAGCACTCCCTCAGTACTGCCCCTCCGAAAGTGCAGCGCTCTCTCAGTACTGCCCCTCCGACAGTGTGGCGCTCTTTCAATACTGACGCTCCGACAGTGCAGCACTCCTTCATTACTGCCCCTCCGACAGTGCAGCACTCCCTCAGTATTGCCTCTCTGACAGCGCAGCACTCCCTCAGTACTGCCCATCCGACAGTGCAGCACTCCCTCAGTACTGCCCCGCTGAGAGTGCAGCACTCCGTCAGTACTGCCCCTCTGTCTGTGCAGCACACCCTCAGTACTGCCCTCCGACAGAGTAGAGATCCAATAGTACTGATCCTCCGACAGTGAAGCGCTCCCTCAGTACCGCCCCTCCGACAGTGAAGCGCTCCCTCAGTACTGCCCGTCCGACAGTGCAGCACTCCCTCAGTACTGCCCCATTTCAGTGCAGCACTCCCTCAGTACTGCCCCTCCGACAGGGCAGCACTCACTCAGTACTGCTGCTCCGACATTGCGGCTCTCCCTCAGTACTGCTCCTCCGATAGTGCGGCGCTCCCTCAGTACTGCCCCTCCGACAGTGCAGCACTCCCTCAGTACTGCCCCTCCGACAGTGCAGCACTCCCTCAGTACTGCCCCCTTTCAGTGCAGCACTCCCTCAGTACTGCCCCTCCGACAGGGCAGCACTCCCTCAGTACTGCCCATCCGACAGGGCAGCACTCCCTCAGTACTGCCCGTCCGACAGTGCAGCACTCCCTCAGTACTGCCCCCTTTCAGTGCAGCACTCCCTCAGTGCTGCCTCTCTGTCAGTGCAGCACTCCATCAGTACTGCTCCTCCGACAGTGCAGCGATCCGTTAGTCCTGCCCCACCCACAGTGCAGGGCTCCCTCGGGACTGCCCCTCCGACAGTGCAGCGCTCCCTCAGTACTGCCCCTGCAACAGTGAAGCGGGGATCTCAGTACCGCCGCTCCGACAGTGCAGCACTCCCTCAGTACTGCCCCTCCAACAGTGCAGTGCTCCCTCAGTACTGCTCCTCCGACAGTGCTGCACTCCCTCAGTACTGCCCCTCCGACAGTGCAGCGCTCCCTCAGTATTGCCGCCCCGACAGTGCTGCACTCCCTCAGTACTGGGCGGCGCTCCCTCAGTACTGCCCCACCGACATTGCGGAGCTCCCTCAGTACTGACCCTCTGACAGCGCAGCACTCCCTCAGTATTGCCCCTCCAACAGTGCAGCCCTCCCTCAGTACTGACCCTCTGACAGCGCAGCACTCCCTCAGTACTGCCCGTCCGACAGTGCAGTACCCCCTCAGTACTGCTTCTCTGTCAGTGCAGCACTCCCTCAGTACTGCTCCTCCGACAGTGGAGCTCTCCTTTAGTACTGCCCCTCCGGCAGTGCAGCACTCCCTCAGTACTGGCCCTCTGTCAGTGCAGCACTCCCTCAGTACTGCCCCTCCGACAGTGAAGCTCTCCCTCAGTACTGCCCCTCCGACAGTGCATCGCTCTCTCAGTACTGCCCCTCTGACAGTGCAGCACTCCCTCAGTACTGCCCCTCTGTCACTGCAGCGCTCCGTCAGTATTGCCTCTCTGACAGTACTGCACTCCCTCAGTATTGCCTCTCTGACAGTGCAGCACTCCCTCAGTACTGCCCGTCCGACAGTGCAGCACTCCCTCAGTACTGCCCCTCCGACAGTGCAGCGCACCCTCAGTACTGCCCCTACGACAGTGAAGCTCTCCCTCAGTACTGCCTCTCCGACAGTGCAGCGCTCCCTCAGTACTGCCCCTCCGACAGTGCAGCGCTCTCTCAGTACTGCCCCTTCGACAGTGCGGCAATCCCTCAGGACTGCCCCTCCGACAGTGCAGCGCTCTCTCAGTACTGCCCCTCCGACAGTGCGGCACTCCCTCAGGACTGCCCCTCCGACAGTGCAGCGCTCTCTCAGTACTGCCACCCAACAGTGCAGCACTCCCTCAGTACTGCCCCTCCAACATTGCAGCACTGCCTCAGTACTGCCCCTCTGACAGTGCAGCACTCCCTCAGTATTGCCTCTCTGACAGTGCAGCACTTCCTCAGTACTGACCCTGACAGCGCAGCACTCCCTCAGTACTGCCCGTTCGACAGTGCAGCACTCCCTCAGTCCTGCCCCTCCGACAGATTAGAGATGCATTAGTACTGCCCCTCCGACAGTGCAGGGCTCCCTCAGGACTGCCACTCCAACAATGTAGCGCTCCCTCGGTACTACCCCTCCGACAGTGAAGCGCTCCCTCAGTACCGCCTCTCCAACAGTGCGGCACTCTCTCAGGACTGCCACTCCGACAGTGCAGCGCTCCGTCAGTAGTGCCCCTCTGACAGTGCAGCACTCCCTCAGTACTGCCCCCTGTCAGTGCAGCACTCCCTCAGTACTGCCCCTCCGACAGTGCAGCAGACCCTCAGTACTGCCCCTCTGACAGTGCAGCACTCCCTCAGTACTGCCCCTCTGACAGTGCAGCACTCCCTCTGTACTGCCCCCCGAGAGTGCCGTAGTCCCTCAGTAGTGCTGCTCCGACAGTGCAGCACTCCCTCAGTACTGCCCCTCTGTCAGTGCAGCACTCCCTCAGTATTGCCCATCCGACAGTGAACTCTCCCTCAGTACTGCCTCTCCGACAGTGTAGCGCTCCCTCAGTACCGCACCTCCGACAGTGCAGCGCTCCCTCAGTACTGCCCCTCCGAAAGTGCAGCGCTCTCTCAGTACTGCCCCTCCGACAGTGCAGCGCTCTCTCAGTACTGCCCCTTCGACAGTGCGGCAATCCCTCAGGACTGCCCCTCCGACAGTGCAGCGCTCTCTCAGTACTGCCCCTCCGACAGTGCGGCACTCCCTCAGGACTGCCCCTCCGACAGTGCATCGCTCTCTCAGTACTGCCACCCAACAGTGCAGCACTCCCTCAGTACTGCCCCTCCAACATTGCAGCACTGCCTCAGTACTGCCCCTCTGACAGTGCAGCACTCCCTCAGTATTGCCTCTCTGACAGTGCAGCACTTCCTCAGTACTGACCCTGACAGCGCAGCACTCCCTCAGTACTGCCCGTTCGACAGTGCAGCACTCCCTCAGTCCTGCCCCTCCGACAGATTAGAGATGCATTAGTACTGCCCCTCCGACAGTGCAGGGCTCCCTCAGGACTGCCACTCCAACAATGTAGCGCTCCCTCGGTACTACCCCTCCGACAGTGAAGCGCTCTCTCAGTACCGCCTCTCCAACAGTGCGGCACTCTCTCAGGACTGCCACTCCGACAGTGCAGCGCTCCGTCAGTAGTGCCCCTCTGACAGTGCAGCACTCCCTCAGTACTGCCCCCTGTCAGTGCAGCACTCCCTCAGTACTGCCCCTCCGACAGTGCAGCAGACCCTCAGTACTGCCCCTCTGACAGTGCAGCACTCCCTCAGTACTGCCCCTCTGACAGTGCAGCACTCCCTCTGTACTGCCCCCCGAGAGTGCCGTAGTCCCTCAGTACTGCTGCTCCGACAGTGCAGCACTCCCTCAGTACTGCCCCTCTGTCAGTGCAGCACTCCCTCAGTATTGCCCATCCGACAGTGAACTCTCCCTCAGTACTGCCTCTCCGACAGTGTAGCGCTCCCTCAGTACCGCACCTCCGACAGTGCAGCGCTCCCTCAGTACTGCCCCTCCGAAAGTGCAGCGCTCTCTCAGTACTGCCCCTCCGACATTGCGGCGCTCTTTCAGTACTGACGCTCCGACAGTGCAGCACTCCTTCATTACTGCCACTCCGACAGTGCAGCACTCCCTCAGTATTGCCTCTCTGACAGTGCAGCACTTCCTCAGTACTGCCCATCCGACAGTGCAGCACTCCCTCAGTACTGCCCCGCTGAGAGTGCAGCACTCCGTCAGTACTGCCCCTCTGTCTGTGCAGCACACCCTCAGTACTGCCCTCCGACAGAGTAGAGATCCATTAGTACTGCCCCTCCGACAGTGAAGCGCTCCCTCAGTACCGCCCCTCCGACAGTGAAGCGCTCCCTCAGTACTGCCCGTCCGACAGTGCAGCACTCCCTCAGTACTGCCCCTCCGACAGGGCAGCACTCACTCAGTACTGCTGCTCCGACATTGCGGCTCTCCCTCAGTACTGCGGCGCTCCCTCAGTACTGCCCCTCCGACAGTGCAGCACTCCCTCAATACTGCCCCTCCTTCAGTGCAGCACTCCCTCAGTACTGCCCCCTTTCAGTGCAGCACTCCCTCAGTACTGCCCCTCCGACAGGGCAGCACTCCCTCAGTACTGCCCGTCCGACAGTGCAGCACTCCCTCAGTACTGCCCCCTTTCAGTGCAGCACTCCCTCAGTACTGCCCCTCCGACAGTGCAGCATTCCCTCAGTATTGCCTCTCTGACAGTGCAGCACTCCCTCAGTACTGCCCCTCTGTCAGTGCAGCACTCCATCAGTACTGCTCCTCCGACAGTGCAGCGATCCGTTAGTCCTGCCCCACCGACAGTGCAGGGCTCCCTTCGGACTGCCCCTCCGACAGTGCAGCGCTCCCTCAGTATTGCCGCCCCGACAGTTCAGCACTCCCTCAGTACTCCCCCTCCAACAGTGTGACGCTCCCTCAGTACTGACCCTCTGACAGCGCAGCACTCCCTCAGTACTGCCCGTCCGACAGTGCAGCACTCCCTCAGTACTGCCCCACCGACATTGCGGAGCTCCCTCAGTACTGCCACTACGACAGTGCAGCGCTCCCTCAGTACTGCCCGTCCGACTGTGCAGCACTCCCTCAGTACTGCCCGTCCGACAGTGCAGCACTCCCTCAGTACTGCCCCTCTGTCTGGGCGGCGCTCCCTCAGTACTGCCCCCCCGACATTGCGGAGCTCCCTCAGTACTGCCACTCCGACAGTGCAGCACTCACTCAGTACTGCTCCTCCGATAGTGCGGCGCTCCCTCAGTACTGCCCCTCCAACAGTGCAGCACTCCCTCAATACTGCCCCTCCGACAGTGCAGCACTCCCTCAGTACTGCCCCTCCGACAGTGCAGCACTCCCTCAGTACTGCCCCTCCAACAGTGCAGCACTCCCTCAATACTGCCCCTCCGACAGTGCAGCACTCCCTCAGTACTGCCCCTCCAACAGTGCAGCACTCCCTCAATACTGCCCCTCCGACAGTGCAGCACTCCCTCAGTACTGCCCCTCCGACAGTGCAGCGCTCCCTCAGTACTGCTCCTCCGACAGTGAAGCTCTCCCTCAGTACTGCCTCTCCGACAGTGCAGCGCTCCCTCAGTACTGCTCCTCCGACAGTGCAGCACTCCCTCAGTAGTGCCCCTCCGACAGTGCAGCGCTCCCTCAGTACTGCTACTCCGACCGTGCAGCACTCCCTCAGTACTGACCCTCCGACAGTGCAGCGCTCCCTCAGTACTGCTCCTCCGACCGTGCAGCTCTCCCTCAGTACTGCCCGTCCGACAGTGCAGCACTCCCTCAGTACTGCCGCCTTTCAGTGCAGCACTCCCTCAGTACTCCCCCTCCAACAGTGTGGCGCTCCCTCGGTACTGACCCTCTGACAGCGCAGCAATCCCTCAGTACTGCCCGTCCGACAGTGCAGCACTCCCTCAGTACTGCCCCCTTTCAGTGCAGCACTCCCTCAGTACTGCCCCTCAGACAGGGCAGCACTCCCTCAGTACTGCCCGTCCGACAGTGCAGCACTCCCTCAGTACTGCCACTCTGTCTGGGCGGCGCTCCCTCAGTACTGCCCCCCCGACATTGCGGAGCTCCCTCAGTACTGCCACTCCGACAGTGCAGCGCTCCCTCAGTACTGACCGTCTGACAGTGCAGCGCTCCCTCAGTACTTCCACTCCGACAGTGCAGCGCTCCCTCAGTACTGACCCTCTGACAGTGCAGCGCTCCCTCAGTACTGCCCCTCCGACAGTGCAGCACTCCCTCAATACTGCCCCTCCGACAGTGCAGCACTCCCTCAGTACTGCCCCTCCGACAGTGCAGCACTCCCTCAGTACTGCCCCCTTTCAGTGCAGCACTCCCTCAGTACTGGCCCTCCGACAGGGCAGCACTCCCTCAGTACTGCCGCTCTGTCTGGGCGGCGCTCCCTCAGTACTGCCCCCCCGACATTGCGGAGATCCCTCAGTACTTCCACTTCGACAGTGCAGCGCTCCCTCAGTGCTGACTCTCCGACAGTGCAGCACTCCCTCAGTACTGCCCGTCCGACAGTGCAGCACTCCCTCAGTACTGTCCCTCCGACAGTGCAGCACTCCCTCAGTACTGCCCCTCCGACAGTGCAGCGCTCACTCAGTACTGCCCCTCCGACAGTGCGGCGCTCCCTCATTACTGTCTCTCTGACAGTGCAGCACTCACTCAGTACTGCCCCTCCGACAGTGCAGCACTCCCTCAGTACTGTCTCTCTGACAGTGCAGCACTCACTCAGTACTGCCCCTCCGACAGTGCAGCGCTACCTCAGTACTGCTCCTCCGACCGTGCAGCTCTCCCTCAGTACTGCCCGTCCGACATTGCAGCACTCCCTCAGTACTGCCCCTCCGACAGTGCAGCACTCCCTCAGTACTGCCCCTCCGACAGTGCAGCACTCCCTCAGTACTGCCGCTCTGTCTGGGCGGCGCTCCCTCAGTACTGCCCCTCCGACAGTGCAGCACTCCCTCAGTACTGCCGCTCTGTCTGGGCGGCGCTCCCTCAGTACTGACCCACCGACAGTGCAGCACTCCCTCAGTACTGCCCGTCCGACAGTGCAGCGCTCCCTCAGTACTGTCCCTCCGACAGTGCAGCACTCCCTCAGTACTGCCCCTCCGACAGTGCAGCACTCACTCAATACTGCCCCTCCGACAGTGCAGCGCTACCTCAGTATTGCTCCTCCGACCGTGCAGCACTCCCTCAGTACTGCCGCTCTGTCTGGGCGGCGCTCCCTCAGTACTGACCCACCGACAGTGCAGCACTCCCTCAGTACTGCCCGTCCGACAGTGCAGCGCTCCCTCAGTACTGTCCCTCCGACAGTGCAGCACTCCCTCAGTACTGCCCCTCCGACAGTGCAGCACTCACTCAATACTGCCCCTCCGACAGTGCAGCGCTACCTCAGTACTGCTCCTCCGACCGTGCAGCTCTCCCTCAGTACTGCCCGTCCGACATTGCAGCACTCCCTCAGTACTGCCCCTCCGACAGTGCAGCACTCCCTCAGTACTGCCCCTCCGACAGTGCAGCACTCCCTCAGTACTGCCGCTCTGTCTGGGCGGCGCTCCCTCAGTACTGCCCCTCCGACAGTGCAGCACTCCCTCAGTACTGCCGCTCTGTCTGGGCGGCGCTCCCTCAGTACTGACCCACCGACAGTGCAGCACTCCCTCAGTACTGCCCGTCCGACAGTGCAGCGCTCCCTCAGTACTGTCCCTCCGACAGTGCAGCACTCCCTCAGTACTGCCCCTCCGACATTGCAGCACTCGCTCAGTACTGCCCCCTTTCAGTGCAGCACTCCCTCAGTACTGCCCCTGCGACAGTGAAGCGGGGACCTCAGTACCGCCGCTCCGACAGTGCAGCACTCCCTCAGTACTCCCCCTCCAACAGTGCAGCGCTCCCTCAGTACTGACCCTCTGACAGTGCAGCGCTCCCTCAGTACTTCCACTCCGACAGTGCAGCGCTCCCTCAGTACTGACCCTCTGACAGTGCAGCGCTCCCTCAGTACTGTCCCTCCGACATTGCAGCACTCACTCAGTACTGCCCCTCGGACAGTGCAGCACTCCCTCAGTACTGCCCCTCCGAAAGTGCAGCACTCCCTCAGAACTGCCCCCTTTCAGTGCAGCACTCCCTCAGTACTGCCGCTCTGTCTGGGCGGCGCTCCCTCAGTACTGCCCCACCGACATTGCGGAGCTCCCTCAGTACTGCCACTCCGACAGTGCAGCGCTCCCTCAGTACTGACCCTCCGACTGCGCAGCACTCCCTCAGTACTGCCCGTCCGACAGTGCAGCACTCCCTCAGTATTGCGCCTCCGACAGTGCAGCACTCCCTCAGTACTGCACCTCTGTCTGGGCGGCGCTTCCTCAGTACTGCCCCCCCCCCGACATTGCGGAGCTCCCTCAGTACTGCCACTCCGACAGTGCAGCGCTCCCTCAGTACTGACCGTCTGACAGTGCAGCGCTCCATCAGTACTGTCCCTCCGACAGTGCAGCACTCACTCAGTACTGCTCCTCCGACAGTGCAGCACTCACTCAGTACCGCCACTCTGTCAGTGCAGCACTCCCTCAGTACTGCCACTCCGACAGTGCAGCACTCCCTCAGTACTGCCCCTCCGACAGGGCAGCACTCCCTCAATACTGCCCGTCTGACAGTGCAGCACTCCCTCAGTACGGCCCCCTTTCAGTGCAGCACTCCCTCAGTTCTGCCCCTGACAGTGCAGCACTCCCTCAGTTCTGCCCGTCCGACAGTGCAGCACTCCCTCAGTACAGCCCCTCTGTCAGTGCAGCATTCCTTAGTACTGCCCCTACGACAGTGCAGTGCACCCTCAGTACTGCCTCTCCGACAGTGCAGCGCTCCCTCAGTATTGCCCCTACGACAGTGAAGCTCTCCCTCAGTACTGCCTCTCCGACAGTGCAGCGCTCCCTCAGTATTGCCCCTCCGAAAGTGCAGCGCTCCCTCAGTACTGCCCCTCCGACAGTGAAGCGCTCCTGCAGTATCGCCCCTCCAACAGTTCAGCGCTCCCTCAGTACGGCCCTTCGACAGTGCAGCGCTCTCTCAGTACTGCCCCTTCGACAGTGCGGCAATCCCTCAGGACTGCCCCTCCGACAGTGCAGCGCTCGCTCAGTACTGCCCCTCCGGCAGTGCGGCACTCCCTCAGGACTGCCCCTCCGACAGTGCAGCGCTCCCTCAGTACTGACCGTCTGACAGTGCAGGGCTCCCTCAGGACTGCCCCTCCGACAGTGCAGCGCTCCCTCAGTACTGCCCCTCCGACAGTGAAGCGGGACCTCAGTACCGCCGCTCCGACAGTGCAGCACTCCCTCAGTACTGCCCCTCCGACAGTGCAGCGCTCTCTCAGTACTGCCCCTCCGACAGCGCGGCACTCCCGCAGGGCTGCCCCTCCAACAGTGCAGCACTCCCTCAGTACTGCCCCTCCGACAGTGCAGCACTCCCTCAGTACTGCCCCTCTGTCTGGGCGGCGCTCCCTCAGTACTGCCCCCCCGACATTGCGGAGCTCCCTCAGTACTGCCACTCCGACAGTGCAGCGCTCCCTCAGTACTGACCGTCTGACAGTGCAGCGCTCCCTCAGTACTTCCTCTCCGACAGTGCAGCGCTCCCTCAGTACTGACCCTCTGACAGTGCAGCGCTCCCTCAGTACTGTCCCTCCGACATTGCAGCACTCACTCAGTACTGCTCCTCCGACAGTGCGGACATCCCTCAGTACTGATCCTCCGATAGTGCGGCACTCCCTCAGTACTGCCCCTCCGACAGTGCAGCACTCACTCAATACTGCCCCTCGGACAGTGCAGCACTCCCTCAGTACTGCCCCTCCGACAGTGCAGCACTCCCTCAGTACTGCTCCCTTTCAGTGCAGCACTCCCTTAGTACTGCCCCTCCGACAGGGCAGCACTCCCTCAGTCCTGCCCGTCCGACAGTGCAGCACTCCCTCAGTACTGCCCCTCCGACAGTGCAGCACTCCCTCAGTACTGCCTCTCTGACAGTGCAGCACTCCCTCAGTACTGCCCATCCGACAGTGCGGCACTCCCTCAGGACTGCCCCTCCAACAGTGCAGTGCTCCCTTAGTACTGCTCCTCCGACAGTGCTGCACTCCCTCAGTACTGCCCGTCCGACAGTGCAGCACTCCCTCAGTACTGCCACTCCGACAGTGCAGCACTCCCTCAGTACTGACCCTCCGACAGTGCAGCACTCCCTCAGTACTGCCCGTCCGACAGTGCAGCGCTCCCTCAGTACTGCTCCTCCAACCTGCAGCACTCCCTCAGTACTGCCCCTCCGACAGTGCAGCGCTCCCTCAGTACTGCTCCTCCGACAGTGCAGCGCTCCCTCAGTAGTGCTCCTCCGACAGTGCAGCGCTCCCTCAGTAGTGCTCCTCCGACAGTGCAGCACTCCCTCAGTACTGCCCCTCCGACAGTGCAGCGCTCCCTCAGTACTGTCCCTCTGACAGTGCGGCACTCCCTCAGTACTGTCCCTCCGACAGTGCAGCACTCCCTCAGTACTGCCCCTCCGACAGTGCAGCACTCCCTCAGTACTGCCCCTCCGACAGTGCAGCGCTCCCTCAGTACTGCTCCTCCGACAGTGCAGCGCTCCCTCAGTACTGACCCTCCGACAGTGCGGCACTCCCTCAGTACTGCTCCTCCGACAATGCAGCGCTCCCTCAGTAGTGCTCCTCCGACAGTGCAGCACTCCCTCAGTACTGCCCCTCCGACAGCGCAGCGCTCCCTCAGTACTGTCCCTCCGACAGTGCAGCACTCCCTCAGTACTGTCCCTCCGACAGTGCGGCACTCCCTCAGTACTGCCCCTCCGACAGTGCAGCGCTCCCTCAGTACTGTCCCTCCGACAGTGCGGCACTCCCTCAGTACTGTCCCTCCGACAGTGCAGTGCTCCCTCAGTACTGTCCCTCCGACAGTGCAGCACTCCCTCAGTACTGCCCCTCCGACAGTGCAGCACTCCCTCAGTACTGCCCCTCCGACAGTGCAGCGCTCCCTCAGTACTGCCCCTCCGACAGCGCAGCGCTCCCTCAGTACTGTCCCTCCGACAGTGCGGCACTCCCTCAGTACTGTCCCTCCGACAGTGCAGTGCTCCCTCAGTACTGTCCCTCCGACAGTGCAGCACTCCCTCAGTACTGCCCCTCCGACAGTGCAGCACTCCCTCAGTACTGCCCCTCCGACAGTGCAGCGCTCCCTCAGTACTGCTCCTCCGACAGTGCAGCGCTCCCTCAGTACTGTCCCTCCGACAGTGCGGCACTCCCTCAGTACTGTCCCTCCGACAGTGCAGTGCTCCCTCAGTACTGTCCCTCCGACAGTGCAGCACTCCCTCAGTACTGCCCCTCCGACAGTGCAGCACTCCCTCAGTACTGCCCCTCCGACAGTGCAGCGCTCCCTCAGTACTGCCCCTCCGACAGCGCAGCGCTCCCTCAGTACTGTCCCTCCGACAGTGCGGCACTCCCTCAGTACTGTCCCTCCGACAGTGCAGTGCTCCCTCAGTACTGTCCCTCCGACAGTGCAGCACTCCCTCAGTACTGCCCCTCCGACAGTGCAGCACTCCCTCAGTACTGCCCCTCCGACAGTGCAGCGCTCCCTCAGTACTGCTCCTCCGACAGTGCAGCGCTCCCTCAGTACTGTCCCTCCGACAGTGCGGCACTCCCTCAGTACTGCTCCTCCGACAGTGCAGCGCTCCCTCAGTACTGCTCCTCCGACAGTGCAGCTCTCCCTCAGTACTGACACTCCGACAGTGCAGCACTCCCTTAGTACCGCCCCCCCCCCCCCCGACAGTGCAGCACTCCCTCAGTACTGCTCCTCCGACAGTGCAGCGCTCCCTCAGTACTGCCCCCCCGACAGTGCAGCACTCCCCTGGAGTGTCGGCCTGGACTATTGGGTTTGAGTCTCTGGAGTGGGACTGGAACCCACAACCTTCTGTCTCAGCGGGACAGTCTAGTCACTGTTGTAATGTAGTAGACGCAGCAGCCAATTTGCACAGAGCAAGCTCCCACAAAGAGCAATGAGGTAACTGAGGAGATTTAATGTAACGTTGGCGGAGATCTCCGAGAACATGACGAGCCAGTGCTCCCTGAGCTACCCAATACTGTTAATTCACGGGTTTTTAAGTGAAAGTGCATTAAGCGCAGTGACAGACACGCCACCAGGCCTGAAAATAGGGAGGTACTTTCTCTTACCTAGTTACCCACAGTTCTCGTATGATCCTTGTAAAAGCACTTTCTCTCGCGGGCTGTGAATTCTATTTGAACTGATCTAATAGGATCCATTCTCTGTGTGTTAGGTTTCACAGATAAACCCACGATATTGCCGGCTGAATTTATTGCAGGAAAGCGTGTGAACGTAAGCTGCACCTTCAACACCACGTGCAAGGGCACAGCGCCTGCCTTAACCTGGGTCAATCCCACTGACATACCCGGGTCAGTCTCAAACAGTGTAACTCAGCACGGCGTCACTCTGACATATACTACTGTCCTGAGCCTGATCCCATCACTCAAACACCACGGACAAACTCTCACCTGCAGAGTCAGTTATCCATCTGTTTCATCAGAGCGGACCCTCGCACTAACTGTGCAATGTAAGTACGGACATTATTAATTCTACATTACCCGTAATAGTCTACATTGCACACAGCAAGATCCCACAAACAGCAATGAGGACCAGATCATCTGTTATTTACTGATAAATATTGGCCAGGACAACGGGGAGAACTCTTCTTTCAATAATGCCAGGGGATCTTTTACATCCACCTGAGAAAGACGCGGAGTACTGCCCCTCCGACAGTGCGGCGCTCCCTCAGTACTGCCCCTCCGACAGTGCGGCACTCCCTCAGTACTGCCCCTCCGACAGTGCGGCACTCCCTCAGTACTGCCACTCCGACAGTGCGGCACTCCCTCAGTACTGCCCCTCCGACAGTGCGGCACTCCCTTAGTACTGCCCCTCCGACAGTGCGGCACTCCCTCAGTACTGCCCCTCCGACAGTGCGGCACTCCGTCAGTACTGCCCCTCCGACAGTGCGGCACTCCCTCAGTACTGCCCCTCCGACAGTGCGGCACTCCCTCAGTACTGCCCCTCCGACAGTGCGGCACTCCCTCAGTACTGCCCCTCCGACAGTGCGGCACTCCCTCAGTACTGCCCCTCCGACAGTGCGGCACTCCCTCAGTACTGCCCCTCCGACAGTGCGGCACTCCCTCAGTACTGCCCCTCCGACAGTGCAGCTCTCCCTCAATACTGCCCCTCCAACAGTCAGCACTCCCTCAGTACTGCCCCTTCGACAGTGCGGCTCTCCCTCAATACACCCCCTCCGACTGTGCAGCGCTCCCTCGGTACTGCCCTTCCGACAGTGCGGCTCTCCCTCAATACTGCCCCTTCGACAGTCAGCACTCCCTCCGTACTGCCCCTCCGACAGTGCAGCTCTCCCTCAGTACTGCCCCTTCGACAGTCAGCACTCCCTCAGTACTGCCCCTCCGACAGTGCAGAGCTCCCTCTGTACTGCCTCTTCGACAGTGCAGCGCTCCCTCAGTACTGCCCCTCGACAGTGCAGAGCTCCCTCAGTACTGCCCCTCCAACAGTGCAGTGCTCCCTCAGTACTGCCCCTCCGACAGTGCAGAGCTCCCTCAGTACTGACCCTGTGACAGTCAGCACTCCCTCAGTGCTGCCCCTTCGACAGTCAACACTCCCTCAGTACTGCCCCTCCGACAGTGCAGAGCTCCCTCAGTACTGCCCCTCTGACAGTCAGCGCTCCCTCAGTATTGCCCCTCCGACAGTGCAGAGCTCCCTCAGTACTGCCCCTTTGACAGTCAGCACTCCCTCAGTACTGACTCTCCGACAGTGCAGAGCAGCACGGTGGCATAGTGGTTAGCACTGTTGCCTCACAGCGCCAGGGACCCGGGTTCGAATCCGGCCTTGGGTGACTGTCTGTGTGGAGTTTGCACATTCTCCCCGTGTTTGCGTGGGTTTTCTCCAGGTGCTCCAGTTTCCTCCCACAGTCCAAAGATGTGCGGGGTTAGGTTGATTGGCTATGATAAAAATTGACCCTTAGTGTTAGGGGGATTAAATACGTGGGGTTACGGGGATAGGGTGGGATATGTGTTGGTGTAGGGGTTACGGGGATCGGGTGGGATATGTGTCGGTGCAGGCTCGATGGGCTGAAATGGCCTCTATCTGTACTGTGAGGTTTCTGTGATTCTGTGATTCTGTGATACTGCCCCTTTGACAGTCAGCACTCCCTCAGTACTGACTCTCCGACAGTGCAGCGCTCCCGCAGTACTGACCCTCCGACAGTGCAGCACTCCCTCAGTACTGCCCTCCG
Source organism: Somniosus microcephalus (assembly GCF_052327205.1). NCBI lineage: Eukaryota > Metazoa > Chordata > Chondrichthyes > Squaliformes > Somniosidae > Somniosus > Somniosus microcephalus. Next base: position 38,421,281 of record NC_141016.1, read on the forward strand.
ACAGTGCAGAGCTCCCTCAGTACTGCCCCTCCGACAGTGCAGAGCTCCCTCAGTACTGTCCCTTCGACAGTCAACACTCCCTCAGTACTGCCCCTCCGACAGTGCAGAGCTCCCTCAGTACTGTCCCTTCGACAGTCAGCACTCCCTCAGTACTGACCCTCCGACAGTGCAGAGCTCCCTCAGTACTGTCCCTTCGACAGTCAGCACTCCCTCAGTACTGACCCTCCGACAGTGCAGAGCTCCCTCAGTACTGTCCCTTCGACAGTGCGGCGCTCCCTCAGTACTGCAGTAAAGTGTCGGCCTGGATTACGTGCTTTGTGATGAAGGAATTAATATCACACCTTTCACGGTCTCAGGATCTCTCAAAATGCTTCTCAGCCAATGTAAGTTAAATGACCTTTATTTGTTTTTAGATGCACCACAGAATCTCTCAATTACTTCTCTTAATATGAGTAACGATTCAGCGATCAATATAAAGGAAGGGAATTCTACCACCATACTCTGCTCTGTCGAGAGCTTCCCAGCTTCTAACCTGACGTGGCGACATCTTGGTGTCACAATGAACAGAACAAGTTCCAACAACGAGCTGTGGTTGGACTTTCCTCATGTTACATCCAGGGTCACTGGAGACTATCAGTGTGTGGCGGAGAATGAACATGGAGCTGTGGAGAGGACCATAACCATCACTGTGGAATGTGCGTTTACAGATACTTCTACATCTCTCCAACTACAAACAAATGAATATCCATGGGAGACTGTGGAAGTTACCATGTCTGTGCCACACATCCTGCACACGCCCAAACACACACATACACGCTCTGCCTCTCTACCACTCGCTCCTCCTGTTAGACGCCTCTTGAACCTACCTCTTTGACCAAGTTTTGGCCACCTGTCCTAATATCTCCTTATATGGTGTCAAATGTTGTCTGAGCATCTTAAGGAGGAGAGAGAGTGGAGAGGTTTATGGAGGGAATTTCAGGGCTCAGGGCCCAGGTGGCTGAAGGCCCGGCTGCCAATGGTGGAGTGAAGGCAATAAGGGATGGGCAAGAGGCCAGAATTGGCGGAACGCAGAGATCTCGGAAGGTTGTACGGCTGGAGGTGATTACAGAGATAGGGAGAGGGGCGAGGGCCGTGGAGGGGTTTGAACACGAGGATTAGAATTTTAAATTCGAACCATTGCTGGAGCCAATTGAAGTCAGCGAGAACAGGGGGTGATGGGTGAGTGGGACTTTGTATATGGGGCAGCAGATTAGGACAAGCTACAGTTTACGGAGGATGGAAGATTGTAGGGCCGGCCGGAATAGCATCCGAATTACCGGCTGACTATTCTCTGGTCTTGTTCCAGATCCACCCAAAGAGACGAAAGTGGCCATCAGTGGAGTCACGGGCGGAATAAGAGAGGGAAGCAACATCACGTTAACCTGCTCCAGCGAAAGCATCCCCCCAGCATCGAGTTACACCTGGTTCAGGATCGACAGAACCACGATCGTCCAGTTAAACACAATTGCTCGGTCCATCTACCTCAGTCACGTAACACGGGAGAATGATGCCTGCTTCTACTGTACAGCGAGGAACCAACTGGGTATCGGCAAGTCCACCATTGTACACCTGAGTGTGGAATGTAAGTAGTTTACTCTATCAGTCTCTTATTAAAGCTCAGGCACTTCCTGTCTGTAAAAAGCTTATTTCCTGTCATCACATTTCCAGTGTCCAATTTTCTAATAATAACTGCCTGTGTAAACGTCACGCTGTAATTACACACTCCCACCAGTAAGCAATTAAAGTCGACGATGCTCAGGAGGCCAGAATTGGAGGAGATCAAAGAGGAGGTTACAGAGATAGGGAGGGGCGAGGTCATGGAGGGATTTGAAAACAAGGATGAGAATTTTAAAATCGAGGCGCCCGGACAGCTCACCTGGCACCTCCCTCTTGCCAACGTCAGTGGCAACCAAACACGCGGCAACTTCGTGGCGAGGCAGATCAGTGACGGTCAACTGGTGACTGGCTCCCTGATCCTGAGGGTGAGGAGGGTGAAGAGGGTGAGGAGGGTGAGGAGGGATCGTGAGGGTGAGGAGGGTGAGGAAGGTGAGGAGGAAGCGATGATCTTCTACTCACTTAGAAACCGGCACCGAGAAGCCATGTTCAAGGTGTACCTGTGGGTCAAAGGTGGGAGCATTTTTCGGGATCGCTTTCCATTCTGCCGGTTAAGGGGAGATTTAATAGAGGTGTTCAAAATCATGAAGAGTAGATAGGGAGAAACTGGAGGTCGATTAATATTACATCTTTAGATATTACACATATAGGAATAACATATATAAATGTTATATCTATAAATGTTACATAGAAAAGGAAGATTGCATTTATATGATGCTTATATAGTCCCAAAGCACTTTACAGTCAATGATGTACTTTTGAACCTTAGTCACTGTTGTAATGTAGCAAACATAGGGAAAAATTCGGTTGTTTGCGCCACCCATTAGCACCTAAAGAGGTCGAGAAGTGGGGCGCTAACCAACTAGCGCCCGGGCGTAGCAAACCCTGCGCCTCTTCCCAAATTGAGCGGACATTTAGCGCCGGCGCTAAACCGTTGCACCCGCTCACCGGCGCACGCAGATCATGACGTCATTTCAGTGTGCAACGCCGTTGGTGCGCCCCAGACCGGAAATTCAGTGGCGCCCCCCTCCGTTCCACCTGGCACTACCAAAGACAGGTTACCTGGAACGTTCCCCAGTCGCTGTCGGGCTGGGGGGGTGCTATTTAAAGGGGACTCTTCCTGGATTATTAGTGTTAGCCATTTTTGGACCACACCTTCTGTGAGAGAGAGAGAGAGAGAGAGTTGCTCAGAGACAAACGGAGAGCCATTCCTGCAGTGAGCCAGCGCTAGCTGAGGAACTTTAGCCTTCTGAACATAACTTTGCAGTTGGTAAGCTTCTCAACCGGCATAACTTTCAGTGCACACTTACTATGGGGGCTGCATTGCATGGGAACGTCATCCTTCTCAATCATATTGACAGGGCACAGAGACACAGGGATAGCGTGGCAGGCATGGCCAGACGGAGGAGGGCCAACAGACGTCGCCACACGAGACCTTACGTTGCCAGGGTTTTCCGCCAACAGTTTTCGTATATCAACATGTCTGAGGAGCAGTGTTTCCGAAGGATTCGCTTCAGTAAGGAGGTGGTCACTGAGCTCTGCCACCTGCTTCAGCCAGATCTGCAGCCTCAACTAAGGTGCAGGACATCTCTGTCGGTGGCTGTGAAGATCACTGTGGCTCTAAACTTCTATGCCAGCGGCTCCTTTCAGGCCGCTACTGTGGAAATTGCCAATATCTCACAGTTCGCGGTGCATTGCTGCATCCGTCAAGTGACTAATGCCCTCTTTAAAAGGAGACGGCAGTACATCTCTTTCCCAATGACCCCGGACAAGCAGCAAGAGCGCGCAGAGGGCTTCGCAAGGATAGCGGGCTTCCCCATGGTGCAGGGCGCCATTGACTGCACGCATGTGGCTTTGCGGGCGCCTCTAGAGAATGTGGAGGATTTCTGCAACCGAAAGGGGTTCCATTCTATGACTGTGCAGCTGGTCTGTGACCACCGACAGCTGATACTCGCTGTCAATGTCCCCTTTCCAGGCAGCAGCCACGACGCCTTCATCCTGCGCCAGACTTCTGTGGCAGACCTTTTCGAAGTCCCGGCTCACCCAGGAGGCTGGATCTCAGGGACAAGGGATATCCTCTGTGCCCCTGGCTGATGACCCCGCTCCATTCGCCCAGCACCCCTGCTGAAGAACGTTACAATGAGAGCCATCAAGTGACCAGGAACATCATTGAGCACACAATCGGCGTGCTGAAGCAACGGTTCTGCTGTCTGGACCATTCCGGAGGAGCCCTTCAGTACTCACCTGAGCGAGTCTCCCACTTCGTGGTTGTGTGTTGCATGCTGCATAACCTGGCAATCCTCAGGACCCAGCCAATGCCACCAGACATTGAAGCACCAGCAGTGGAGGAGGAGGAAAAGGAGGAGGAGCACCAAGACGGGAGGGAGGCACAAACTGCAAGGGCCGCCCGTCAGAGGCTTATAGCAAGTCGCTTCTAGGCCCCGCTGAGGGAATGCTTTCTGCCATTCCAAGAACATGAATGGAACCGTTCTGCTACCCCTAAGCTGGTTAAGGCAACAATTTGTGCAAAGAACAGACATGGACATTGTGAATAAATAAACTTCTTTATTTAACAAAATGTGTATCCTTCCTACATGACAAAGCAATGGAAACAAACAGCAAAACAAACAGACTGCCACATAACTGTCTCTCACACCCTGGAGACAATGTCCAAAACATAACCAACATTCAGACCAGCATCCTCGGCCTTGAATGAAAGAAATAACATAATTTAGCAGCGCCTCCTACTTTTTGCCCCTCGATGGTGATCTGCTTCCCTTGCAGAATTGCCCCCTTCCCGCCCTGTAGCTCCTCCGTAATGGGACCCCAGTGGCTGCAACAAGGCTGGGGGAGGCCTGCTGACTGTCCAAAACTGAGACCGCAGATGCCCTTGAGGTATGGCCTGGACCAGCTCTGGGCCTGGAGGGCCTGGCTGCTGACTGCTCCAACCCCGCATGGGCGGAAGCAGTCTGTCCTACAGGTGGTGGCAGCTGCAGTGGAGAAGTGCCAGTGGTGGCATCAGGAATGCTGTCATCCTGAGAGCGGACAGCAGCTCCCTGGTTGGCCGACACACTGGCACTCTGACGGGGCAGCACCGCAGCATGCGCAGCAATCGGCTGGTGCACAGATTGCTGGCCTGCTGTGGCACGGCGAGGGCCCCGGGGAATCCTGCCTGATCCAGCGAGGGTGGCAGGAATCAGTGCTCGCATGGCCTCAATCTGCGTCTGCATGAGACCAGCCACTGACTGCGTGGCAGCACTCAGCACTTGCGTGGCAGGTGCCAGTGCTTCACCAAAGTCCTGGAGAATGCTTGCCAGTGCTGCGCCGAAGTCCTGGATACTCCTTGCCAGTGTCTCGGTGGAATTGGGCATCCTTGCCACTGCAGCCATGAGCTCAGTGTGCCTCAGCCCAGCCTGGGCACTCATTTCTGCGAGGGCACGCACCTCTTCTGCGTTCTGTGCAGCAGCACTCGCGGCCCGACTCGCCCTCCGGGGAGATGGCCCCCGAGCTTCCCTACCCCCCTCGCGTTGCTGCAGGCCGCTGGGTCCTGGAGCTGCATCCTCCTCAGACCATTCGCCCCCGCTCCCCTCCAGGGACGGTGTCTCTCTAGTCTGGACATGGGCTGGCTCGCCTGAGGGTGGTACGGATGGTCCGGCTTCCTCCTCCTCCTCGCCTCCAGAGTCACTCGCGCTGGCAGCTTGAGGGCCCGCCTCCCGAGCTGGTGATGCAGCATCTGAAAGCAGGGAGGTTCAAGAGTGGCTTTAGCGAAAGGACAGGGTGGCAGCAAGGGATGCATGAGTGCTGCAATGCTCTGAGTTGGCTCGAGAGTGAAAAAGCATGCTGGTGTGGGGAACAAGTGGAAGGAGAGAGGTCAAAAAGTTGATGACCTTACCATTGCTGTCCACAATGGGGTCGGCATCTCCAGAGGCGACGGGGCCAATCATCCGGCTTGCCACAATCCGATGGACTCGCTCCTCCAGGTCTGTGAGGGTCTGCAGGTGAGGCCGGCCTCCTCCGGTCCGATGCTGTTGCCTTCTATTATGGGCCAGCTTGGCCTGCAAGAGAAAGGACGGGGTGTAATGAAACCTGGAGCCCTGATCTGGGGTGACATGCCTCCCATGGTCGATTACCCCTTACATTATGCTGCCCTGATCTGGGATGACATGCCTCCCATGGCCGATTACCCCTTACATTATGCTGCCCTGATCTGGGATGACATGCCTCCCATGGTCGATTACCCCTTACATTATGCTGCCCTGATCTGGGATGACATGCCTCCCATGGTCGATTAGCCCTTACATTATGCACAGAGTTGAATGTGCGTGTGTGTTTCCAGAGAGGGCCATGGGTGCTGGATGACAGCTGGCCATTGGGGCTTTGCACGCCCTCTGGCCATAAAGTGAGGTCCAGATGGAGGGATGAAGATGATTCTGAAAAAGGCACTCACTCTGACAACCCGAGTGAGGTCGTTGAACTGCTTCCTGCATTGCACAGGAGTCCTGGGAACCATGCTGCTGGAGGTGGCTCTGTGGGAAACCTCCCTCCAAGCTCTGCGATAGTCGCTGTGTTGAGGCCTCCTGCCATTCTCTGGGTAGAGTACAGATCGCCTGCGCTCCACCGCGCCAACCAGAGCATCCAATGCCCCCTCGCTGAAGCGCTGTGCTCTCTCCCTGGCCCTCTCCATGTTCAGGCAGTTGTCGATGCCACAGGTAGGTTACCGCCGAGTTTGAGGCCTACGAGGCGCAGGGTGCAGCTGGAGATGATAATCGATCCGCCCCTTTAAGAGCTGGCCGGCACCAGCGTGTCTGGCTGAACTCGATAATTGACAGCACCTGCGCTGCGCCCGCCCGCGGAGAAATTGCGTCGCGCCGCCGGGTTAGCGCCTTAAGACTGTCGTGCAGCGCCTGACTTAGCGCCGCAATCACCTTCAGGGGTGCAGCTACCCAATATCGCTCAAAGTGGTGATAAATTGCGCCTGGCGCTAAACTTTGCGCACCGCCAATACTAGCGCCCCAAACGGGGCGATACCGAATTTCTCCCCCATAGAGTCATAACAGCACAGGAGGATGATATTCGGCCCATCGAGTCCGTGCCGGCTCTCTGTAGAGCAATCCAGTCAGTCCCATTCCCTCGCTCTATCCCCGTAGCCCTGCAAGTTTATTTCCCTCAAATGCCTATCCAGTCTCCCCTTGAAAACATTGAGTGTCTCCGCCTCCACCACTTGTCGGCAGTGAATTCCAGGTCCTCACCACTCGCTGCGTAAAAAAGTTTTTCCTCACATCCCCCCTGTATCTCTTGCCCAAAACCTTAAATCTGTGTCCCCTAGTCCTTGTACCATCAACTACTGGGAACAGCCTTTCTCTGTCTAGCCTATCCAAACCCATCATAATCTTGTACACCTCGATCAAATCACCCCTCAACCTCCTTTGCTCCAAGGAGAACAACCTCAGCTTCTCCAACCTGTCCTGGTAGCTAAAATCCCTCATCCCTGAACCATTCTGGTAAATCTCCTCTGCACCCTCTCAAGGACCTACACATCCTTCCTAAAGTGTGGTGACCAGAACTGGACGCAATACTCTAGTTGTAGCCTAACCAGAGCTTTATAAAGGTTCAGCATAATGTCCCTGCTTTTGTACTCAATACCTTGATTTGGGCTTCAGCACAAGATCCCATATGCTTTGCTGACCACTCTCTCAATATGTCCTGCCACCTTCAGGGACCTATGCACATTAACTCCCAGGTCCCTCTGTCCCCGAACACTCTGTAAAACTGTGCCATTAAGTGTATATTGCCTCTCCCTGTGCCTTCTGCCAAAATGCATCACCTCACACTTCTCTGTATTAAATTCCATCTGCCACTTGTCTGCCCATTCTGCTAGCCTTTCTATGTCCTGTTGCAGTCGATTGGTATCATCCTCACTGTGTGCCACACCCTCAAGTTTGGTGTCATTGGCAAATTTAGAAATTCTACTCTGTATTCCAATATCCTGGTCATTTATATATATCAAAAAAAGCAGTGGTCCTAGCACTGACCCTTGGGGAACACCACTGTCTACCATCCTCCAGTCTGAAAAACAACCATTTACCACAACTCGCTGTTTTCTGTCCTTAAGCCAATTCCTTATCCACTGCCACTGACCCACCTATTCCATGAGCCTCAATTTTGTTAACCAGCCTTCTATGTGGTACTTTGTCAAATGCCTTCCTAAAATCCATGTAGACAACATCCATTGCATTCCCTTCATCAATCCTCTCTGTTACTTCATCAAAAAATTCAATTAGATTAGTCAAACATGATCTGCCTTTTGCAAACCCATGCTGGCTCTCCTTAATTAGTTTAAACCTCTCCGAGTGCCTGTTAATTCTTTCCCTGATTATTGTTTCTAAAACCTTACCCACCACTGATGTTAAACTGATTGGCCTGTAGTTACTAGGATTGTCCTTACACCCTTTCTTGAACAAGGGTGTCACAGCACGGTGGCGTAGTGGTTAGCACTGTTGCTTCACAGCGCCAGGGACCCGGGTTCAAATCCGGCCTCGGGTGACCATCTGTGTGGAGTTTGCACATTCTCCCCGTGTTTGCGTGGGTTTCCTCCGGGTGCTCCGGTTTCCTCCCACAGTCCAAAGATGTGTGGTTAGATTGATTGGCTATGATAAATTGACCCTTAGTGTTAGGGGGATTAAATACGTGGGGATAGGGTGGGACATGTGTAGGGGTTACGGGTATCGGGTGGGATATGTGTCGGTGCAGGCTCGATGGGCCGCAATGGCCTCTATCTGCACTGTGGGGTTTCTGTGATTTCTGAGTTGCCACTTTCCAATCCTCTGGCACCTCCCCTGTACCTATGGAAGATTGGAAGATTATGGCAAGCCCTTCTGCTATCTCCACTCCCACTTCCCTTAGCAACCTGGGATGCAAGCCATCCAGACCAGGTGACTTATCCACTCTAAGCAGATCCAGCCTTTCCAGTACATCCTGCCCATCAATTTTCACCTCATCCATTACCTCTACCATCTCCGCTTCAGCATCCTCTACCTTAGTAAACACCGATGCAAAGTACTGATTAAGTATTCTAGCCTTGCCCTACGCTTCTAAGCATGCATCGCTTTCTTTGTCCCTAATAGGCCCCACCCTGCCTCTTCCTACCCGCTTACTATTTACATGCCTGTAGAAGATTTTTGGGTTCCCTTTAGGTTAATTGCCATTCTACTCTGATATTCTCTATTTGCCAATCTTATTTTCATCTTCACTTCCCCTCTCAATTTATTGTAATTGGCCTGGTTCTCACTTAAAGAATTCACCTGACATGCATCATACACTCTTTTTTTGTTTCATCATCTTCTCTATCTCCCTCGTCATCCAAGGAGCCCTTGCTTTGGTTCCGCTACCTTTCCCTCTCATTGGAATGTACCTAACCTGTACCTGAAACATCTCCTCCTTAAAGATAACCCATTGTTCCGTTACAGCTTTTCCTGTTGATCTTTGGTTCCATTTTACCCTGGCTAGATCCCCTTTCATCCCATTGAAGTTAGCCCTCTTCCAATTTAGAAGTTCTACTTTAGATTGTTCTTTGCTCTTCTCCATTACTAATCTAAACCTTATGATACGATGATCAGTCTTACCCAAGTGTTCTCCCAGACACTTGGTCCTTGGCCCACCTCATTCCCCAGCACCAGAACCAGCAATGCCTCCTTCCTAGTTGGGCTGAGAACATACTGGTCAAGGAAGTTCTCCTGAACATATTTCAGAAATTCTCCCCCCTCCTTTCCCTTTACCCTAACATTATCCCAATCGATATTTGGGTAATTAAAGTCCCCCAATATCACCACTCTATAGCTCTTGCATATCTCTGCGATTTCCCTGCAGATTTGCTCCTCTACCTCCCCCTCACTATTTGAAGGCCTATAGAATACCCCCAATAGCATGATCAGACCCTTTTTGCTCCTCAACTCTAACCAAATGGATTCTGTCCTTGTCCCCTCAACAACATCCTCCCTTTCCAACACTACAATGTCTTCCTTAATAAAGAATGCCACCCCACCTCCCTTTTTCCCTTCTCTATCTTTTCTGAACACCATTATCCGTGAATATTAAGTGCCCAGTCCTCACCATTTTTAAGTCACGTTTCCGTTATTGCCACAACATCATATTCCCACATGGCTAATTGTGCTTGAACTGCCCAATAAATCATTACACAACACTTATATACCGGTGTGGTCACCACCGGTATTACAGTATACAGCAGCCAAGATAAAGTAGTGCATCTCTTAAAATAGTTCTCTTAAAGGTGGAACGGTTACATACACCACACTCTCCATGATGTCCTTTACCCTGGCACCAGGGAGGCAACGCACCATGCAAGACTCACAGTGACACTTACAGAAACGCCTGTCTGTTCCCCTAACCATGAAATCTCCTATAACGACTGCATTTCTACACTTTGCTGCTCCCCCCTGTGCAGGCCCTTGCCCATTGGTGCCATGGTCTGGACTGCACTCCTTCACGGTGTCGTCATTCCCAGCAGTCTCCAATGCGTACAACACCCCGAAGACTCCTGCACTTCCAGCCTCTTCCTACTCTTTCAGATGGCCACCCATTTACTATCCTGAACTCTCTGTGCCTGTGGGGTGGCCACCTCCTGGAACATACGGTCCAGGAAACTCTCAGCCTCCTGGATGCGCTGCAGCAACTCCATATCCTCAAATTTGCACACAGCAAGATCCCACAAGCAGCAATGTGATAATGATCAGATAATCTATTATTTTAGTGATGTTGGTTCATACATAGATATTACGTATATAAGGTGGTTTACTAGTATCCCTTGAGGGAAAGAAACATAGATACATAGATACATAGAAGATAGGAGCAGGAGTAGGCCATTCGGCCCTTCGTGCCTGCTCCGCCATTTAATGAGATCATGGCTGATCCTTTAATTCAGTATCCCGTCCCCGCCTTCTCTCCGTAACCCTTAACCCCTTTTGCCCGTAGAAATATATCTAATTCCCTCTTAAATATATTTAATGAGCTGGCATACACTGCCCTCTGTGGCAATGAGTTCCACAGGTTCACCACTCTCTGAGTGAAGAAATTCCCCCTCATCTCTGTCCTAAATGGTTTAGCCCTTATCCTTAAATTATGTCCTCTAGTTCTGTTCTCACCCGCCAAGGGAAACATTCCTTCTGCATCCAGTCTGTCTAGACCTGTCAGAATTTTATACACTTCTATGAGGTCCCCTCTCAATCTTCTAAACTCCAGTGTGTACATCCCTAAACTACATAGTCTCTCCTCATAGGTCATTCCCGCCATTCCTGGTATCAGCCTGGTGAATCGCCGCTGCACCCCCTCCATGGCAAGAACATCCTTCCTCAGATGAGGCGACCAAAACTGTACACAGTACTCGAGGTGTGGTCTCACCAGTGCCCTGTACAGCTGCAGCAAGGTATCCCTGTTCCTGTATTCTAACCCTTTTGCTATGAAGGCCAGCATACCGTTTGCCTTCTTGACCGCCTGTTGCACCTGCATGCTCGCCTTCAGTGACTGGTGTACAAGAACACCCAGGTCTCTCTGTACTTCCCCCTCTCCCAATCTATTGCCATTTAAATAATAATTTGCCCTCCCGTTCCTGCACCCAAGGTGGATAACTTCGCACTTGTCCACATTATAGTGCATCTGCCATTTATCCGCCCAATCGCCCAGTCTGTCCAAATCGCTCTGGAGCTTCCTGGTCTCTTCCTCTGAGCCCACCCCCCCTCCTAGTTTAGTGTCGTCTGCAAATTTGGAAATGCTGCATCCGACTCCCTGATCCAGGTCATTAATGTAAATTGTGAACAGCTGGGGGCCCAGGACAGATCCCTGTGGTACCCCACTTGTTACTGCCTGCCATTCAGAAAATGAGCCGTTTATTCCAACTCTCTGTTTTCTATCTGACAGCCAGTTCCCTATCCACGCCAAAACTTTCCCCTTTATCCCATGAGCCTCAATTTTCCATGCTAATCTTTTATGTGGGACCTTATCGAAGGCCTTTTGGAAGTCCAGGTACACCACATCTACTGGCTCTCCCCCATCTATTCTACCAGTTACTCCCTCAAAAAATTCCAATAGATTAGTCAAGCACGATTTACCCTTTGTAAATCCATGTTGACTCTGTCCTATCCTGTCCCCATTTGCTAAGTGCTCCGCTATTTCATCCTTAATGATGGACTCCAGCATTTTGCCCACAACTGATGTAAGGCTTACAGGTCTGTAATTACCTGCTTTTTCCCTACCCCCCTTTTTGAATAGTGGGGTAACGTTAGCTACCCTCCAATCCATCGGCACTGTTCCCGAGTCTAATGAATTCTGAAAAATCATCCTTAGTGCATCCGCTATCTCTAGGGCCACCTCCTTCAGTACCCTAGGATGCATGTTATCAGGCCCTGGGGATTTGTCCACCTTCAATCCCTTTAGCTTCCTTAACACCATATCCTTAGAGATATTGATTTGCGTCAGTTCCTCCTTTGCCAATGTCCCTATTTTTCCCGATATCCCAGGGAGGTTTTTTGTGTCTTCCTTCGTAAAGACTGACCCAAAGTATGCATTTAGTTGATCTGCCATTTCCTTATTTCCCATTATATATTCCCCCGTATCTGACTGCAATGGACCAACTTTGGTTTTCACCAGTCTTTTCCTTTTGATATACTTATAAAAGCTTTTGGAGTTAGTTTTTATATTTTCCGCCAGCTTGTTTTCGTAAGCTATTTTGCCCCTCTTGATTATGCCCTTTGCCCTCCTTTGCTCTATCTTAAACTGTTCCCAATCTTCCGCTCTGGCGCTTTTTTTGGCTATTTTATACGCCCTATCTTTGGATTTTATGCTGTCTCTAATTTCCCCTGTTATCCACGGTTGAGTCACCTTTTTAGATTTCCTTTTATGCCAGATTGGTATAAACAATTTTTGCAATTTTGTCATTCTATCTTTAAATGTTTGCCATTGTTTATCTACCTCCAGTCCTCCCAGGAACGTTGTCCAATCAGACCTACTCAGTTCCTGCCATCTTTACCCAGTCTGGGCCTATATGTGACTCCTGTCCCACACCAATGCGCCTGACTCTTAACTACCCTCTGAAGTAGCCACTCAGTGTGTATCAACCCAACTAGCAGTGGTTCAAGAAGAAGTTCCACCACCACCTTCTCAAGGGGCAACCATGGATGGGCAATAGATGCTGGCCTTGCCAGAGGCGCCCACATCCCAAGAATAAACAGTCAAAAATTGAGCGAGTGTATCACTTCTTGAGGTACATCAGACCTCCGTCAACCTCCGTTGCCTCCAGTCTAGATCGAAGCTCATTCCATCCTCTGTCGTTGAATTACAGTATGCAGACGACGCTTGCGTCTGCGCTCACTCGGAGGTCGAACTCCAAACCATCGTCAACACCTTCACCGAAACGTACGAGAGCATGGGCCTTACACTAAACATCCGTAAGACAAAGGTCCTCTACCAACCTGCCCCCGCCACACAGTACTGCCCACTGATTATCAAAATCCACGACAAGGCCTTGGACAACGTGGACCACTTTCCATACCTCGGGAGCCTACTGTCAACAAGGGCAGACGTCGACGACGAAGTCCAACACCGCCTTCAGTGTGCCAGTGCAGCCTTCGGTCGCCTGAGGAAGACAGTGTTTGAAGACCAGGACCTCAAACCCGGCACTAAGCTCATGGTCTACAGGGTAGCAGTGATACCTGCCCTGCTGTATGCCTCAGAGACATAGATCATGTACAGCAGGTACCCCAAAACACTGGAGAGGTACCACCAATGCTGCCTCTGCAAGATCCTGCAAATCCATTGGCAGGATAGGCGCACCAACGTCGGTGTTCTTGCATCTCCAGCATCGAAGCTTTGACCACGCTCGATCAGCTCCGATGGACGGGTCACATTGTCCGCATGCCCGATACGAGACTCCCAAAACAAGCGCTCTACTCAGAGCTCCGGCACGGCAAGAGAGCCCCAGGTGGGCAGAGGAAACGCTTCAAGGACACCCTCAAAGCCTCCTTGAAAAAGTGCAACATCCCCACCGACACCTGGGAATCCCTGGCCCAAGGCCACACAAAGTGGAGGAGAAGCATCCGGGAAGGAGCTGAACACCTCGAGTCTCTTCGCCGGGAGCAAGCGGAAGCCAAGCGCAGGCAGCGCAAGGAACGCACGTCAACCCAAGCACCCGACCCACCCGCCCCTTCAACCACCGTCTGCCCCACCTGTGACAGAGACTGTAGGTCCCACATTGGACTCATCAGTCACCTGAGAACTCATTTTTAGTGTAGAAGCAAGTCATCTTCGGTTCCGAGGGACTGCCTAAGACATCAGAGCACCATTCCAAAACTGTACTGCAGTAATTAATGGCTGTTTTTACAGGTAGAGACGCCAATGAATGGAAAGTAGGATTGCTTGTGGCTGGGATCATGTTGAGTGTTGAACTGGCTGGATTCCTAATCTTCAAGTACGTGAGAAAGTAAGTGTGAAGGTTTAACTTTGTTTTTTTATCAAAGTCTTTACTTCAATCTTCTCTTCTTAAATCAATGACTGATTCCCACTGGTTCAGCGCCTGACGCCACTCATGTAAGTGGTCCCTGTGTCCCCTATGATCTGGAGTGCGTCTTTCACGACCTAGTATCTAGGAGAATGCTAATGAGACTCAGAGATCCCTCACTATGCATGCTAGCTGCTGGACTGCATCAGGTCACCTTGTGATTCGATAAAACCACGGTGAATACACTCTGATAAACAATTGTCTGTGGAGCACTTTGGGGTTTCCCAAGAATGTGAATAAATAACGACACATTTGTATGTTCTATCTTTCACTCTCTGATTTAGATTCACAGGGATGATACCAGAACTGAGAGGTTATAATGATCAGAAAGGACTGAACGGGCTTGAAAAGTGATGGCTAAGGGGTGATCTGATAGAGGTCTTTAAGATTAGGAAGGGACTCGATAGGGTTGGCGTAGAGAAGATGTTTCCATTTGTGGTGGAGTCTTTAGATTAGAGGTCATAGAAACATAGAAACATAGAAACATAGAAGATAGGAGCAGGAGTAGGCCATTCGGCCCCTCGAGCCTGCTCCACCATTCAATGAGATCATGGCTGATCATCCAAATTCAGTACCCTGTCCCTGCCTTCTCTCCATATCCCTTGATCCCTTTAGCCTTAAGAAATATATCCAACTCCTTCTTGAATATATTTAATGAAGTGGCCTCTACTGCCTTCTTTGGCAGAGAATTCCACAGGTTCACCACTCTCTGAGTGAAGAAATTCCTCCTTATCTCTGTCCTAAATGGCTTACCCCTTATCCTTAGACTGTGACCCCTGGTTCTGGACTCACCGACCATCGGGAAAATCCTTCCAGCATCTAGTCTGTCTAGTCCTGTTAGAATTTTATAAGTTTCGATGAGATCCCCTCTCATTCTTCTAAACTCCAGCGAGCACAAGCCCAATCGACCCAATCTCTCCTCATACGTCATTCCTGCCATCCCAGGTATCAGCCTGATGAATCTTCGCTGCACTCCTTCCATGGCAAGAATATCCTTCCTCAGATAAGGCGACCAAAACTGCACACGATACTCAAGATGTGGCCTCACCAAGGCCCTGTACAACTGCAGCAAGACATCCTTGTTCCTGTACTCGAACCCTCTTGCTATGAAGGCCAACATACCATTTGCCTTCTTAACCGCCTGCTGCACCTGCATGCTTACCTTCAGCGACTGGTGCACAAGGATGCCCAGGTCTCGTTGCACTTCCCCTTCTCCCAATCTATTGCCATTTAGATAATAATCTGCCTTCCTGTTTTTGACACCAAAGTGGATAACCTCGCATTTATCCACGTTATATTGCATCTGCCATGCTTCTGCCCAATCACCCAACCTGTCCAAATCATACTGGAGTTTCTCGGCATCCTCCTCACAGCCCACCCAGCTTTGTGTCGTCTGCAAACTTGGAGATATTACATCTAGTTCTCTCGTCCAGATCATTAATATATATTGTGAATAGCTGGGGTCCAAGGACCGATCCCTGCGGTACCCCACTAGTCACTGCCTGCCACTCGGAAAAAGAGCTGTTTATTCCAACTCTTTGCTTTCTGTCTGCCAACCAGTCATCAATATAAGATAGTCACTAATAAATCCAAGAGGAAATTCAGGAGAAACTTCTTTACCCAGAGAGTGGTGAGGATGTGGAACTCGTTACCACAGGGAGTGTTTGAGGCGAATAACACAGACACATTTAAGGGGAAACCAGATAAACACATGATGGAGAAAGGCGGTTAAGAAGGCAAATGGTATGTTGGCCTTCATAGCAAGAGGGTTCAAGTACAGGAACAAGGATGTCTTGCTACAGTTGTACAGGGCCTTGGTGAGACCGCACCTTGAATATTGTGTGCAGTTTTGGTCGCCTTACCTGAGGAAGGACGTTCTTGCCATGGAAGGAGTGCAGCAAAGATTCACCAGGCTGATACCTGGGATGGCAGGAATGACGTATGAGGAGAGATTGTGTCGATTGGTCTTATACTCACTGGAGTTTAGAAGATTGAGAGGGGATTTCATCGAAACCTATAAAATTCTGTCAGGCCTGGACAGACTAGATGCAGGAAGGATGTTTCTGATGGCCGGGGAGTCCAGAACCAGGGGTCATAGTCTAAGGATAAGGGGTAAGCCATTTAGGACTGAAATGAGGAGGAATTTCTTCACCCAGAGAGTGGTGAACCTGTGGAATTCTCTGCCACAGAGGGTGGTGGAGGCCAGTTCATTAAATATATTCAAGAAAGAGTTGGATATATTTCTTAAGGCTAAAGGGATCAAGGGGTATGGGGAGAAAGCAGGGACTGGGTACTGAATTTGGATGATCAGCCATGATCTCATTGAATGGCGGAGCAGGCTCGAAGGGCCGAATGGCCTACTCCTGCTCCTATCTTCTATGTTTCTATGAATAGAAGGATATGTTGATAGGGTTAAATGAAAGAGGGGCGGGAGGAGACTCTTGTGGAGCATAAACACTGACATGGACCAATTGGGTCAGTTAAAGGGAGATTTAACAGAGGTGCTCAAAATCAAGAGGGGTTTTGACAGAGTAAATAAGGAGAAACTGTTTCCACTGGCAGGAGGGCCGGTAACCAGAGGACACAGGTTTATGGTCATTGGCAAAAAGCCAGCGGGGTCGATGAGGAGCAATATTTTTACGTTGTGAGTTGTTATGATCTGGAATGGACCACCTGAAAGGGCGGTGGATGCAGATTCAATACTAACTTTCACAAAGGGATTTGGATAAATACTTGAAGAGGAAAAGGTTGCAGGGCTATGGGGAAAGAGCAGAGGGGAATTTGGACTAATTGGAGAGCTCTTTCAAAGAGCAGGCACAGGCACGATGGGTCGAATGGCCTCATTCTGTGCTGTGTGATCCGATGACTCAATGTATGTGGACAGAAGTGATTTAAAGAGAGAGTCCAGTAGTTGTTGTAGCGTTACAGTGGGGTCTGGGCCTGCCCTGCACTGACAGTCTGATATATGATAATCACAACACGATATTCTGCTATTTCAGGAGAAAGGCAGCGACTGAGGAGAGAGCTTCAGGGACCAGTGACATTGCAATGGCCTCCAGTCCACTCCCCGAGAAGCACCAGGTACAGCAGCTGTTTGCACTTAGTCCAAAGCCTCAATCTCAGCGTGCAGACAAAACGTGTCGGAGATTCCCAGTTAGGTTGTCAATGAATTGCTGCCTATGGTGTCAGCCGTGGCTCCGTGGGTTTAGCTTTCTCTCTCTCTCTCTCTCTCTCTCTCTTTTGCCTCTGAGTCTGAAGGTCGTGGGTTCGAGTCCCACTCCAGAGACTTGTGCCCCATAACCCAGGCCGACACTCCCAGTGGCTGTACAGAAGTAGTGCTGCACTGTCGGAGAGGCAGTACTGAGGGAGCGCTGCACTGTCGGAGGGGCAGTACTGAGGGAGCGCTGCACTGTCGGAGGGGCAGTACTGAGGGAGCGCTGCACTGTCGGAGGGGCAGTACTGAGGGAGTGCTGCACTGTCGGAGGGGCAGTACTGAGGGAGTGCTGCACTGTCGGAAGGGCAGTACTGAGGGAACGCTGCACTGTCGGAGGGGCAGTACTGAGGGCGAGCTGCACTGTCGGAGGGGTAGTACTGAGGGAGCGTTGCACTGTCAGATGGGCAGTACTGAGGGAGCACTGCACTGTCGGAGGGGCAGTACTGAGGGCGAGCTGCACTGTCGGAGGGGTAGCACTGAGGGAGCGTTGCACTGTCAGATGGGCAGTACTGAGGGAGCACTGCACTGTCGGAGGGGCAGTACTGAGGGCGAGCTGCACTGTCGGATGGGCAGTACTGAGGGAGACTCCGAGGCGAGAGAGGGCTACCCACTGAGCCATGGCTGACACTAGCAGGTCTATGCAACAATTTAACCTTATCAGCCCCGAGATATGATGTGAGAATGTCTTGTGCTTCCATTTTCTTTGTAGGGTTCGCAGAGCGCCGTGGTTGTTGACACCTGGAACACAACCAGTGACGTAACTAGCAAGCCGAAGACACCAGCTCCCCAGAATCTCTCTGAAGGTGCGGCGGGAGGAGATGCTGGACATGGACAACCCGCCAAGTACGAGGACCTTCTGTATGCCAACATCAACTTCTTGAAGCTGCCCAGTGGTGACAGGACTGTCCACAGTGGCGAGGACACGGAATACGCAGAGATTAAATTCCAGTGAAACTAATTGTGAAACGGGGAGAGGGGTCAGAGGTGAGGAGGTGAGGGGTGAGGGAGGGTTTGAGTTTCATTGCTGGGGGAGATGTTGGGAGGAGGGAAGGGACTGAAAGGCTTTGCACTTGGTTTGATTGGGAAGAAATGCTTGACCAGGGATAACTTGATGCTGACCCATTGGGGCAAGAGATTCAAAGGTTCGCCTCTCTCCGCACAAACACCTCTCACGTACAAACATCAAATGTGATTGGTGGAGATGGTGATATGAGCTCACTGCGAACAGATAGGGAATTCTATAGCACAGGAGGAGGCCATTTGGCCCATCGCAACTGAAAGAGCCATTCCCTTAGTCATATTCCAACACCCTTTCCCCCATTCAGACCCCCTGCCCTGTACTGCCCGTCCGACAGTGCAGTGCTCCCTCAGTGCTGCCCCTCCAACAGTGCAGCGCTCCCTCAATACTGCCCCTCCGACAGTGCAGCGCTCCCTCAGTACTGCCCCTCCGACAGTGCAGCGCTCCCTCAGTACTGCCCCTCCGACAATGCAGCGCTCCTTCAGTATTGCCCCCCCCCGACAGTGCAGTGCTCCCTCAGTACTGCCCCTCCAACAGTGCAGCGCTCCCTCTGTATTGCCTCTCCAACAGTGCAGTGCTCCCTCAGTACTGCCCCTCCGACAATGCAGCGCTCCTTCAGTATTGCCCCCCCGACAGTGCAGCGCTCCCTCAGTACTGCCCCTCCGACAGGGCTGCGCTCACTCAGTATTGCCCCCCCCCCGACAGTGCAGTGCTCCCTCAGTACTGCCCCTCCGACAGGGCTGCGCTCCCTCAGTATTGCCCCCCCCCTGACAGTGCAGCTCTCCCTCAGTACTGCCCCTCCGACAGGGCAGCGCTCACTCAGTACCGTCCCTCCGATAGTGCAGTGCTCCCTCAGTACTGCCCCTCCGACAGGGCAGCACTCCCTCAGTACTGCCTCTCCAACAGTGCAGCTCTCCCTCAGTACTGCCCCTCCGGCAGTGCAGCACTCCCTCAGTACTGCCCCTCCGACAGTGCGGCACTCCCTCAGTACTGCCCCTCCGACAGTGCAGCGCTCCCTCAGTATTGCCTCTCCAACAGTGCAGTGCTCCCTCAGTACTGCCACTCCGACAGTGCAGCGCTCCTTCAGTATTGCCCCCCCGACAGTGCAGCGCTCCCTCAGTACTGCCCCTCCGATAGTGCAGCTCTCTGAAAGAACTCTCCCCAGTCCCTTCCCCCACTTGGCCCCTCTCCCTGAACATCTGGTCAGTGTGCATTGTACAAAGCGAAGTACAGATGAGAGAGGCCATTCGACCCATCTAGCTAAACATTCCACATAATCCTGGGATCCTCCGTCACCCAATCCCTCCACCTCATGAATGACTGCAAGGTTTTTGACACCAGACGTTGACCTGGAACCAATCCCAGATTTTGATCGCTCTCCCTGATTTACTTCAGTCCTGAACTCGCCGATTTCCTTTGCTCTGTCATTTGCATCCGTGCCTTCAACTGCCTCGGCCCTAAGCTCTGGAATTCCCTCCCTAAACCTATCCGCCTCCCTCTCTCTACCTCCTTTAAGATGTTCCTTAAAACCTAGCTCTTAGACCAAGCTTTTGGTCACCTGTCCTAATATCTCCCTCTGTGACTAGGCGATCTTTTTTTTGCCTGATTAACGCTCCTGTAAAGCACCTTGGGACGTTTTACTATGTGAAAGGCGCTATATAAATGCAAGTCCTGTTGTAACTTTGGTCTGAGCAGAGTCATAATGGAACCAAGGAGGGTCCTTCAACAGGACGTACAGCGTGCGAGCAATAAAAGCGTTGCAAGCCAACAAATAAACATGCCCTTTGAACCTGGTGTGCCCCAGCCCTGCTGTGTGGCCACATCTCAACTGAGGCACTGCCCCACTGCGTGCAGCGAACATGGCCAAATAGTAATGAACAGAAATGTGGCGCCACTCAACTTTGATATTTGATGTGAACGTACCTTCTGATTATTGCATATTTTTTATGCTGTGAAAGATTGCAAGAAGCATATGAGTTATAGATATTACATTTATTAACACAAGGGATTAAAATGCTACGACAGTTATGTACAGATGTATCTATATTAAACATTGCACATCTGTGCACAATTTGTCCAAAACATTGCTTCCTGTTGTTGTATTTACCTCCCCCTCCCATTATGTAAATTCCTGTGTCCACCCTCCTAGCAGTAGTGGTGCTGTAATTTTGCAGTTTTGCATTTCAGTGGAAATCTTCCCACTTTGTTCATGATATTCTTAACACACAGCGACCAGGGGGAACCTTTCTGCTGTGTTTACGATGTTCTGAAGACACAGGGACCAGGGTGGGGCGGGTCTTCTTCCGACAGTGTTTCCGAGGTTGTTAAGGCACAGTAACCGGTGGAAATTGTCCGGCTGTGTTTACAATTTTGTTAAGACAGATGATTGGGGAAATCTTCCCTCCCCTGCAACTGGCAGGCAGGGCCAGGCCTGGCTGTGAGGCCGCCCCCACCCTCCCTGGCCCTGCTCAAACTTGCGAGCCTTATGCTGAAGAGCGGGCACATAGGACAACTATTGAAGGGCTGCCCAGTCTCGCTGGAGCCAAAAAAACCGGCAGGAGAGTCGCAGGAGAGAATTGGGGAACAGCGGAGTAAATATCCTCCTTTTCCCGAAACCGCCATTGCTGTCTCTACCGAGAGGGAACAGCAGTCTCGAGTCAGAGGCCAGAGTGCTGCCAACTGAGCCAAGCTGACACTGAACCCAGCACCAAATTGTCTGCTCACACACAGTATAGTAACACAGACTGTGGGCCAACATTTGCAATCGAAAGCTTCCCGCGGGCGGACGCCTCCGACCTGCAAAATGTCTAGGAAAGTACCTGGTGGCCTGGGAGGTACGGCGGCTTGTGCTCCTGGGCCTCTCCGGGTCCGCGCGGGCAGAGCCCCACGTATCCCAGGGGCGCATGTGGTTTGTAGGCGCTCCTGGGATCACGTGGACCGGCCCAACCAAAGAAGGGAATCCCCATTCATACTTTTCACAGTTCCATACGTACGGAATGGTCATAAGTATGAATGGGGATCACTTAAAAAATACACCAACACATGAAATAATTTTTTTTTATTACATGTTTAAAATTAATTGAAGTGCCATGTAATTAAATATTTTAAACAAATATTTAAATTTAATGTTTTTACTGGGCTAAAAATAAGCTTACCTTTTTGAAGAGTATTTTTAATTTATAAATGAGTGATGAAATTTAATTTTTCTATTTTTTAAACTCTTATGCTGGTAACAGCTGGCCGTATGTCTGCATTTACCGGGCATAAGAATTTCACAGGCATTCAGCGGGCGGAAGTTGTGCAAATAGCGCAACTCTCCACCCACGATGGCCCATCTCCCGGCGATGTGGAGGATCTGTCAAGAGGATTTTTGACAGATCGCAAGTGCCTGATTTCAGCACATGCGCCTCGCACGCCTAAACCCGGAAATTGCGCGGCCCCTACGGGCGCGTAAACACCTCGTATGCACCCGTGGGGGCCGCAAAATATGGCCCATTGTCTCAGTGCTCACACAGCTACTGCTAGAGAACCAAGCAAGACATTGTGAAGCCAGCACTCTAAAAGTGGCTTTTGACCTGTTTTATTCCCCGCCATGGTCTTGGAATTAGGATTGCACGCAGTGCTGTCTGTCTGTTTCCCTTCTTCTTTCACTCTCTCATTCACCCTCTCCTTTCTCCCCTTATCCTCTCTCTCTCTCCGTCTTTCACATTCTCCAGTCTCTCACATTCCCCATTCCTCTTGTCTCAGAGAGAAAACACGATTGAGAGTGTGTGGGTGTAAGTAGGGAGATGTGAGAGTGCAGGAACCGAGGTTCCTATCAGAAAGACTGAGTTCGACTCAGGCAATTAAATTAATGAACTTTAATGAAATGAACGAGTTTAAACTGGAAACTGCTAGAACACATCAGTAACAGGTCGACTCTCCTTGAGGGCTCCACCAGGACTGATCCTCTGGTCACAAGACTGACGTCATGACGTCATCACGTTCTTCCCGGCATTGGGGCATCACGTGATTAACGGCATGATGTCATCACGTTGAAACCGCGCTGTAAAGGTAACTAGACATTGTACAGTCAAACAGTGTCATTAAAGGGACAGGCACAGACAGTAACTACATTGCTGTTAAAGGAATTATGTACAACCGCTCTGGGTCCTTTGGTGGCTCCGCCACAAGAGAAGGATGATGAGTGTGAATGAATGGGTGTGTTACAGTGCGCAAAAAATAGTGAGTGTGAGTAAGTGGATGTGTTACAGAGCGAGAAAGATGATGTGTGTGAATCAGAATCTGTGTTAAGGAAAGTGAGAGGGTAGTAACTGTATGAATGAGATTATAGAATCAAAGACATTTACGGCTCAGAAGGAGGCCATTTTGCCCATCTTGTCCGGGCCGGCCGACAAAGAGCTCTCCAGCCTAATCCTACTTTCCAGCTCTTGGTCCGTAGCCCTGTAGGTTCCGGCACTTCAAGTGCACATCCAAGTACTTTTTAAATGCGATGAGGATTTCTGCCTCTCCCACCCTTTCAGGCAGTGAGTTCCAGACCCCCACCACCCTCTGGGTGAAAAAAGTTCCCCTCAACTCCCCTCTAATCCTTCTACCAATTACATTAAATCTCTGCCCCCTGGTGATTGATCTCTCTGCTCGGGGAATAGGTCCTTCCTATCCACTCTATCTGGGCCCCTCATCATTTTATACACCTCAATTAAATCTCCCCTCAGCCTCCTCTGTTCCAAAGAAAACAACCCCAGCTGATCCAATCTTTCCTCATAGCTAAAATTCCCCAGTCCCGGCAACATCCTCGTAAATCTTCTCTGTACCCTCTCTAGTGCAATCACATCCTTCCTGTAATTGCGTGTGTGAAAGACTGAGGACAGTGAGAGCGTGTGCTTGTGAGTGAGAGTGTCTGTGCACAAGTGCGTGTGCATGCGGGAGTACCCATGCATCAGATTAGTGTTTGCACCAGATTTCTCCGTTTTATGTGTAAAGGTTTGAATGTCCCAGGGAGTCGAGCCCTGGGCACCATCTGTTCCTTCAGGTGGAGAGAGAGGGTCCCCACAGTAGGACCCATCCCCTCGTGACTCAGCATTCAATATCAACCTGCATTTATTTAGCGCCTTTCACAGCCTCAGCGCGTCCCAAAGCGCTCCACAGCCAATGAAGTACTTTTGAAGTGGAGTCACTGTTGTCGCAAACAGAAATGTGATAATGAGCAGATCATCTGCTTTTTAGTGATGTTGATTGATGGATCAATAAATATTGGCCCCAAGACACCGGTGATAACTTTTTCTTCACCTGAGAGGGCAGACTCAGTTTAACTTCTCATTTGAAAGACGGCACTTCCGACAGTGCAGCACTCCCTCAGCACTGCACTGGAGTGTCAGCCTAGATTATGGGGCTCAAGTCTCTGGGGTGGGACTTAGAACCCACGACCTTCTGACTCAGAGGTGAGAGAGAGAGAGAGAGCTAAACCCAGTGAGCCACAGTTGAAAATCCACATCAACGGCTGCCCAGCTTTGAGCAGAATTATCGTCACAGTGTCAGGACTCAAAGGGTTAACAGCAAACAAGGCAGCACAAAGTGACATTCTCTCAGTTGTTCCCCATTTCCACATATAGAAATGCAAGTTTTTCTTTGCTTTTCTTTCTTAAAGCCTTGTAACTCACTGCAGAGCATCTATCACCCCACAGAAAATCAAATTAGTCCATGAAGACATTATTTAATAGCAGATCGGACCAGGGAGCAGTGAGGCGGAGCCCGGTATAAAAACCGGCGACCAGCGAGGCCCGAGACCAGATCGGACCAGGGAGCAGTGAGGCGGAGCCCGGTATAAAAACCGGCGACCAGCGAGGCCCGAGACCAGATCGGACCAGGGAGCAGTGAGGCGGAGCCCGGTATAAAGACCAGCGACCAGCGAGGCCCGAGACCAGATCGGACCAGGGAGCAGTGAGGCGGAGCCCGGTATAAAAACCGGCGACCAGCGAGGCCCGAGACCAGTTCGGACCAGGGAGCAGTGAGGCGGAGCCCGGTATAAAAACCGGCGACCAGCGAGGCCCGAGACCAGATCGGACCAGGGAGCAGTGAGGCGGAGCCCGGTATAAAGACCGGCGACCAGCGAGGCCCGAGACCAGATCGGACCAGGGAGCAGTGAGGCGGAGCCCGGTATAAAAACCGGCGACCAGCGAGGCCCGAGACCAGATCGGACCAGGGAGCAGTGAGGCGGAGCCCGGTATAAAAACCGGCGACCAGCGAGGCCCGAGACCAGATCGGACCAGGGAGCAGTGAGGCGGAGCCCGGTATAAAAACCGGCGACCAGCGAGGCCCGAGACCAGTTCGGACCAGGGAGCAGTGAGGCGGAGCCCGGTATAAAGACCAGCGAGGCCCAAGACCAGTTCGGACCAGGGAGCAGTGAGGCGGAGCCCGGTATAAAAACCGGCGACCAGCGAGGCCCGAGACCAGATCGGACCAGGGAGCAGTGAGGCGGAGCCCGGTATAAAGACCAGCGAGGCCTGAGACCAGTTCGGACCAGGGAGCAGTGAGGCGGAGCCCGGTATAAAGACCAGCGAGGCCCGAGACCAGTTCGGACCAGGGAGCAGTGAGGCGGAGCCCGGTATAAAAACCGGCGACCAGCGAGGCCCGAGACCAGATCGGACCAGGGAGCAGTGAGGCGGAGCCCGGTATAAAGACCAGCGAGGCCTGAGACCAGTTCGGACCAGGGAGCAGTGAGGCGGAGCCCGGTATAAAAACCGGCGACCAGCGAGGCCCGAGACCAGATCGGACCAGGGAGCAGTGAGGCGGAGCCCGGTATAAAAACCGGCGACCAGCGAGGCCCGAGACCAGATCGGACCAGGGAGCAGTGAGGCGGAGCCCGGTATAAAGACCAGCGAGGCCTGAGACCAGTTCGGACCAGGGAGCAGTGAGGCGGAGCCCGGTATAAAAACCGGCGACCAGCGAGGCCCGAGACCAGATCGGACCAGGGAGCAGTGAGGCGGAGCCCGGTATAAAAACCGGCGACCAGCGAGGCCCGAGACCAGATCGGACCAGGGAGCAGTGAGGCGGAGCCCGGTATAAAAACCGGCGACCAGCGAGGCCCGAGACCAGATCGGACCAGGGAGCAGTGAGGCGGAGCCCGGTATAAAAACCGGCGACCAGCGAGGCCCGAGACCAGTTCGGACCAGGGAGCAGTGAGGCGGAGCCCGGTATAAAGACCAGCGAGGCCCGAGACCAGTTCGGACCAGGGAGCAGTGAGGCGGAGCCCGGTATAAAAACCGGCGACCAGCGAGGCCCGAGACCAGATCGGACCAGGGAGCAGTGAGGCGGAGCCCGGTATAAAGACCAGCGAGGCCTGAGACCAGTTCGGACCAGGGAGCAGTGAGGCGGAGCCCGGTATAAAAACCGGCGACCAGCGAGGCCCGAGACCAGATCGGGCCAGGGAGGAGTGAGGCGGAGCCCGGTATAAAAACCGGCGACCAGCGAGGCCCGAGACCAGATCGGACCAGGGAGGAGTGAGGCGGAGCCCGGTATAAAAACCAGCGAGGCCCGAGACCAGATCGGACCAGGGAGCAGTGAGGCGGAGCCCGGTATAAAAACCGGCGACCAGTGAGGCCCGAGACCACTCGGACCAGGGAGCAGTGAGGCGGAGCCCGGTATAAAGACCAGTGAGGCCCGAGACCAGTTCGGACCAGGGAGCAGTGAGGCGGAGCCCGGTATAAAGACCAGCGAGGCCCGAGACCAGATCGGACCAGGGAGCAGTGAGGCGGAGCCCGGTATAAAAACCGGCGACCAGCGAGGCCCGAGACCAGATCGGACCAGGGAGCAGTGAGGCGGAGCCCGGTATAAAAACCGGCGACCAGTGAGGCCCGAGACCACTCGGACCAGGGAGCAGTGAGGCGGAGCCCGGTATAAAGACCAGTGAGGCCCGAGACCACTCGGACCAGGGGGCAGTGAGGCGGAGCAAATCAACAGCAGAGGAGAGAGGTAAAAAGTAATCAGAGTGTGACGTCATCAGGGAGCAGGTAAGTGATTGGTTGGCGAGTATTTCTCTTTTTTAAACTTTAACTCTGTAGTTTATAGTTACTCGGGTCTTTTCTGGTATAGCAGGGACTGTTGGTAGACTATACAAGCGCCTTAGTGATATCTTTAATTGGTGATAGTAAATTAATTTAAATTAATTAAAGGGAAGGTCATGCCAGGAGAGCCCAGCCCCGTGATATGCTCCTCTTGCTCTATGTGGGAATTCAGGGACACTGCCGGTGCCCCTGATGACCACGTGTGCCGGAGATGCATCCATCTGCAGCTACTAGCAGACCGCATTGAGGCGCTGGAGCTGCGGGTGGATGGGTTGTTGAGCATTCACGATGCTGAGAGGGTCGTGGATAACACGTTTAGTGAGTTGGTCACACCGCAGGGTAGGGCTGCACAGGAAGAAAGGAAATGGGTGACCACCAGGCGGAGCAATAGAAACAGGTAGGTAGTGCAGGAGACCCCTGTGACCATTCCCCTCTCAAACAGGTATACCGCTTTGGATACTGTTGAGGGGGATGACTCACCAGGGGAAGGCAGCAGCAGCCAACTTCCTGGCACTGGGGGTGCTCCTGCTGCCCAGGAAGGGAGGAAAAAGAGTGGGAGAGCAATAGTGGTAGGGGATTCTATAGTAAGGGGAACAGATAGGCGTTTCTGTGGCCGTAGACGTGAATCCAGGATGGTTTGTTGCCTCCCTGGTGCCAGGGTCAAGGATGTCACTGAGCGGCTGCAGGGCATTCTGGAGGGGGAGGGTGAACAGCCAGATCGTGGTCCACATTGGTACCAACGACATAGGTAAAAAGAGGGA
Organism: Somniosus microcephalus; assembly: GCF_052327205.1. Classification (NCBI taxonomy): domain Eukaryota; kingdom Metazoa; phylum Chordata; class Chondrichthyes; order Squaliformes; family Somniosidae; genus Somniosus; species Somniosus microcephalus. Next base: position 38,448,555 of record NC_141016.1, read on the forward strand.
TGAGGTCCTGCAGCAAGAATTTAGGGAGCTAGGTGGAAGATTAAAGAGCAGGACCTCAAAGGTTGTAACCTCTGGATTACTCCCGGTGCCACGCGCTAGTGAGTGTCGGAATAGGAAGATAGAACAGATGAATGCATGGCTAAAGGGATGGTGCAGGGGGGAGGGCTTTAGTTTCCTGGATCACTGGGTCTGCTTCTGGGAAAGGTGGGACTTGTACAAGTCGGACGGTTTACACCTGAACCAGAGGGGGACCAATATCCTTGCGGGGAGGTTTGCTAGCACTGTTAGGGGGGGTTTAAACTAACTTGGCAGGGGGATGGGATACAGAGTGGAGCTATAGTAGGGGGTGATTTACAGCCAAATACGGAGGAAAAAACAAGTCAGCTGGGAAGGCAGAGCAAATATGTGAAGGCAAAAGGGAATATGGCAGGGCTGGAAGGCATTTATTTTAATGCAAGGAGTCTTGCAAATAAGGTGGATGAACTGAAGTTGTTGTTGAACACATGGGAGTACGATATTGTTGCTATCACGGAGACATGGTTGAGGGAGGGTCAGGACTGGCAGCTCAATATTCCGGGGTATAGAATCTTCAGGCGAGACAGAGGGGGGTGTAAAAGGGGAGGGGGTGTTGCAATATTAATTAAGGAGTCAATTACTGCTGTAAGGAGGGACGATATATTAGCGGGTTCCTCTAATGAGGCCATATGGGTAGAACTTAAAAACAAAAAGGGGGCAAGCTGGGAGTGTACTATAGGCCCCCAAACAGTCAGGGGGAGATAGAGGAACAGATATGTAGGCAAATCTCAGAGAAGTGCGAAAATAATAGGATAATAATAGTGGGGGATTTCAACTTCCCCAATATTAATTGGGATAGTCAGAGTGTGAAAGGCTTAGAGGGTGCAGAATTCTTAAAGTGCATCCAAGAGAGCTTTTTGAGCCAACATGTAGAAAGTCCTACAAGAGAGGGGGCGGTACTGCACCTAATTCTAGGGAATGTAGCCGGGCAAGTGATGGAAGTGTCAGTAGGAGAGCATTTTGGCGACAGTGACCATAATTCGGTGAGATTTAAGGTGGTCATGGAAAAAGACAAAGACGGCCCGGAAATAAGGGTTCTAAATTGGGGGAAGGCCGATTTTAATATGATAAGGCAGGATCTGGCCAAAGTGGACTGGGAGCAGCTACTTATAGGAAAATCCACATCAAAACAGTGGGAGACTTTCAGAAGGGAAATAGAGAGAGTACAACGCCAACATGTTCCTGTAAAGGTCAAGGGTGGGACCAACAAGCAAAGGGAACCTTGGATGACAAGGGATATACAAAAATGCATTAGGAAAAAAAGGGGGGCTTTTGGCAAGTACAAAAGACTGAAGACGGAGGAAGCCCTAGAGGAGTATAAAAAGTGCAGGGGCATACTTAAAAGAGAAATTAGGAGGGCAAGGAGGGGCCATGAAATAACACTGGCGAGCAAAATAAAGGAAAATCCTAAGATGTTTTATAAGTATATTAAGGGCAAGAGGATAACCAGGGAAAGGGTAGGGCCCATTAGGGACCAAAGTGGCAATCTGTGTGTAGAGCCAGATGATGTAGGCGGGGTTTTAAATGAATTTTTTGCATCTGTGTTCACTATGGAGAAAGACGATGTAGACATAGAAATCGGGCAAGGGGACTGTGACATACTTGAACATATTAGCATCGAGAGGGAGGAGGTACTAGCGGTTTTAGCAGGCCAAAAAGTGGATAAATCCCCAGGCCCGGACGAGATGTATCCCAGGCTGTTGTGTGAGGCAAAGGAGGAGATTGCAGGGGCTCTGACACAAATTTTCAGAACCTCTCTGGCCACAGGGGATGTACCAGAGGACTGGAGAACAGCTAACGTTGTACCATTATTCAAGAAGGGTAGCAGGGATAAACCAGGGAATTACAGGCCAGTGAGCCTAACATCTGTGGTAGGGAAATTATTGGAAAAAGTTCTGAGGGACAAAATTAGTCACCACTTGGAGAGGCAAGGATTAATCGGGGATAGTCAGCATGGCTTTGTCAAGGGTAAATCATGTCTGACCAATCTGATTGAATTTTTCGAGGGGGTGACTAGGTGTGTGGATGAGGGAAATGCTGTGGATGTGGTTTACATGGACTTCAGTAAAGCTTTTGACAAAGTCCCGCATAGGAGACTGGTCAAGAAGGTAAGAGCCCATGGGATCCAGGGTGCCTTGGCGCGTTGGATCCTAAACTGGCTGAGTGGCAGGAGGCAGAGGGTGATGGTCGAAGGTTGCTTTTGTGACTGGAAGCCTGTGTCCAGTGGGGTACCTCAGGGATCGGTGCTGGGTCCCTTGCTGTTTGTGATCCACATAAATGATTTGGATGAGAATGTAAAAGGTATGATCAGTAAGTTCGCAGATGACACGAAAATTGGTGGGGTGGTAAATTGCGAGGAGGAAAGCCTCAGGCTACAGGACGATATAAACGGGTTGGTCAGATGGGCGGAAAAGTGGCAAATGGAATTTAACCCTGAAAAGTGCGAGGTGATGCATTTTGGACAGACAAATAAGGCAAGGGAATACACAATGAGTGGTAGGACCCGAGGAAGTACAGAGGGTCAGAGGGACCTTGGTGTACATGTACATAGATCCCTGAAGGCAGCGGAACAGGTAGATAAGGTGGTTAAAAAGGCATATGGGATACTTGCCTTCATTAGCCGAGGCATAGAATATAATAGCAGGGAGGTTATGATGGAGCTGTACAAAACGCTGGTGAGGCCACAGCTGGAGTACTGTGTGCAGTTCTGGTCGCCTCACTATAGAAAGGATGTGATTGCTTTGGAGAGGGTGCAGAGAAGATTCACCAGGATGTTACCTGGGATGGAGCGCCTCAGCTATGAAGAAAGGCTAAACAGGCTGGGGTTGTTTTCCTTGGAGCAAAGAAGGCTGAGGGGGGACCTGATTGAGGTGTGCAAAATGATGAGGGGCATCGATAGGGTGGATAAAGAGGAACTTTTCCCCTTAGTAGGGGGGTCAATAACAAGGGGGCATAGATTCAGGGTAAGGGGCAGGAGATTTAGAGGGGATTTGAGGAGGAACTTTTTCACCCAGAGGGTGGTTGGAATCTGGAACTCACTGCCTGAAAGGGTGGTGGAGGCAGGAACCCTCACAACATTCAAGAAGCATTTGGATGAGCACTTGAAATGCCATTGCATACAAGGCTATGGACCAAATGCTGGAAAATGGGATTAGACTGGACAGGGATTGATGGACGGCGCAGACACGATGGGCCGAAGGGCCTCTTTCTGTGCTGTAAAACTCTATGACTCTATGACAGTGTTGATCTCTCGAGAGCTGCTGGGCAAGAGGTGAGGTGTCATGAACATCTTTCTCTTTCAGAGCTTGGGAGTGAGAAGTTGATGAAATATCTGGGAGTGGACAATGATTAGGATAGCTTACTTCCTCCTGTCACTTCTCCAAAGTAATATCATCGTCAACTCGGACATATTTATGGTTAATTATCTTTACAAAAGACCATTCTTATTGAGCTCTGACTGGGGTCAAATTCAGCAGTGACCTAGTGTATTAGGGGATTAGCACACTTGTAAGGAAGGATATTAGCTCTGATGATGTGGAATCTGTATGGGTAGAACTGAGAAATACCAAGGGGCAGAAAACGTTAGTGGGAGTGGTATATAGACCTCCAAACAGTAATGCGGAGGTTGGGGATGGCATTAAACGGGAAATTAGAGACGCGTGCAATAAGGGCACAGCAGTTATCATGGGTGACTTTAATCTACATATAGATTGGGCTAACCAAATTAGTAACAATACTGTGGAGTAGGAATTCCTGGAGTGTATACGGGATGGTTTCCTGGACCAATATGTCGAGGAACCAACTGGAGATAAGGCCATCTTAGACTGGGTATTATGTAATGAGAAAGGAGTAATTAGCAATCTTGTTGTGCGAGGCCCCTTCGGTCAGAGCGATCATAATATGATAGAATTCTTCATTATGATGGAGAGTGAAGTAGTTGACTCAGAGACTAGGGTCCTGAATTTAAATAAAGGAAACTACGATGGTATGAGGCGCGAGTTGGGTAGGATTGATTGGGGAATGTCACTCAAAGGGTTGACGGTGGATAGGCAATGGCAAACATTCAAAGACCGCATGGATGAACTACAGAAGTTTGGCACAAAAATAAAACAAAAAAGGTGACTCAACCGTGGCTAACAAGGAAAATTAGAGAAAGCATAAGATCCAAGGAGAGGACATATAAATTGGCCAGAAAAAGCAGTAAATCTGAGGATTGGGAGCAGTTTAGGATTCAACAAAGGAGGACAAAGGGATTAATTAACAGGGGGAAAATAGACTATGAGAGTAAGCTTGCAGGAACATAAAAACTGACTGTAAAAGCTTTTATAGATATGTGAAGAGAAAAAGATTGGTGAAGTCAAGCGTAGGTCCCTTGCAGTCAGAATCAGGGGAATTTATAATGGGGAACAAAGAAATGGCAGACCAATTAAATACATACTTTGGTTCTGTCTTCACAAAGGAGGACACAAATAACCTCCCAGAGATGTCGGGGAACATAGGGTCTAATGAAAGGGAGGAACTGACAGAAATCAGTATTTGTAGGGAAATGGTGTCAGAGAAATTGATGGGAATGAAGGACGATAAATCCCCAGGGCCTGATAATCTACATCCTAGTGTACTTAAGGAAGTGGCCCTAGAAATAGTGGATGCATTGCTGGTCATCTTCCAAAATTCGATAGACTCTTGAACAGTACCCATGGATTGGAGGGTAGCCACTGTTCAAAAAAGGTGGTAGAGAGAAAACGGGGAATTACAGACTGGTAAGCCTGACATCGGTAGTGGGGAAAATGCTAGAGTCCATTATAAAAGATGTAATAGCAGAGCACTTTGAAAACAGTGACCAGATCGGACAAAGTCAACATGGATTTACAAAAGGTAAATCGTGCTTGACTAGTCCAAAGATGTGCGAGTTAGGTTGATTGGCCATGATAAAAAAATTGGCCCTTAGTGTTAGGGGGGATTAAATACATGGGGTTACGGGGTTACGGGGATAGGGCTTGGGTGGGATGGCTGTCGGTGTAGGGACCGGGTGCTAGGGTTTGGATGGTCAGCCATGATCTCGTTGAATGGCGGAGCAGGCTCGAGGGGCCGAATGGCCTACTCCTGCTCCTATCTTCTATGTTTCTATGTAATCTACTGGAATTTTTTGAGGATGTAACTGGTAAAATAGATAAGGGAGAACCAGTGGATGTGGTGTATTTGGACTTTCAAAAGGCTTTTGATAAGGTCCCGCATAAGAGAGTAGCGTGTAAAGTTAAGGCACGTGGGCTGTAGGGGGTGGCGTGCGCCCAGTCAGCTTCACCTCTTGGACTGTGAGCGGTTCGAGTCGCTCCCACACCCCTGGGTTCTGGACACTGGACTTAGGTACAGGTGGCAATACAGAAAATCGAGTAGACAAGTGGTTTGGTGCAAGAAAACCAAAATTTTATTAAAGCAGAATAAAACACAATCTTATGAGAATTACTGGTATGAATACAGGCATACACAGTTACACTTATATGGGAATGGGGAACACACGGCACATCGAGGGAAAACAACTACATTAAAAATCCCCTTATCCTTATCCCACCCCCTAATACCTAACTAGATTAAGCTATGAGGGGCCAGGAATTCATGCTCACCAATCCGAAACCTGTTGCTTTAACTGGGTTGGTTTTGAGATCCGCTCTTTCTGTCCTTTGGGGTATCCCGTGGCCACATGGTCACAGGGTGCGGCGCTGAAGTTGTTGATGCTAAACACCCTCCTTTTCCTCAGCTAACGTCGCCGTCAAGTCGCAATGGGTTTTCTTCTTTTTCTTCCTCGGGCGGTCGTCAACGGTATTGCTGCGGTTGGGGGTCGGTTGGCGGTCTTTATCGTCTAAATGATTTTACTACCCATGCTTCGAACGCCAGTTTATTCGGCATGGACGCTGCTACCCATTCTTTGAATGCCAGCTTATTCTTAAAAACGGGGTTTTACCGTCCGTGTATGTAACACCAACTTATTCACCAAACACCAGCTTACAACTGGGCGTTTGTCCCCAATGCGTCTTCCGCTGCCCTTCTCTGCCTTTACCGGTTTACCTTCTTCTTCATCTCGTCTCGTCTCGTCTGCCCGTTTGTGGCCTGTGTGTCCTGTGTGGTTTTGAACTCTGGTCTCATTCTCCTCCTGCGTTTGGCCTCGGTGTAATGGGCGTCCTTGGTTGTTGAGCGGTGCGGGGAGCGAGAAGAGATGCCGCCACGAGGCCAGGGCACGAGAACGAAAGGCAGCAGGCCAAGGCCACAAGATTAGGGCAGGAGCAAGAGACAAGAGCGCGATCACCACTGATGGGCCTACAATTATACCCATTCTTCAATCCTTATCTGCGCGCCAAATCAGGTCAGTCCTTTGTCTAACTTTTGGTGGGCTCGTTTAAAATGATTACAGCCATTGACTTTACCGACTTGCGGAGTGGCCGTCTCCGGGTCTAATGGCCTCGATGTCCTGGTTGTTTGTCATGGATGAAACTTAATTGTCCCCATCCTGACTCGATGGCTACTGTGAGCTGTTACCAATTAAATATGCAGAAACCTAATGGCCTCAATTTGTGGCCCATTCTAGCTTGATCTGTTTCAAGGTGAATGAATGCATATTCTGTGTTTGCTTTGGCTGTCTGGCCCCACAAAGTCCTTTTCACAGATTCCTGCATTTTAAGTTTTGCCTCCAGGCCTGCCTGTCTGCAGGGCCCTGCTTTAGAATCCTGTCGGTTTTGGTCACGAGGTTACAGAAGCCATTTTGGGTACCCTGTTTTTAATAACTTGTCCAAACAGGGTACCTTGATCCATAATTTTGGGGGAATGAGGGAATTTTGAGAACCCTACACTCCCCCCTGTTGATACTAAACTCACTTTAAGTATCATCCTGATAAGGTGAGCAAAATTTCCGACCCTCCATAGTCCATCTTCCCCTGTAATTACCTATCTAATATACCCACGACACATGCATTTCCCATTCTGTAAAATGTAGCATACATAAGCATACATAGAATAATTCGACCCGAAACGTCAACTCAAATTTCTCTCCACGGATGTTGCCTGACCTGCTGAGTTTTTCCAGCATTTTCTGTTGTTATATAGAATAATTACAGTCATTTACACACATCCAAGCATGGAGGGGGTCCAACACCCCTGCAGCACTTGGTACACATACATCTTTATTAAAACAACACGTCAAAAATCTTTATTATAAACAACAAAACACCAAAAAACACAACAATCTTTAATCAGAAATGCAAAAAAATTCAAACAGGTTAACTCCACCTTAACAGATCCTCTGGTTTCGGAATTCTAGTATTTGACCTTTCCCCTTGCACTGAGTGCACACTAGGTACAATACTATCCCCCAGCTGGCACACCATGAGGATGTGGGAAGCCAGCCTAATCCACGAAGGGACCTCTATACTGTTGAAAATGTCCCAGCAGGTTGGAATCACAATGTCCAATATCTTAGCCCTATCTCTACCGTTTTCTGCTCTAACGTGTAGAAATGTTTCTGCGAGACTATTACTGCTTTGAGTATCTTGATAAGGTGTTCTGGGAGAGGGGGGATTTCGTAGCTGAAATGCGCTACATACTTTTGCAGGTTGGTAAAATTCTCTTTTACAGTGAGGTGAACAGTGGAGGGTTCAGGAATGGGGACAATTCATTCCTGGGCCACTTGAACTTCTGCCTCGGGTTTAAAGCAGAAACTGCTGTCACTTACCGGACACCAGCTATGCTGTCCATGCTGGTAGTGGGGTGCTCCTGTGGTGACACAATATGTCCCACCTCCTATATATGCTACCTGTGGGGGAACATGGCCTTGTGCCATTGCCTCCATGGTACAGTTTATAGGTTTCACGCCAACAGCTTTAAACCCGCACTATGGTTTTGAATAGGCATTCAAGTGCTGGGGACACAGTATTATGTGTGCTCCCCGGCTCCGGCACCCTGAGAGGTCAGTACCTGTCATAGCGTGCTCCCACTTTATGACGTAAGGTGGGATCGCTGTGAAACGAATGTGTGGACCCCCTTGAATGACTCTAATGTTCTCTACCCTGTATACCGGTGTGGGTCAGGCTATCCTACCCATGACTGGCATTCTCACTACTACCCCCATGATGGTGTGGTTGGACCGCCCACAATCCACTGGGACTGGGTAGGTCTCGGAAGCTAGCCGGAGTTGACATGGGCTTAATGCATTCTCAAACAGATGGAGGGCTGTGAGGTGCTTGTTGCTGATCCAGGAGGGGACTAAACCTTGTTTTAAATCCTCCAGATTAATGCGGCCCTCGCCCAGAAACCACGCCCCGTACAGCACGCACACCTCGTTCTGTGCAGCCTGGTCAGAAGCATTTCTGTCCTCTCTTATGAGGGCATTCACAGTCTTTGCATGCTTCTCCAGCTCCGCTATTATTTCCTTTAAATGGACCGTCATGGCCTGGTCCTCATGTAACTCCGAGCCTACTACCTTGTTCTCATCCATTAATATCTTCCTTAACTGTGTTTTTAAACCATTTACCTGGGTCTACAGCTCTATGTCATCCAGACTGTTGATGACAGAGGACCCTGTGTTAAACGCAGTAAAAACATCATTCCATACTCCCCTTCTTTGTCTCCCTGTATTACCAAAGTACTCGCGGTGTGTGGTGTACAGTTCGGTTTTGTCTACATTAGCGAAATCGAACTCGTAAAACTTCTTAAACATGTCCTTTAACAGGGCCTGGTATAGCTGCTCTGTCTCTTTGGGACACCACTCCGGTAAGTGTGCCTCGGTGAGGTTTAAAATCATGGAGGCTACCGCGTAGTGTACCCCCTGGTATAGTACCTGATCCGCAGGCACTAGTACCAGTCCATTCCCTGGTCCCTTGGTGGTGGTGGGGCACCCCTCTCTGTGTGTCCTTGCTGCCTGAGTCGTGGGCAGGGGCTTCCGGGTGTCTGCCACTAACTCAGTGGCTTTAACTGGGGCTGGGTAACGTGGGACTATGCGGGTGTGTAGCTGGGAATCCCACTCCACCCCCTTCCCCTTATCCTGCCATGATGCGGAGAAGATGATGGATATGCCTGTGGGGCAGGCCCTTTTTGACCCCCACATACAGACATAGATTCCCTGTTCTGACTCCCACCACTTATCCCAACATACACTAGTCCCTTCTTGGGTCCCGGTCACCGTCCGGTGGGTGTCGTTCCCCATTCATTCCCAGTCAGCTGTACGGTCCCCCATGTCGGTGCTCAGCTTCCTGAACCACCACCACCTTCCCAGGGGAACCTGTCCTTTACAAGTCAGGCACACGCGTTTCCCCTCAGTGACCCCGACCCGTGAGGCCACAACCTGTACGCTGGGGCAGGGGAGGGAGGCCTCCCCGTAGGTGAACCCGGTCTGGCTGGAGTACCAGGTGGAGTTGGATCCCAACCACCCAGGCCATCTTCCCTCATGGGCGTAGATGGCAGGCTCCTTCACACCTTGCTCGCTGCTCCCAGCAGTCACCACTGGAGCCTTTTCTCCTGAGCACCCGTAGATGTGAGAGTCCTCCACGTCGCCTCGCTTTCCAACGCTCATCCCTATCAGGGCGAGTAGGATTACGCGCCCCTTCATTCTGAAATCCTCTTTCTGCAAAGAGACACAAGAGCATATAGCCAGGTCCCAAGGAGATTCTCTGGCTTGGGTGAAGCATAGTCGAGTCTTGCGACCTCGACTTAAATACAAATATTCTTAAAACAACTACTACTGTATAAAACTACCCATCACCTTGTTTAAACTTAAACTAAACACCCAAACTTAACAATACAAACTTCCGTAAAACTATGTACATCCACCGCCCATCTCCGGGCGGCCAGGCTAATCTCTGTTTGGACTGCGGCACACCGCTCCCTTCGGCGTGGCCGCACCATCCTGCACTGTCGGTCCCTTGCATCCTGTGGCTGCCGGCTGGGGACCTCTGTCCTTGGACTTCCCCCTGACTCAGGAGGCTGTCCCTTTAAAATGTGGAGCCGGTGACCATGGTTTTCTTGGCTGGTGGGCCTTTAACCCGAACCGCTGCCCCCTCCGGTGCGGCCTGTGGGCTTACCACTGCCGCTGGCTGGGGATCATCTTCCTCAGGCTTTACCTCTCCCGAACCTGGGCTAGGGGCAGGTAACTCTTCGCAGCCTGGTGCTGCAGGCTGGGAGTCTCCGCCCCCAGGTCCCAAACCTGGGTCCGGGGCAGGGTCTTCGCCCTCAGGTCCCTCCTCCTCTAAACCTGGGTTAGGGGCGGGGTCTTCACCCTTGGGTCCCTCCCCATCTGGATCCCAGAAGAGTGGGGGGTTGTCCCAATCAGTGGGCGGGATGGCCCCTCCCCTTAAGCAAGCCACAGCGCCTGCCTGTGCAGTCTGTGAACTTGCTCCCCCTGCAGGCTGAGGATCTCTGTCCTCAGACCCTACCCCAACTGGCTGTTTTCTCTTTTCGGGTTTAAACAGTTTACACTGATTAATGTGAAATCATTTGGTGCACCGAGGCATCTTAACGGCATATACCATGGGGCTGGTCTTGTCTACAATGCTGTAGGGCTCCATGTACAATGGTTCCAGACTCCCTACTTGGGCATAGTTCCTCACCATGACCTGATCCCCTACCTCCCACTCGTGGTGCTTGCGGGGTTCGAGCAGCAATTGGTTACTCCGATGCTGCTTTCCCATGTTCCCAGCCATCTGCTCGTGGACCTGTTTAAGGTGCTCGAAGAGGTTTCAGACAAACCTGTCCTGGTTTACCTCTTGAGCTGACCTTCCGTGAGCACCGGGGCTAGTACATGGGTGGGGGTCCGCATAACCCTGCCAGTCATCAGCTCGTACGGGGAGTACCCCGTGCTTTTTGGCTGGCTGGCCCAGATCCCCATCAGAACCAACGGTAGGACCTCGGCCCATTTACGGGGCGAGTCCACCGTCTCCTTCCTCAACCTTTCCTTTAGGGTCTTATTCATTCTTTCCACAATCCCTGATGACTGTGGGTTGTGGGCCACGTGCCACTTCCCCTCGATGCCTAGCAGCATAAGGGTATTCTGCATCACCTGTCCAGTGAAGTGACTCCCTTGGTCGGACTCCACATACTGTGGTAGCCCCCACCGCGAGAACATCTCCCGGACCAGGATCCTGGCAGTACCCAGAGCTCTGGCTGTTCTGCAGGGGAAGGCCTCTACCCATTTCGTGAACATATCTACCAGGACTAGGCAGTACTTATAGCCTCCCTGGGCGGTGGGCAGAGGCCCGATGTAGTCGACCTGTATCGACTGCCATGGTCCCTCTACCCTCCTGATGTGTCCCATAGGGGTACCTTCCTTTTGTGGGGGTCGGGGTTATTTGCAGCGCACACCAGACAGCCGGCGCAGAATTCGCGGACACCTTCCCTGAGTCCCGGCCGCCATCCCGCCTGTTCCACCCGTTGCCAGGTCCGGGATGCCCCGCTCCTGGACCTTCATGGGCCAGTTGAAGGAATTCCCTCCGGTGTTGCTGCAGCACAACCCACTGTTCCCCCCGGAACAGCATGCCCTCTTTGACGGAGAGGGTTGCTGTGCCGTAAGGACACTCTACCCTTTTTCCCTCAGTCACTGCACTGAGGACCACCTTGAGGATGGGGTCTTGGGCTTGGACCGTCTTAAGGTCCGGGGCTAAAGCTACCCCTGCACTCCCTTGTGTCCCGCCCCTACCTCTGACCGCTGCCACGGGTCTGGGCCCATATGGGTTCCAGAAAGTGCCTGTGCGGGCGCCCTCCTTGGCGAGCATGTCAGCCTGCTGGTTGCCTTGGCTACGGGGTTCTGTGGAGGACTGGGCCTTCACCTTATGGATGAAAACCTCGCCTTCCTACCCCACTGCCGCTAGGATCTTTTCCAGCAGGGGTTTTACTGTGAGGGGTCTCCCGTCGGCGGAGGTGTATCCGCGGCGGGACCAGATGGCCAGGTACTCCGTACATGAATTGCATGTAAACATGCTGTCCGAGCAAATCGTGTATGGGGTGGAGAAGATTTTGGGGTGTGTAACGACGTACACCACTGCGGACAGTTCAGCCTGCTGGGCGCTCATGGTGCTGGGGAGCCTAATCGCCAGGGCAATGTTTGCCGCTGGGTCATAAACTCCACACCCCGTGAGACGCTAGCCAGCAGATACCGTGCTGGACCCGTCCACATAGATCTCGTGGCCTGTGGGGTGTATCCCGGCCCGTAAACCTATGTCCACTTCCCAAAACCCTTCTATGGAACACCGGTGGGCTGTTCCAGGATATACCAGGTTGGCTGCGAGCTTTGGCTCGCAGAGACCCTTCACCTTGAGGTCCATCTGTGAGAGAAGCAGGGTCCAGCGAGCAATGCGGGCACTGCTCATCGTTCCATCCTTGATCCTCCCATCCAGGAGCATCTGGGTGGGTGTGTGATGGGTAAGGAGGGTGATGGGAGAGGTGCCTGTGAAGATCAGCGATCTTTTCACAGCCCAATGTGTGGCCAAAAGATGCCGTTCACAATTGGAATAGCTCCTTTCCACATCTGTGAGTATCCTGGAGGAGTAGACCACCGGCCGCAGCCTGCCGTGCCGCTCTTGGAGCAACACAGCACTCAGGCTGTCCCCGCTGGCTGCTACCTCCAGGAAAAACTCTTTCCCCCCATCTATGGCCCCTAAAGCTGGCGCGGTCTGCAAGTCCTTCTTGAGCCTGACAAGTGCTGCCTGGCAACCCTCATCCCAAAGCCACTCCACTCCCTTGTGTAGGAGTCGGAGCAGAGGGGCTGCTGTGGCTGCATAGTCTTCAATAAAGTCCCTGCAGTACCCGGTTAGCCCTGGAAACGACCTCACACCCGTGACTGTGTTGGGGACTGGTAACTCTTGTACCGCTTCTCTCCTAGCCTTATCTATGGCCCTTTCTCCAGCGCGTACGGTCAGGCCTAGGAATTTCACCTCCTGCTGGCCGATCTGCACTTTCTTGGGGTTTACTTTAAAACCCTTTGCCCGAGCAGCTCCAGCAGTTCGGCCAGTTATGGGCCATGCTCCTCTTTCGAATCGGTGAACAGGAGCAGGTCATCCACATATTGGGGCAGTAATTCCTCCCCAAACGCGCGAGTACGGAAGGGGTACTCACGCGTCTGGCCAGAGGAAATGCCGGTTTTCAGCATGCACAGCGCATGCGCTGAAAACCGGCATTTCCTCTCCTCTCACCCAAGAGGTGAAGAGGCTAGCGTGTGCGCTGTAGGGGGCAGCGCGTGCGTCTTGGATTTCCTCTGTTTTGGGGGATTTACGCATGTGTAAAGGCCTCCGGTCTTTACGCTTGTAAAAAGCACACGTAAGTATTTATTTTTACAGGTAAGTGGTGTTTTAGTGCAATTTAGAATTTTTTTCCCACAGGTTTATTATTTTAAAGAATCTACAATAAGGTAAGTTTAGTTTTAGACCCTTTTTATTAAAAATTTATTTTTTTCAAAAAAAAAAATTATTGTTTAAATTATTTTGTTAAACTTATTTATACTTAATTTAATGATTGGGATGTTTTTTAAAATTTTATTTAAAGTTTAAGTGGTGTTTTGGGGTGCAGTACTTTTCATGAGTTTGACAGTTCTTACTCTCAAACTCATGACTGATACAGCACAGAAGGAGGCCATTCAACCCATCGTGCCTGTGCCGGCTCTTTGGGGGAGCAATTAAATTAGTCCCACTCCCCCGCTCTTTCACCACAGCCCTGCGAATGTTTCCGCTTCAAGTGTTTATCCAATTCCCTTCTGAAAGTTACTAATAAATCTTCTTCCACCAGCCATTCAGGCAGCGCATTCCAGATCACAACAGATATTGACAAGTTGCTGTGTAATTAAATTTCTCCTCACCTCCCCGTGGCTTGCAGCATATAATAACTGCAGGGCTATGGGGAAAGAACGGGGTAGTGGGAATCATTGGAAAGCTCCTTCAAAGACCCGAACGGCCTCCTGAGCTGGAAGAAGCTATGATTTAAGTTCCTTATCAGCAACTCTTTAACTTTCCTGCTGAAATCAGGAACATTTCAAAAGAACAGGGAACAAGAGATCTTTGCCATCAGCATTTCATGTGGGGCCCACTTCAGTTTTGACAAAACCCGCAATGAGACCGTCTGTGAAGTCATGAGACCAACACAGCTGCACCTCCGACACATTCAGAGCTCAGGCTAGAGACGCTATGCTGCTGTGCGCCAAAGTGTCTGCTGGAGTAGGGCCAGTGCTGAGCCTGGGGACAAGCCAGTCTACAATGCTGTATCGGAATCAAAGTACAACAATATTGGTTTTGTATCTAATGAGGATCCAAAATAATTCCCTAGACAATGAGGATCCAAAGTGGTTCCTTAGACAATGAGGATCCAAAGTGATTCCTTAGACGATGAAGATCCAAAGTGATTCCTTAGACGATGAAGATCCAAAGTGATTCCGTAGACAATGAGGATCCAAAGTGGTTCCTTAGACAATGAAGATCGAAAGTGGTTCCTTAGACAATGAGGATCCAAAGTGGTTCCTTAGACAATGAAGATCGAAAGTGATTCCTTAGACAATGAGGATCCAAAGTGGTTCCTTAGACAATGAAGATCGAAAGTGATTCCTTAGACAATGAGGATCCAAAGTGATTCCTTAGACGATGAAGATCCAAAGTGATTACTTAGACGATGAAGATCCAAAGTGATTACTTAGACGATGAAGATCCAAAGTGATTCCTTAGACAATGAAGATCGAAAGTGATTCCTTAGACAATGAGGATCCAAAGTGGTTCCTTAGACAATGAGGATCCAAAGTGATTCCTTAGACGATGAAGATCCAAAGTGATTACTTAGACGATGAAGATCCAAAGTGATTCCTTAGACAATGAGGATCCAAAGTGGTTCCTTAGACAATGAAGATCGAAAGTGATTCCTTAGACAATGAGGATCCAAAGTGGTTCCTTAGACAATGAAGATCGAAAGTGATTCCTTAGACAATAAGGATCCAAAGTGGTTCCTTAGACAATGAAGATCGAAAGTGATTCCTTAGACAATAAGGATCCAAAGTGGTTCCTTAGACAATAAGGATCCAAAGTGGTTCCTTGGACAATGAGGGTCCAAAGTGAATCCTTAGACAATATAAGAAATGGACATCATCATCTAAAGCCTTTCACTCCAAGGACCACTCCACGGTTATGCCATCGGGCACAGCTATCTGGAGATCTGAAAGAAGGCTACTGTTCCCTGATTAGAAACGCCATCACACCGCAAGATGCAGGCCTTATTATTTCAAAATAGATTGTTGCAGCAAGAATAGCTTCAGTTACTATCCTGCAGCACAGCTTCCTGTTTCTGGTAAGTGCTGTGTTATAATTGCTCAACAATTCACGTTCAACTGTCAATGGGAAATAACATATTGTGGTGGTTACATATTAATACAACCACTCCCTGTGGTAGCGATTTCCACATTCTCACCACTCTCTGTGTAAAGACGTTTCTCCTGAACTCCCTATTGGATTTATTAGTGATGATCATATCGATGGCCCCTAGTTCTGGACTCCCCCAACAAGCGGAAACATCTTCTCCACGTCTACCCTATTGAACCCTTTCATCATTTTAAAGACCTCTATCAGGTCACCTCACCCTTCTCTTTATTGATAAAAGAGCCCCAGCCTTTCCTGATCGTTTTAACCTCCCTCAGTTCTGGTGTCACCTTCATAACAACACTTTCTCTTGTGGACTGTGATTTCTATTTGAACTGATGCTTCACGTTATATTGATCTAAAAGGATCCATTCTCTGTGGGTTAGATTTCACAGATAAACCCACGATATTCCCGGCTGAAATTATTGCAGGAAAGCGTGTGAACGTAAGCTGCACCTTCAACACCACGTGCAATGGAACAGCACCTGTCTTAACCTGGGTCAATCCCACTGACATACCCGGGTCAGTCTCAAACAGTGTAACTCAGCGTGGCGTCACTCTGACATACACTACTGTCCTGAGCCTGATCCCATCACCCAAACACCACGGACAAACTCTCACCTGCAGAGTCAGTTATCCATCTGTTTCATCAGAGCGAACCCTCGCACTAACTGTAAGTTAATTCATTAATTCTACATTACCTGTAACAGTCTACATTGCGCAGAGCAAGATCCGACAAAGAGCAATGTGTTGCAAACCACAACATCTGTTTTTTACTGAAAAATATTGGCCAGGACACCGGGCAGAACTCTTCTTTGAATAGTGTCATGGGATCTCTAACGTCCACCTGAGAGGGCAGATGGAGCCTCGCTTTAACGTCTCATGAAAGACAGCACCTCCAGCAGTGCAGCACTCACTCAGTACTGCCCCTCCGACAGTGAGGCGCTCCCTCAGTACTGCCCCTCCGACAGTGCGGCGCTCCCTCAGTACTGCCCCTCCGACAGTGCGGCCCTCCCTCAGTACTGCCCCTCCGACAGTGCAGCGCTCCCTCAGTACTGCCCCTCCAACAGTGCAGCACTCCCTCAGTACTGCCCCTCCGACAGTGCAGAGCTCCCTCAGTACTGCCCCTCCAACAGTGCAGCACTCCCTCAGTACATGGCCTTCTTTGATCTCACAAAGGCCTTCGACACTGTCAACCGTGAGGGATTATGGAGTGTCCCCCTCAAATTCGGCTGCCCTCAAAAGTTTGTCACTATCCTCCGCCTGCTTCACGACGACATGCAAGCCGTGATCCTGACCAACGGTTCCACCACAGACCCAATTCACGTACGAACCGGGGTCAAGCAAGGCTGTGTCATCGCACCAACGCTCTTCTCGATCTTCCTTGCTGCAATGCTCCATCTCACCCTCAGTAAGCTCCCCACTGGAGTGGAGCTAATTTACAGAACAAACGGGAAACTGTTCAACCTCCGTCGCCTCCAGTCCAGATCCAAGGTCATCCCATCCTCTGTCATCGAATTACATTATGCAGATGATGCTTGCGTCTGCGCTCACTCGGAGGTCGAACTCCAAACCATCGTAAACACCTTTACCGAAGCGTACGAGAGCATGGGCCTTACACTAAACATCCGTAAGACAAAGGTCCTCTACCAACCTGCCTGCGCCACACAGTGCTGCCCCCCGATTATCAAAATCCACGACAAGGCCTTGGACAACGTGGACCACTTTCCATACCTCGGGAGCCTACTGTCAACAAGGGCAGACATCGACGACGAAGTCCAACACCGCCTTCAGTGTGCCAGTGCAGCCTTCGGTCGCCTGAGGAAGAGAGTGTTTGAAGACCAGGACCTCAAAGCCGGCACTAAGCTCATGGGCTACAGGGCAGCAGTGATACCCACCCTGCTGTATGCCTCAGAGACATGGACCATGTACAGCAGGCACCTCAAAGCACTGGAGAGGTACCACCAACGCTGCCTCCGCAAGATCTTGCAAATCCATTGGCAGGATAGGCGTACCAACGTTAGTGTTCTTGCTCAGGCCAACATCCCCAGCATCGAAGCTCTGACCACGCTCAATCAGCTCCGATGGACGGGTCACATTGTCCGCATGCCCGATACGAGACTCCCAAAACAAGCGCTCTACTCGGAGCTCCGGCACGGCAAGAGAGCCCCAGGTGGGCAGAGGAAATGCTTCAAGGACACCCTCAAAGCCTCCTTGAAAAAGTGCAATATCCCCACCGACACCTGGGTATCCCTGGCCCAAGACCGCACAAAGTGGAGGAGAAGCATCCGGGAAGGCGCCGAACACCTCGAGTCTCTTCGCCGGGAGCAAGCAGAAGCCAAGCACAGCCAGCGCAAGGAGCGCATGTCAACCCAAGCACCCCACCCACGCACCCACCCCTTCAACCACCGTCTGCCCCACCTGTGACAGAGACTGTAGGTCCCGCATTGGACTCATCAGTCACCTGAGAACTCATTTTTAATGTGGAAGCAAATCATCCTCGGTTCCGAGGGACTGCCTAAGAAGAGAAGACTGCCCCTCCGACAGTGCAGCACTGCCTCAGTACTGCCCCTCCGACAGTGCAGCACTGCCTCAGTACTGCCCCTCCGACAGTGCAGCACTGCCTCAGTACTGCCCCTCCGACAGTGCAGCACTGCCTCAGTACTGCCCCTCCGACAGTGCAGCACTGCCTCAGTACTGCCCCTCCGACAGTGCAGCACTGCCTCAGTACTGCCCCTCCGACAGTGCAGCACTCCCTCAGTACTGCCCCTCCGACAGTGCAGCACTGCCTCAGTACTGCCCCTCCGACAGTGCAGCGCTCCCTCAGTACTGCCCCTCCGACAGTGCAGCGCTCCCTCAGTACTGCCCCTCCGACAGTGCAGCACTGCCTCAGTACTGCCCCTCTGACAGTGCAGCACTGCCTCAGTACTGCCCCTCCGACAGTGCAGCGCTCCCTCAGTACTGCCCCTCCGACAGTGCAGCGCTCCCTCAGTACTGCCCCTCCGACAGTGCAGCACTGCCTCAGTACTGCCCCTCCGACAGTGCAGCACTGCCTCAGTACTGCCCCTCCGACAGTGCAGCACTGCCTCAGTACTGCCCCTCCGACAGTGCAGCACTGCCTCAGTACTGCCCCTCTGACAGTGCAGCGCTGCCTCAGTACTGCCCCTCCGACAGTGCAGCGCTGCCTCAGTACTGCCCCTCCGACAGTGCAGCGCTCCCTCAGTACTGCCCCTCCGACAGTGCAGCGCTCCCTCAGTACTGCCCCTCCGACAGTGCGGCGCTCCCTCAGTACTGCCCCTCCGACAGTGCGGCGCTCCCTCAGTACTGCCCCTCCGACAGTGCGGCGCTCCCTCAGTACTGCCCCTCCGACAGTGCGGCGCTCCCTCAGTACCGCCCCTCCGACAGTGCAGCGCTCCCTCAGTACTGCCCCTCCGACAGTGCGGCGCTCCCTCAGTACCGCCCCTCCGACAGTGCAGTGCTCCCTCAGTACTGCCCCTCCGACAGTGCAGCGCTCCCTCAGTACTGCCCCTCTGACAGTGCAGCGCTCCCTCAGTACTGCTCCCTCAGTACTGCCCCTCCGCCAGTGCAGCGCTCCCTCAGTACTGCCCCTCTGACAGTGCAGCGCTCCCTCAGTACTGCCCCTCAGCCAGTGCAGCGCTCCCTCAGTACTGCCCCTCTGACAGTGCAGCGCTCCCTCTGTACTGCCCCTCTGACAGTGCAGCGCTCCCTCAGTACTGCCCCTCCGACAGTGCAGCGCTCCCTCAGTAGTGCCCCTCCGACAGTGCGGCGCTCCCTCAGCACTGCCCCTCCGACAGTGCAGCACTCCCTCAGTACTGCCCCTCCGACAGTGCAGCGCTCCCTCAGTACCGCCCCTCCGACAGTGCAGCGCTCCCTCAGTACTGCACTGGAGTGTCAGCCTCGATTTTGAGCTCAAGTTTCTGGAGTAGGACTTGACCTTCTGACTGAAAGGTGAGAGCGCTACCCATGGAGCCATCAACGGTTATGGGAATTGATCAGAAAATCAACAGAGGTTATTGAAGCAGCACAAAATTAACAATGATTTATCTTTAAAGACCTAATTTGTAATCATTTGTTCCGAATGTAAACATAAAACAGCTTACATTTTTTTTCCAGTCGAAGGCTGTCAGAACACAAAACGTCCTCCAGAATCACTGGTGGGCACAGAATCCATTGCAGCTTTGAAAAGGGCAGTGGATAAAGATTTGAGAGAGTGGGGAGCGTGACTATTTGGATAGCTTTCTTCAAAGAGCCAGCACAGGCACGATGGGCTGAATGGCCTCCTTCTGTGCTGTTTGATTCTATGAAGAATGTTAAGCGGTCGGGAGAATGGGACAAAGCAGTAACTCTTTCAGAGAGCCGGCAGAGGGGTCATGCCTTCTGTCCTGTGTCATAAAATTCAATAATTCCTTAACACTGCCTCCGGCACAGAATGCGATACCTGCAACGGCCTCTCCATTAGAAAAGCCTGCTGCAATAATCTCTGGAGTGTTTACGATATGTATTGCACCTTCAAACTGGTATTTCAATATAATTACAGATGTCACAAGCATTATTTCATAAAAAGTCCTCATTGAATCTTTGGAAACTATAAAATGCATTTTAAATTTACCTCGAACTTTATTTCTCCTCGCAACGTCTCCTATCAATGATACCAGAGCGGAGAGGTTACAACGATCAGGAAAGAGTGAACAGGCTGGGGCTCTTTTCTCCAGAAAAGAGAAGGCTGAGGGGTGACCCGATCGAGGGCTTTAACATAAAAAGAAAATACTGCTGATGCTGGAAATCTGAAATAAAAACAGAGAATGCTGGAGATACTCAGCAGGTCCGGCAGCATCTGTGAAGAGAGAAACAGAGTTAACGTTTCAGGTCGATGACCTTTCGCCAGAACTGGAAAAAAGCTGGAAATGGAACAGATTTTTAAGCAAGTGCAGGGGCTGGGAAATGGGGGAGGGGATGAAAGAACAAAAGGGAAGGTCTGTGATAGGATGGAAGGCAGGAGAGGTTAAAGAGACATTGAGAGATATTCAAGACGAGACGAGATGGTAATGGGACAGGTTAAGAAACAAAGGATGGCTCGAGATGGAGTGTGAATTGCGCTGGCAGAATGAAGGACAGCTGCCCTGTGGGAGAGAACAGGAGGCACCAACAAAAAGTGTGGATAAAAAATATATATATGATAGAGGCCAGGTTATGATCTGAAATTGTTGAACACTATGTTGAGTCCAGAAGGCTGTAAAGTGCCTAATCGGAAGATGAGGTGCTGTTCCTCGAGCTTACGCTGAGCTTCCGTGGAACAATGCAAGAGGCCGTGAACGGTGAGGTCTGAGTGGGAGTGGGGCGGTGAATTAAAGTGACAGGCGACCGGAAGCTCGGGGTCCCCCTTACGGACTGAACATGTTGTAAGAGTAGATGTAGAGAAGATGTTTCCACTTGTGGGAGGTCCAGAACTAGGGGCCATAAATATAAGATAGTGACTAAAAAATCCAATCGGGAATTCAGGAGAAACTTCTTTATCCAGAGAGTGGTGAGAATGTGGAACTCGGAGTAGTTGAGGCGAATAGCAGATACAAGAGGAAGCTGGATAAACACATGAGAGTGAAAGGAATAGAGGGATATGCTGATGGGGTGAGATGACGAGGGGTGAGAGGAGGCTGGTGAGGGCCAGTTGGGCCGAATGGCCTGTTTCTGTGCTATCTGTTCCATGTAATCTTTTGCTGGACTGAACCTGTGCTGTTCCTGCAGACTTTTACCACCAGGTGGCTCCCAGCGCCTGTGGAAAGTCAGTGAGATTTTCATATGATGTCGATCTACATGCAAAAGCAATGTTCCCAGTAGCAACTGCGCTGATCAGCAAATTACGTTCCTGCACCCCCCACCCCACCCCACCCCCGCCCCCCAGAATTTGCGGTCAGAGGCGTACCTCCGGAGCACGCCTCCAACTCGCTAAAAATATCCGCACTTACCTTCAGGCTCCCGGGCTTCGGAGACTCCGGGCTGGATTTTGTCATTGGGGCGGGCTGGGGTTGTGTCATCCACTTTTCGTGTTATCCTCCCGATTCCAAATCGATGTGGGAGATTGATGTGATTTTCACATAATTGGACAATTGAGTTCCAGCGAGTGGGAACCCAGGACTAGTGTATGTGCCTTTAAGTCAGAACTACTTTTACAGCTCCTGTATACTGTAGTACCGGCAGTGACCACACCGGTATATAAGCTTTGCGCATGCCTCTGTACCCCCAGTCTTGAGACTACCCTCCTCCAGTAAAGACCTGTTTATTGTTGATGTACAGCATCCGTATGATTATTTTATAACAGCATATCCTCTGAATCACGGATCCAACAATGACCCAATTCGTTTTTTCAGTCTGAAGCTCGCCTCCAATGATGTCATCGTTGCTGCTGCATTTAAGGTCTGCAACAAACCTTGCTTCTTCTGCAGACTGCCAATCTTTTGGCCTTTGCAGTGAGAGGGACCTGGAGGCAGAATGAGCAGCAGGAGACCTAGGTCTGCTCCCAGATTTGATGATGTCGCCCTGCAAGCTTTGGTGGAGGGAGCAAGAGCTAGTAAGGAGGTGCTCTTCCCTTCTCAGGGAGGAAGAAGCCTCCCCAGCAGACGAAGGCTGTGTGGATCCAGGTGGCCCAGGAGGTCACCTTGTTGTCCCTCATCCGCAGAACCTGGCTTCAGTGCAGGAAGCGGTTTCATGACCTTCTGCGAACTGGAAAAGTGAGTATGACTTTGTCATCACCCTCAATCTGATCCCCATTGCCTCTCCTCACCAGCACTCAGCTTTAGCAACCTCTTCCTCCACATCCCACTTGACACTGACATCCCTGAGCCCTTACCCATTCCCTCTCTCTCTATGGTCACATTCACCTAACTATTCGACTATGCAGCCCTCACACTCCCTATCACTGTGATGCTATGAAAACAACTGACAAAACACAGGGAGGGCCCTTGGTCTTGCCAACTCACTCCATCTTTGTCTCCTTCTAAGTATCTATGCTATGGATTCTCTACACTCACTCCTTCATTCTCACTCAACCTCCACTTGTCTCCCTCATTGCAGGAAAAGAGAGCCCACAATAAGTGAGAAAGAGCGAGGACAGGACGAGGGCCACCCTCAGTAGCCCACCTCACCCCCTGTGAGGAGGCGGTCCTGTAGATTGTAGGAGTGGAGGACGATGCGCAAGTGGGGGATGGACAGGCGGGTGCATCAGAGCAAGCTGGTGACAGAATAGTTTTTCATCTCTCTCACTGACATTGCATGAGTCGCTGATAATGATTCTGAAGCTCTAACAGATGGACTTATGATCATCTGCAATATACAATGTGCAATGTAACCTTGACCTCACATCTCTGACTCTTTCCTTTACTCTCCCACAGGACCATCACAAGCACCCGTCCCCACTATCCAGGAGGAACAGCCTGAGCCTCCAGACTCCTCAGAGGAAGCTGCAACCTCTGAGGGTGCAGCGTCAGCAGAATTCAGCCAACCCAGCACCAGCGCAGACACTCACACCTCGGTGGGACCATCGTGAGATAGAGTAGTGTTGTCACCTGGTGCATCACAGCTCACAAGTGAGCATCAGCAGATTGTGGAGACAGGGACAGCAGTGGAGAGTCCTAGTCGGAGGGCGCAGGACTCTGCCAGCTCGGCTCAGCTGCATGTCGACCCTCTGCCTCTGGGAGAAGAACAGCGGTGCTGGAACTCCAGGAACAGGTGCAGGAGTCTCTGGCAGGTTTTGTCTCCAGGGTTGCTGTGAGTGTGGAGCGAATGGAGGAGTCCATCGCGAACATGAGCAGAGCCTTTGTGGAGTCAGTGGCGCATGAAGGCAGCACCACGGAAAGGATGGCAACCTCTGTGGAAAGGCTGGCTACGGCCATGGAGGCAGTAAGTCGCGGAGTGAGGAAAACATGGTGAGTGTTCAGAATAGACTGACATCTCTGGAGGAGCAATGGTCAGCTATTGAACAGAGAAACCAGAGCTTCATGGAAGTCCTTCTGAATAGGACTGCCAGTGCAGATATGGGTCCCCATGGCCCCCCTGATATACAGCAACATGCTCTCAAGCCACTTGCAAGCACAGAGGGGGACCTGACCCATGAGAGGGAAGTTGGTGGCAGACATCAAGGAAGTGGGGGCTCCTCTCCAAGCGCTCACAATTCCATGCCACTGCAGAGCCCTCGGTCAGAGCCACACCCAACTGAGATCGGCGTCTCAACCCCTGCACAGCCGCAGGTGCAGCAGACTGTTGACGAGCCCTCACAGGTTCGCAACCCCAGAGGACCCCCGCCAAAGGTGTTGAGACAGGAGCAGCAAGAAAGTGAGCAAGGGGCCTCCACATCTGCGCTGTGCCATGTTGTGAAGTGCACGATGATTCTGGAGACCCTGGCTGCTGAGTACTGCAGGGCTCCACCGGATCTATCCAGACATCTGAAGCACATCTTCAGCATGCTGATGGTTTGCTCGATTAATGATCTGGTGGAAATGTGGCTGTAGTTGTAGCTCTCCTCAGCTTCGTTGGATGGGCTCCTCAACGGCGTCCTCAGGGGATAGCCCTTGTCTCCAAGTAGCCATCCGTTAAGTTGGTCTGGTGGACTGAAGAGCGGAGGCACACTAGACTGGCGCAGTATAGAAACATAGAAGATAGGAGCAGGAGTAGGCCATTCGGCCCTTCGAGCCTGCTCCACCATTTAATGAGATCATGGCTGATCATCCAAATTCAGTACCCTGTCCCTGCCTTCTCCCCATATCCCTTGATCCCTTTAGCCTTAAGAAATATATCCAGCTCTTTTTTGAATATATTTAATGAACTGGCCTCCACCGCCCTCTGTGGCAGAGAATTCCACAGGTTCACCACTCTCTGGGTGAAGAAATTGCTCCTCATTTCAGTCCTAAATGGCTTACCCCTTATCCTTAGACTGTGACCCCTGGTTCTGGACTCCCCGGCCATCATAAACATCCTTCCTGCATCTAGTCTGTCCAGGCCTGACAGAATTTTATAGGTTTCGATGAGATCCCCTCTCAATCTTCTAAACTCCAGTGAGTATAAGCCCAATCAACACAATCTCTCCTCATACGTCATTCCTGCCATCCCAGGTATCAGCCTGGTGAATCTTCGCTGCACTCCTTCCATGGCAAGAACGTCCTTCCTCAGGTAAGGCGACCAAAACTGCACACAATACTCAAGGTGCGGTCTCACCAAGGCCCTGTACAACTGTAGCAAGACATCCTTGTTCCTGTACTCAAACCTTCTTGCTACGAAGGCCAACATACCATTTCCCTTCTTAACTGCCTGCTGCACCTGCATGCTTACCTTCAGCGACTGGTGCACAAGAACACCCAGGTCTCTTTGCACTTCCCCTTCTCCCAACCTATTGCCATTCAAATAATAATCTGCCTTCCTGTTTTTTCCACCAAAGTGGATAACCTCGCATTTATCCACATTATAGTGCATTTGCCATGTTTCTGCCCAATCACTCAACCTGTCCAAATCGTACTGGAGTTTCACGACATCCTCCTCACAGCTTACCCTCCCACCCAGCTCTGTGTTGTCTGCAAATTTGGAGATATTACATCCAATTCCCTTGTCCAGATCATTAATATATATTGTGAACAGCTGGGGTGCTAGGACCGATCCTTGCGGTACCCCACTAGTCACTGCCTGCCACTCGGAAAATGACCCGTTTATTCCAACTCTTTGCTTTCTGTCCGCCAACCAGTTCTCTATCCAAGTCAATACCTTGCCCCCAATCCCATGTGCCTTAATTTTGCACGCTAATCTCTTATGTGGGACCTTATCGAAAGCCTTCTGAAAGTCCGAATACACCACATCCACTGGTTCGCCCTTATCTATTTTACCAGTTACATCCTCAAAAAATTCCAGTAGATTAGTCAAGCATGATTTACCTTTTGTAAATCCATGTTGACTTTGTCTGATCCTGTCACTGCTTTCCAAGTGCTCTGCTATTACATCTTTTATAATGGACTCTAGCATTTTCCCCACTACCGATGTCAGGCTTACCGGTCTATAATTCCCTGCTTTTTCTCTACCACCTTTTTTGAACAGTGGGGTAACATTAGCTACCCTCCAATCCATGGGTACCGTTCCAGAGTCTGTCGAATTTTGGAAGATGACCAGCAATGCATCTACTATTTCTAGGGCCACTTCCTTAAGTACCCTGGGATGTAGATTATCAGGCCCTGGGGATTTATCGGCCTTCAGTCCCATCAATTTTCCTAACACCATTTCCCTACAAATACTGATTTCTTTCAGTTCCACCCTTTCATCAGACCCTATGTTCCCCGGCATCTCTGGGAGGTTATTTGTGTCCTCCTTTGTGAAGACAGAAACAAAGTATGAATTTAGTTGGTCTGCCATTTCTTTGTTTCCCATTATAAATTCCCCTGATTCTGACTGCAAGGGACCTACGCTTGACTTCACCAATCTTTTTCTCTTCACATATCTATAAAAGCTTTTACAGTCAGTTTTTATGTTCCCTGCAAGCTTACTCTCATATGCTATTTTCCCCTTCTTAATTAATCCCTTTGTCCTCCTTTGTTGAATCCTAAACTGCTCCCAATCCTCAGGATTATTGCTTTTTCTGGCCAATTTGTATGTCGTCTCCTTGGATCTTATGCTATCCCTAACTTCCCTTGTTAGCCACGGTTGAGTCACCTCTTTTGTTTTATTTTTATGCCAAACTGGGATGAACAAATTCTGTAGCTCATCCATTCGGTCTTTGAATGTTTGCCATTGCCTATCCACCGTCAACCCTTTGAGTGCCATTCCCCAATCAATCCTACCCAACTCGCTCCTCAGACCATCGTAGTTTCCTTTATTTAAATTGAGGACCCTAGTCTCTGCTAGCTTACTCTCATATTCTATTTTCCCTTTCTTAATTAATCCCTTTGTCCTCCTTTGTTGAATCCTAAACTGCTCCCAATCCTCAGGATTATTGCTCCATCTTAATGAAGTATTTGATCATATTATGATCGCTCCGACCCAAGGGGCCTCGTACAACAAGATTGATAATTAATACTTTTCTCGTTACATAATACCCAGTCTAAGATGGCCTGATCTCTGGTTGGTTCCTCGACATATTGGTCCAGGAAACCATCCCGTAAACACTCCAGGAATTCCTCCTCCACAGTTACTAATTTGGTTGGCCCAATCTATATGTAGATTAAAGTCACCCATGATGACTGCTGTGCCCTTATTGCACGCTTCTTTAATTTCCCTTTTCATGCCATCCCCAACCTCCGCCTTACTGTTGGGAGGTCTATATACCACTCCCACTAATGTTTTTTTCCCCTTAGTATTTCTCAATTCTACCCATACAGATTCCACATCATCAGAGCTAATATCCTTCATTACAATTGTATTAATCCCTTCTTTAACCAGTAATGCTACCCCACCTCCCTTTCCTTTTTGCCTATCTTTCCTGAATATCGAATACCCCTGGATGTTGAGTTCCCAGTCTTGGCCATCCTTGAGCCACGTTTCCGTAATCCCAACCAAATCATATTCGTTTACCTTTATTTGCGCAGCCAATTCGTCCACCTTATTACAAATGCTCCTCGCATTATGACACAAAGCCTTCAGGCTTGTTTTTTTAACGCTCTTAGACCTATTAGAATTATTAATTACTGTGGCCATGTTTGATTTAAACCGTTGATTTCTCTGACTGCCACTTTTGTTTTTCTCCTTCCTATCTTTTGCTTTTATCCCTGTTTCCCTTTCCTCTGTCTCCCTGCTCAGGTTCCCAACCCCCTGCCATTTTAGTTTAAACCCCCCCGAACAGTGCTAGCAACCCTCCCCGCAAGGACATTTGTCCCACTTTGGTTCAGGTACAACCCGTCCGACTTGTACAAGTCCCACCTTCCCCAGAAGCAGGCCCAGTGATCCAGGAAACTAAAGCCCTCCCTCCTGCACCAACTCTTCAGCCACGCATTCATCTGCTCTATCCTCCTATTCCTATACTCACTAGCACGTGGCACCGGGAGTAATCCAGAGATTACAACCTTTGAGGTTCTGCTCTTTAATCTTCTACCTAGCTCCCTAAATTCTTGCTGCAGGACCTCATCCCTCTTCCTACCCATGTCATTGGTCCCAATGTGAACCACGACCTCTGACTGTTCACCCTCCCCCTCCAGAATGCCCTGCAGCCATTCAGTGACATCCTTGACCCTGGCACCAGGGAGGCAACAAACCATCCTGGAGTCACGTCTACGGCCACAGAAATGCCTATCTGTTCCCCTTACAATAGAATCCCCTACCACTATTGCTCTCCCACTCTTTTTCCTCCCTTCCTGAGCAGCAGAAGCACCCCTGGTGCCAGGAAGTTGGCTGCTGCTGCCTTCCCCTGGTAAGTCATCCCCCTCAACAGTATCCAAATCGGTATACCTGTTTGAGAGGGGGATGGCCACAGTGGTCCCCTGCACTACATGCCTGCCTCTACTGCTCTGCCTGATGGTCACCCATTTCCCTTCTGCCTGTGCAGCCCTTACCTGCGGTGTGACCACCTCACTAAACGTGTTATCCATGACCCTCTCAGCATCGTGAATGCTCCAAAGCCCATCCATCCGCAGCTCCAGCACCGCAATGCGGTCTACTAGTAGCTGCAGCTGGATGCATTTCTGGCACACATGGTCGTCAGGGACACCGGCAGTGTCCCTGAATTCCCACATAGAGCAAGAGGAGCATAACACGGGGCTGGGCTGTCCTGACATGACTTACTCTTTAATTAATTGCCAGGGTACTTTGCACAAATATGCAAAATTTCCTTCTTGTGGTCACACACCAGCTGCACGTTGAGGGAGTGGAAGCCCTTGCGGTTGACAAAAATACCTGGATTATGATGGGGTGCCTTAAAGGCCACATGTGTGCAGTCAATGACGCCCTGCACCCTTTGAAAGCCTGCCAGATGAGCTAATCCAACCGCTCACACTGTGACACTTGCTCGATCCTTGGTGAAATGGATGTGATTGTGCGCGATGGCAAAGAGGGCATCAGTTACCTGTGTGATGCAAGTGTGTGCGGCCGCCTGGGCGATGCCCCTGATGTCTGCTGCTGATCCCTGGAATGAGCCTGAAGCAAAAAAGTTGAGTGCGGTGGTGACTTTGACGGCCACTGGTAAGGGGTGTCCACCTGCTCCTCTGGGCTCCAGGTCTTGCTGCAGCATTGCGCAGATGTCACCCACTACCTCTCGCAAAAGTCGGAGCCGCCTTTGGCACTGCTGCTCAGTCATGTTGAGGTACCTGATCCTCTGTCTGTAGACCCTGTTTGGGGGGTATCTCCTGCGCCGACGGCCTTCCATGCACTGGCCCCTTCTGGCCTGTGCAGCTTCAGGTGGGTGAGCAGCAGCTTGGTGCTCCTGCTGTTGCTGCTGCTGTTGTTCAGGGTTCAGCATCCCTGGGATCACATGGGCCAGGTTCTCCAATCAGAAATCAGGATTCCATTTACAAACGGAATCCCCATAAGCATATTAGGAATTCTCAAATAATTAAAGAATTTATACAACTGGAATAAAAATACATATTCCCATTTTCAAATTTAATTAAAAGTCCCTTCAATAAAGCATATACAATAAAAATGTAATTTAAACAAAAAAAATTTAACATTTTAATCCGAGCCAAAATTTGCATAAACTGATTTCAAGTGTTTGTGCTGATGTTTTATTTCTAAATGTTTTATTTCAGATTGGTATTAACCCTTACACTGATGAAAGCAGGCCCTACTCCTGCTTTTACCAGGCTTACGGGTTTCGTGGGCATTTGCTGGGCAGTAGTTGGGCAACTCCGCGCCGGCGGACTGTGACAGATCGCAAGTTCCGGGTGACGTAATAAAACTCACTACGCACTTGGTTTTAATCAACTTGTTTCAGAACATGGAGGTCTAGTTGTATCCACTAGCTCCTTGTCTTTACAAAATGTCCCTGGAAAGCTGGGCCCATGCCCGAGTATTTATACACCTTGGACGGCACCACCAGCTGGCCGTCCAGTGTTATTTCATAAGTAGTTTCTTGATGATGAGATTTATGACATTCTTCCTGCCTAAAAGATTTGGAAGTCCGCCGACTTCCTCTTAGCGGATCAGGCGGACCACGAATAGCCGCAGTCTTTTAGAACTTTGTTTATGGCCAGAAGGCACGTCTCCCCGGACTCTGTCTTGGTCCCTGGGCCGCTTGATCCATGTCGGTGGATCGACAGGGCCCGTGTTGCTCTGATCGACCCAAGGGAGGCTGGGGAGATCGTGACTCCGGGCGCGGGTCCCCACAGGTGCAAAACTGGCTTCATCCCGTTGGTTAGCCGGAGATTGACCGGCATCCTGGCCTGGGGTGGCCATCCCACGGGGAGCGCTCGGCTCCCCGAGCGGATCCGGCGGGGCAGCCGGCAGATCCCTCGATATCCCAGGTAGGGCATCATCCTCGGGGAGCGCAGAGTGTCGGCCTCATCCCCACGGGTCCCTCCATCAGTCGGGTCCGCGGAACCGGCCGGACAGGGAGCCATGTCCCGGAGCGAAACGGTGGGCTCCTGGCCACCCGGGTACCGCACGTGGGCATACGTGGGGTTGACGTCTGTAAGTTCTACCTCATCGACTAGAGGATCGGTTTTTGATGATCGGATGAATCTTCGGAGCAGCACAGGGCCAGGTGCTGCCAACCATGACGGTACAGACGTCCCACGGGTGGAGCGACGCTGGAAGCTGAAGAATCGCTCGTGAGGTGTGACATTGATAGAAGTAGAAAGGAGAGACCTGATGGAATGCAACGCGTCAGGGAGCATAGTTTCCCACTGCTGGTCTGGTAGATTGCGTGACCTCAGCGCAAGACGAACAGCGTTCCAAATGATAGCGTTGTATCTCTCAACCTGTCCGTTACCGATGGGATGGTACGGTGTCGTTTTACTTGTGGCGATTCCCCGTTGGGAAAGATAACTTTTGAGTTCGCTTGATATGAAGGAGGGACCCAGATCAGAGTGGATGAAATTGGCCGTACCGCAAAGGGAAAAGACTTGATCAAGGCATTTGATCACTGTGGGAGTAAGCATATTGGGACAGGAGAAAGCAAAGGGAAAGCGTGAACATTCGTCCACCATAGTCAGTAAGTAGGTGTTTCGCGTTGAGGAAGGCAATGGCCCTTTAAAGTAAATGCTGAGTCGCTGCATAGGCTGCATAGCGTGTATGAGCGAGCCATCCGATGGACGGAAGAATTGCGGTTTCAACTCCACACAAATTCTACAGGTGGAGCATATTCTTTTCACATCTTCCGTAGAAAATGGGAGATTTTTAGATCGCACAAAGTGCAACATACAGGTAACGCCAGGATGGCATAAGCCAGTATGAAGATCTGCAAGAGTCAAAGTTGACACAGAAGAGCAGAATGCCCGCGTGAGGGTATCCGGGGCCACATTCTCTTTGCCGGGTCGATAATGTATGGTGTAGCCAAAGGCAGCCAATTCCATCCTCCAGAGTTGTATTTTGTTATTCTTGA
Source organism: Somniosus microcephalus (assembly GCF_052327205.1). Lineage (NCBI taxonomy): Eukaryota > Metazoa > Chordata > Chondrichthyes > Squaliformes > Somniosidae > Somniosus > Somniosus microcephalus. The sequence continues at coordinate 38,479,509 of NC_141016.1, forward strand.
TCTTAGTGCGTTTCCGGTTATCCAGCATAAAGGCCACGGAGCGCTGATCGGGTATAAGTGTGAAATGGCGACGAGCGAGAAAATGACTCCATTTACATACCGCTTCGATGATGACCGTAGCCTCCTTCTTGACCGGAGGATAATGGAGCTCGCTACCCTGCAAAGTTCTGGACAGAAATGCAATGGGTCGACCACCTTGATTCAAGGAGCAGAGATCGCCACCTCCGATGCATCGCACTCGACCACAAAAGGAAGATTTTCATCAATGGAATGAAGCGTGGCTTTTTCCAGTTGTCCCTTGAGGAGGTTGAAAGCTGAAATAGCCATTGCCTCCAATGGGAATGACTTAGCTTGAAGCAGGGGCTGGATCTTGTCGGAGAAGTGGGGTATCCACTTTGCATAATAGGTGAACATGCCGAGTGCCCGACGAAGAGAGCCAAGATTCATAGGGGGAGGGAGCTCCTGAAGCGGACGAAGTCGCTCCGGATCCGGTTTGATGACACCGTTGCCCACCCAGTAGCCAAGGATGTTGACTGATGGTACTGATTTCACAGATTTGGACTCATTTAACGTTAAGCTGCGACAACGGAGAACGTCAAAAAATTTCTGGAGATTTAACTTGTCCCATTACCATCTACTTTTGCCTTGCACCTTCTCTTAATGTCTCTTAATCTCTTGCCTTCCACCCTATCACAGACCTTCCCTTTTGTTCTTTCCTCCCCTCCCCTCTTTCCCTGCCTCTGCACTCGCTTAAAAACCTGTTCCATCTCCAGCTTTTTCCAGTTCTGACGAAGGGTCATCGACCTGAAACGTTAACTCTGTTTCTCTCTCCACGGATGCTGCCTGACCAGCTGAGTATTTCCAGCATTTTCTGTTTTTATTTCAGATTTCCAGCATCCGCAGTATTTTGCTTTTGTATCGGTGGCAGTGTCAGTTGTGAAGAGGATGTGAAGAGGCTTCAAGGGGATCTCGACAGGCTCAGTGAGTGGGCGAGAACATGGCAGATGGAATATAATGTGGATAAAAGTGAAGTTATCCACTTTGGTAGAAAAAACAGGAAGGCAGAGTATTTCCTAAATGGTGAAAGATTGGGGAATGCAGATGCTCAAAGGGACCTGAGTGTCCTTGTACATGAGTCACTGAAAGTGAATGGCCCAGAAATTCGGGTCTCCATGGGTGAGTACGCACGGGGTACTCACCCGTAGGCCCAATGGAAGTGCCGGTTTTCTGCATGCACTGCGCATGTGCGGGAAACCGGCACTTCCGATCCCCTGAACGAAGAGGTTCAGAGGTCGAACGCGTGCGCAGGAGAGGCTACGCGTGCGCATCAAACTTTTTTTTTTTTTTTTTAGAACAGGTTTTCCCAGGAACGTAAGCCTGCAGGATTTAGAAATATAAAAAGCAGGCGTAAGGCCTGCTTTTTACAAGGTAAGTGGTGAATTAATTAAAATTAAAACATTTTTTCCACAGTTTTATTATTTTTAAATACTTTAAAGCAAGTTAAGTTTATTTTTAGCCCCGTTAGAAAATAGCTATTTTTTTCAAAAATTTAAATTGTTTAAAATAGTTATTTCATGTAATTTATACTTTATTTAAAAAATGTGATGTTTTTTAAAAATTTATTTGAATGTTTAGTGCTATTTTGGGGCCGTAGTATTTATAAGTTTTGACAGCTCTTCCTGTCAATCTTATGAATGGAGCATTCCCTGCTCTGATTGGCTGCCCATGGCCCACGTGATCCCAGGGGGGCGCATCGAACTAACTGCGCCCCTGGGACACGCAAGCACTGCATGCTGGCAGCTGGACCAGGCCCCGGATCGGAATTCCACGGGACCCACAGCTCAACGGCCGGCGCGCAAGCTAAGTGCAGATCGGGGGCTTACACCCACAGGAAGCCCCCGACCCGAATTTCTGGGCCAATGTGTAGTTGCAGCAAGCCATTAGGAAGGCAAATGGTATGCTGGCCTTCATTACAAGAGGATTTGAGTACAGGAGTAAAGAAGTCTTACTCCAATTATATAGGGCCTTGGTGAGACCACACCTGGAGTACTGTGTACAACTTTCGTCTCCTTACCTAAGGAAGGATATACTTGCCATAGAGGGAGTGCAACGAAGGTTCACGAGATTGATTCCTGGGATGGCGGGACTGTCATATGAGAAGAGGTTGAGTAAACTAGGCCTGTATTCTCTTGAATTCAGAAGAATGAGAGGGGATCTCATTGAAGCATACAAAATTATTACAGGGCTCGATAGGGTGGATGCTGGGAGAATGTTTCCCTTGGCTGGGGAGTCTAGAACCAGGGGCCACAGCCTCAGGATAAAGGGTCGGCCATTCAGGACAGAAATGAGAAGAAATTTCTTCACACAGAGGGTGGTGAATCTTTGGAATTCTCTACCCCAGAGGGCTGTGGAGGCTCAGTCATTGGGTATATTCAAAACAGAAGGCGATAGATTTCTGACTAGTAAGGGCATCAAGGGATATGGCGATAGGGCCGGTGAATGGAGTTGAGGCAGAAGATCAGCCATGATCTCATTGAATGGCGGAGCAGGCTCGAAGGGCCGAATGGCCTACTCCTGTTCTTATTTCTAATGTTCTTATGTCCCACTTCTCAATTTCTTCTCTTCCCCCCCATCCCCGACATTTTTTATTTATTCATTCTTGGGGAGTTCTCCCCGGAGCCCTGGTCAATATTTATCCCTCAACCAATATAACTTAAACAGTTAATTTGGTCACTTAGCTCATTGCTGTTTGTGGGAGCTTGCTGTGCGCAAATTGGCTGTGCGCAAATCCAACAGTGACTCCACTTCCGAAGTACTTTATTGGCTGTGAAGTGTTTTGGGATGTCCTGAGGTTGGGAAAGGCGCTATATAAATGCATGGGCCTAGAAATTCAGTTCGGGGCGCCCAGCTCGCCTGGGCGCCGGAATTACCGCTGCGCGCGGAGCCACTTGCGCCAGCGGGATATTCAGTTTCAGCGCCCCAAGTGGAAGCCGGCCGCTAAACAAGGGTTTTGACGCCCCGCTTGGGGCGCTGAAACAGAATATCGGCGCGCAAAGTGCCGCAGCGCCACTCGCTGCGGCACGGCAGCCTGCGGTACTGCAGGCCTTCCTCTCACTCTTAAGGGGGAGGTGCCTGCAACAGCGCGATCCCTGCTCGCGAGTGCCGGCAAATGAGCCCGGCACCAAGGAGAAGTGCCGGGCTCTCGGGAAACAGCCGGGGGGGGGGGGGGGTGTAGGAGGCCGGGGACGGAGGTGCGGGTAGGCGGCCGCCGAAAAAGCGGCCGGCCACACCTCCACCTTAACTCACCCCACTACCGCCACACGTAGGCCCCTGTGTACCGGTCGCTGTTTGCGGCTGGCGCGGAGGAGGCGGCAGCAACCAAATATGGCCAGCAGGGCGATAGCGGGGCGCTGCGCACACCGATGACGTCATCGGTGGCGGCGCAGCGCTACAGGCTAACGCCGCCATTAGCGCCCCGCTAAATTTCGCGGTAGGTTTGGCCAGTGGCGCAAAAGCCCTCTTTGGGCGCAAACTGGTGACGCAGGCCACTGAATTTCTAGGCCATGGTGTCTTTTATGGGATGGCGGTTTCTAATTCTGCCCAGAAAAATCAAAACAGCGGCACCTGTAAAATCACAGAGCGAAGCAAATTCTCCGCATTTATGGCTGAACGTGTGTGAAGTATTGCAGTCTGCCTCACTTAAAAAAGAATAAAACAAGAGACAAAATAAGTGCAACAAGGTAATTCTATGGGAAATATATTCTTTAATGATTTGCATCGAAACAACCATTCATTAAATGTGAAAAGAAAGAGAAAAACCCAAATGGGACAGTAACGGCAGCCCAGACACGCTACAAAAATAACAGACCTGCTCTATCGCACTAAGTCATCAAAATAAATAAATATTAATAAATAACACCTCTGCCTCCTGACATTTCAAGAGTTGCAATGCAAGGCTCGAGTCTATTGCACAATCTCAGGCTAGACCAGCAAGCTTACCTACATCAGGAGTTTGTGATGTAACTCTCTACCGATGACCCAGTCACTGATCTCACAGATTATCATCTAGGAGTGGGATGCAATGAATTAGGAAGGTTATGCAGTTTAAATGTGCCATTGCATTTTGGGCAGGTGAAGTTTTGCTGTGATAGCGCCTGTCGTTACTCATGCAATATAATGGAGATTCACTTTAAACAAAAACAATGCAATCTTGTCACGTCAGAAGTCTCTTTTTATATGGGTCTGATTCACAAAAAAAGACACCAGGGGGCTTCATTAAAAGTTATTTCTGTAGAAATTCTCAAAAGCTTGAAATCTGCCCCCTGCAGTCTCCCAGAAGAAGCGAAGAGGAGCTCCAGCAGGTGAGCTGCCCATACTCTCAGCCAAGGGATGTGCAGGTAGGTTATAGGAAAAAGGTGAGAGCCGAGTATCAGGCTGCATCACCTGCACATATTGATGGGCAGAACATGAGCTGACAGCTGAGGACGAGGTCTATCGTATCTGAGGCATGCAGACACAGTGCTGCAATGGACCAGCATGATGTCAGCTCTCAGTCCCTTGTGCGAGTACCAACGCTAGCAGTCACTGGGCTCTCTCATTACCGTTCACTGTGTGGGAGGAGGAGGGGGGGGGTGCAGTCTGAGCTTTGAGCAGCTTTCCAGAGCACAACCCACTTTTACAGCTAAAACATACAAACAATACAGTATGGGATTGGATGACCACATTGGGACCCGAATACTTTAACTAAACTCTTGTTTAAAACAAGATTGAATGTTTCTTATTGAATGAATGCTGCAGAGATGCAACACACACTGCCTCATTAATTCTGAAAAATCATTGCATCCCATCTAATATCAAACACACTGCTTTAAAAACTCGTGTGCTTCATAAACCTAGGTGTTAAAACAGAGCATTCAACACTAAACAGAACTGTTTAGAACATAGAAGTGGGTTCCCTCTGTGTAGTCACCTTTATAATATGTGCATTCGACTGGATACCAGTATCCACAAAACCGCCTTGCACAGCATCTCACCAATTCCTGCTGGGCCCTTGGTTCCCAAAGGTCTTGTTCAAACGAGACGCTTCCAATTTAGACATAGAAATCTTTAAACTACAGCAGCTTATATATTTGATTTAAGACTATGAAATTTGTGCTCTTTGAGGTGCTGATAAATGGAACTATCTCCCACCTATTACGCCCAGTGCCAGCATTAAGCACTTCCCCCAGTTGAGGTATCGCATGGGTTAGAAGCAGAGCATGGCCTCAACTCCAACTTCAAAGGAGCACCTACACCAGCCAGGCATTTCCGTCCCCCACACTTGCTGTGTGTTTGTGGCCACTTTGAGTGCTCATTGTGGGCTTGGGATGGGGGCTTGTGCTGGGTACAGCCTGGGCCAAACTCAGTTCATCAAGGACCCAATAGCCGGGGCTCGTGTACCTTACAGTTGATAACCACTATCCCAATTCTCTGTATCATTCACTCCCTTTGTATCTAATATTGGAATGGTGCAGCTCGAAGTTGGTCATATTTAAGCAAAGATATTAAGCTTGTATACTATTAATAGTCATCAATACACGTACTACAATGGTCACGGGCTGCAATCCAGTCGAGGACTTCAGATGGTTCAAAAGTACAATCTGGGAGTGATTTCAGATTGAGGGATTCACACAGTAGCCCACACAAATGGGATAACCCAAACCGGTTTCAGCAATATCATAATGCCATGGAACATATAGAAGCCCAATAAAGCAGCTATAAAGAGGGCGCAGAGTAGGAGCTGGCCCAGTCCAGATAATCTCTCACCGTACTACAGCTTAAGTGAAATAAATCCCAATCCAATGGTCACCTTTCATAAATTACTAACCAGCACTAAAGAGGGAACAGTAAATCGAAGATAAATGAATGATAATCTGGTTAGAAAGTGGCACTTTCTGTTCAATCACAACTGCAACATGAGCTAGTTAGTCCTATGGAGCTCCTTTCCAAATGATTCAATACCCCGACGGCCCAGAACACCCGCATCATTCCCAGTGCCTACACTCGCAGCTCCTCCAAGTGACCATTCTTATCAGAATAGGTACCGATACTGTGCAATCATGCATTTTCACCCCAATGCTATGAAATTTTATAACAGGAAATAGTTTCACAAGGTTCACGGTGTTGAACGTACTCAGACAAGCAGAGGTGATCACTCAACTATAATAAACGATTGGAACTTTCACGATTACTCGGAAAAAGAGTTTCTTCAACATTACATTTTTGCTTTCATCAGGTGAAAAGACAAAGAGGTAAATATTAATTCTTTTCTACTTTTCGTCAATTGAACACCAGCACAATTCACTGTCTCGTGGCCGCAAAGTCCTCACAGCAATGACTACACGAATTCTGTTGAAATTTCTATTGGTTAGTGTTAGTGGGCACGCAGTTGTGAGATGAGAGTACTATATACAGGTATATATAATATATAAATATATTTCACACCCTTGTTTAAAAATTATAAAAACTACCTCTTTAAAGGAGGAATGGAAACTCGAACTTCCTTAATATCTAAAACCACGTTGAACAGCGACACAAACTAAGCCTAGACATGAGGTGCAAAACCTAGCCAAATAGATCACAATGCTGCTTTTAAGTTGCATAATTACCACTAATTTCATCAATTAAAGTAAACAGAAAATGCTGGAAATGGACAGCAGCTCAAATAGCAATTAAAGGGAAAGATTGGTTATAGTTTAGGGTCCAGTGACTCTCTTCATCATGTAAACAGTTGTGATCAAAGTCACTGGCGAAATGGGCAGACACACAGCAGGTGAGATTTAACACAGGGAAGTGGGAAGTAATGCATTTTAGTAGGGAGAATGCTGAGAGGAATTTGAAAGGGGGTGCAGGAACAGAGTGACCCGGGGGTGTATGTACACAAATCCTTGAAGGTGGCAGGACAGGTTGAGAAGGTGGTTAAAAAAGCACATGGGATCCTTGGCTTTATTAATAGACGCACAGAGCACAAAAGCAAAATACTACGGATGTGGAAATCTGAAATAAAAACAGAAAATGCTGGAAATACTCAGCTGGTCAGGCAGCATCTGTGAAGAATGCAAGGAAGTTCTGCTAAACCTATATAAATCACTGGTTAGGCCCCAGCTGGAGCACTGTGTCCAATTCTGGGCACCACACTTTTGGAAGGATGTCAAGACCTTGGAGAGAGTGCAGAGATTTACTAGAAGGGTTCCAGGGATAAGGGACTTCGATTACGTGAAGAGATTAGAGAAGCTGGGGTTCTTAGAGCAGAGAAGGTTAAGGGGAGATTTAATAGAGGTGTTCAAAATCATGAACAGTTGATGAGGAGGAATTTCTTCACCCAGAGAGTGGTGAACCTGTGGAATTCTCTACCACAGAAGGCAGTTGAGGCCAAATGATTAAATATATTCAAGAAGGAGTTAGATATATTTCTTAAGGCTAAAGGGATCAAGGGATATGGGGAGAAGGCAGGGACAGGGTACTGAATTTGGATGATCAGCCATGATCGCATTAAATGGCGGAACAGGCTCGAGGGGCCGAATGGCCAACTCCTGCTCCTATCTTCTATGTTTCTATGACCAAAATCCTCACATGGCTACAGTCAGTGCTTCCCTCCTACCATCTAACAGACTGGGCTTTGTGGAGAGTGAAACATTATTCTCACGCATTCAAAGCAAATCTTCAGTCCTCTCTATTCCCTCCCTCTTCTCCATGAAATAATGTGTTTGTAAACCTGTCGCACTTGGATTTCAATCTCCATTTAATCCAAGAAACATGTCTTCCATCCTGCTTCTGTTTCTTTCCCTCCGTCAGACTCCAATATATAAGTATGGGTTAGAATGGCAATCGAAACAAATTACTGACTGAGAATGTCTTTAAAGGCTGCAACACAACCTAGGATTCCTGATGACATGTTCCAGCACTGAAAACGGGCTCTCCCGCCGCCCCATCTGTTACTTTTCTGTGACACCGCAATAACTTGTAGTCCAAGGAGCTGAATTTTTAATCCTCAGTAGGTGGCACTGTTTCACCTGCATTAACAAATGGCAAAAAAAGCCCACTGACAATGCAGCATTGCAAGGAGACTGTACCAGATCAGTAAACAGACCCTTAGAGGCTGAATAATACTAAAGAGTAAAAATACCTCAAACTGGTTTTGGGGGTGGAAGAACAGCTTATTTTGCTCACTGCTCATTATGTGCAAGCCTGTACTCTGGTTTCAGGTATCTTACCAGTGTCTGCACCATTGTACAAGTCTACATACAGGTGGGTACTTTCTTTAGGCACAGACCAACAGTTTGTATGTGGCAACAGTCAGGCTGCACATCAACAACGGCCCAGCAGGTATCAGCAGGGGAAGACCCATGTTAAACTCTGGAGAATTGGGAGAAAACACCCAAGAGAAGGGTGCTCAGGAGGAATTACTGTCACTCTTATTAAATCTACACCTCCCCAACCCAAAAAACTGCTGTCCCTTGCCAAGCAAAACTTATTTTAATAAAACACAAAATAAATAAACTGAGCAAAACCAAAGGACAATCAAACCAATGCAGCGTATGTACCAAGAACATCCCTTGCCCATGTTAAGCCAACACCCCTCTACCCAAAACAATTCAAGTCACTGTGTATTGCTTGCTGCATTTAACAGCTCAAGAGTCCTAAGGAATCCCATATAGAAGTAGTCTTATTGAGCATATGTGCTGGATCTCATCCCTTTCACAAAGAACAGTCTGTTCGACTGGGGGTCCATTAACATTCAGTTGAGACCCAAACACACTGCAAAATCATCCCTTCTCTGCATGCAGTTCCAACAGGTAGAGACACAAAACTGGATGTGCATTTCCTTACACAGTAAAGCAGCATTAGTTAAGGGGATTATTGATCTAGCCTCGAGAACCCGAGCAGTGTGTGTGTTGCCCACATCCTGTGCCTCAGTGAACTGGAATATGGTTCTGCTAGGAATTACAGCAAGAGCCACCCTGATGCAAATCTGATGCCAACAAATTCCTGATTCAGTTCCACCCTCCCACGGAAACTCCCCATGGTGAGCAAACATCTCCTTATTCATTCATTCCCATCAATGCACAGGTCTAATATATACAACTAGACAAGAGCAAGAAAGAGATCCTCGGGGTGAGGAGAGTTTATCAGATTCCCCAATCTATTGTGGAACACAGTATACATCAGGTAAAAGTTCAGAATTCACCGACTCCGTTCCTGAGTGGTCGCCATGTACAGACGGGAATCCAGTACGCAAGGCCATGCAGCTCTCAGTATCACCTCCTGTACACATGCACAGCCAGGTACTGTGCAGCCCACACACCTCAGCGTCAGCTACAAGCACACTGTACTTTAGGGTGTGTATCCATTGAAGCAGGGGACTTGGTAGCTCAAGAGAAATATGAGCCATGTTGATGATGGTGGTGTCAGAATTTAATCACCTTCAACCTCAGATAGGTTCAACTTCGACCTCAGATAGGTTCACCTTCGACCTCAGATAGGTTCACCTTCGACCTCAGATAGGTTCACCTTCAGTACCAACAGTGTATTGGTTCTAGTACAAATGGTGTACATCTCCCACCCAAGTCGTAGGTCACAGATATACCAGGGTTACATATATGAACATACAAATGATGATGGACAGGTAAAGTCCTCTGATCCAGCCAGCTTGTCCCACACAATTGCGATACCTTGTGGATCACAATATATACACGCCACCCCACCCGAAACCATGGGATCTCCTGGGAGAGGTGAAAAAAACAGGTTAGAAAAATCCAGGCCAATTTGGGGGGAAAAATCTGGGAAATTCCTCTCCTCAAATACCTAGAGAGACAAACTACCAAGGGCTGGATCGGTGTCCAATCAACTGTCCTCACTTACAGGGACCCCTCAGCCAATTAACAGACTCTTGTTGGTTGGAATCGTGACCAAGCCCTCACTTGGGTGACATGGTTGCACCCTATACCATAGGTAGTTTTGTTTGTGCTAAGTTATTGCATATAAACTGAATTTCACTTTTTTAATAAACTAGTGTGCTAACTTCACACAGTCTGCACTGGGCCCAGCTACAGGGAGACTGCAGTGAGAATTCTTCAGTAACATCCTTCATGCAGATCCCGTTCAAGTAATTGACAATGATTTTGTTTTGGTATAAAAATATATATATATATTTTCTCCATTTTCTTTTAAATTGAAATTCCAAAAATGTTTTCAATGCTTTGCCAAATATCGACAAAGCAACCTGCAGCAGTGGGAGTCATAATGTGAGAAATAAATTGCAGATATAAGCCTCGTGGCAGCTAGGAAGCCTTTGGAATGTGGAACTCATTTGCCCCCTGGAACTGAAAGGTGCGGCGCACAAACTTAACGAGCAAGTCAGTGACAATTCGCTGCCCACCACAGCACCCACCACAGTCTGGTTCTGTACATTTGTCCTGTACTTTTTTTTAAGATACAATAAATAATAGTTTGAAAGATTGCTCATGAGCTAAATCTCCCTTCATTAGCGGATTTGTACCAGGCGTGTAAACATGCCCCTGATCTGATGCCAAAGGAAACTGCTAAGCTCGCCCGAGTATGTAAGGCCAAAAGATATCAGGGTGATGCCACCACCCTTCTCTATGCCTGCATGATGGCGTTTTTAAAGGTGTGAGGGTCTATAGCTTTGTAAACACAGGCAACCTCTGCAGATTGGTGCCTGGACCAACATCATGCCACCAATATTAACAGAGTGTAAATTCTCATCAATGCCGTGTGGAGTAAAAGGCTGGCACTGCCCAGTGTGACATGCTGAGACAGTCACCCCGACGAGTAGGCCTGGTGCAATCTGACACTCCCTTCAGTTTGTGGCCTAGGTACTGCTTCGCACAGTAGGTGGAGCCGAGTAAGTAAATATTCAACACAACAGGTTAATAATGTAAACCAGGTAAGAGAAGGGGATTTATCTGGCAGATTAATAACTGGCCAATTAACTTCTTCCCCAACCAGTAAATCAGCAAGGTTTGACAGAACCAAGTAGGAAAGGAGGCAGAGTGCAACTTGAGTGTATGCACAAGAAAGATTCCTCAGCCTCCTGGTCTGTAGATGGCACTATTTCCAAAGGACTCGTATTTCTCAACCACCGTGCATCCCCAGGAACTGCCATACAATCTATAAATTGATTGCTTTCAAAGGGGCACAGTTATCAATGTCTTCTCACATCCCAAAAATGTCTATCTTAATAACATTCGTGCTCCAATAGACTGTATCACTGGCTGGTCCAAAGTAAAGCGTGGAACTAACCCCCCCCCCTCACCTCCTCATGGACTTTTCGTCTCATTTCCCCCCCCCCCCCCAATCACATCAGCTATAAATTTGAAATATTAAAAACGTATTTCCCAACCAAACTTGTCCCATTCAGTTAGAAGCAGCAACCGCAATTTCAAAACCGTTCCTCAATGGGAAGAGAGAGAGGCAGATAAGATTGAAACGGTGTCAGTGATGGCACCTTACTGACAGACAAACTGTGGGCAGTGGCAAATTTCAAGCCTGGTTTATCCAAGTGTTCATTTGAATAAGGGAATGACATCTGATGGGGTTCAGGTTACAGCAGAATCACACGCTGCCCAATCTCACTCTCTCTGGAAGCACGAGACCAATCACCATCTCATTCTGAGAGCGGCTCAATTCTCCGGGTGGTGGTGAGGTGGTGTGGGGGGAGAAGGGAAGGTTCCTAGTGTAGATGAAAGAGAAAACTTGCTGCAGGTTTGTCCTAGTGCTGCCCGGCCTCTCGAATGCGACAGGCGACGGCGGTGATCAGTGCCGCTCCCTTCCCACTGCCATCTTCCGACTGCACAAAGGACACCTTGCATTTGGGGGACAGGTGCTCGACCGTCTCGTGCATTATTGTAGAGAAGCTGAAAATCAGGAAGAGAAAGAGGCTTCAGTTAAACAAGGAGACAGAGATTAAAGCAAAAGGTGGGCAGGCATTTCAAAATGATCCAGTGGTCCACATCAAATAGGTATGGCGTGCTGGTTGGGCATTGGTTTGGGCACCTGCTGTTCCACACAGCAATACTGCCCCACAGACACAGCTGCAGTGGCAATCGCAAGTCAGTGACTGCCCCATGGGCCGAGAAATTGTACAGCAATGTAGAGGCATTAAATACGTTTTCCTAAAATGGTAAAGGTTTCCAAACTGCACAGTCCCTGTCAAACAAGTTGCACTCAGTTCTCAATTCTTATCTTTCTGGGAACTAAACAAACCTGGAACAGCAGGGCTGCAGCGCATCAACAAAGTCATAAAACATGCAACACGGGGGTGTGGGGGCAGCCTTCAGACTGTGGAGCTGTGCCACGTCCTCAACTGGGACTAATCCCATTTTCCTCTTTTCCCTGTATTTAAAAAAAAATCTTCCTTTTCAATTACTTGTCCCATTCCATTTTAAATGATGTTAGAAGTCTCTGCCTCAATCACCACTTCTGGTGGAGCGTTCCATATTCCAAAAATCATCTCCACTTGCCTGGATGAGTGCAGCTGCAACAACACTCAAGAAGTTCGACACCATCCAGGACAAAGCAGCCCACTTGATTGGCACCCCATCCACCACCTTAAACATTCACTCCCTCCACCACCGGTGCACCGTGGCTGCAGTGTGGACCATCTACAAGATGCACTGCAGCAACTCGCCAAGGCTTCTTCGGCAGCACCTCCCAAATCCGCGACCTCTTCCACCTAGAAGGACAAGGGCAGCAGGCGCATGGGAACACCACCACCTCCAAGTTCCCCTCCAAGTCTCACACCATGCTGACTTGGACATTATCGGCCGATCCTTCATCGTCGCTGGGTCAGAATCCTGGAACTCCCTCCCTAACAGCACTGTGGGAGTACCTTCACCACATGGACTGCAGCGGTTCAAGAAGGCGGCTCACCACCACCTTCTCAAGGGCAATTAGGGATGAGCAATAAATGCTGGCCTTGCCAGTGACGCCTGCATCCCATAAACGAATAAAAAAAATGTTTTTAAATCGGTGTCACTAACAAGATCTTTGATCATCCTCTCCATTCCTGCGCTGATAATTCTGTCGGTGTGCCCTCATTACCCAGTCGCCAACCAGTGGAAACCATCTTTCATGATTCATCCTCTCAATACATTTTAAATGCTGAAAATCTCAATTAGATCCCCCTGAACCTCACAATCCTGGTATCGTCCCAGTGAATCTTCGCTATACCCTTTGGCTGTAATACTCTTCCTATAATGAAGAGCCCAAGGCTGAACACATTTCTCCAAATGTGGTCTCACCAATGTCTTCACATATTCAGTATCATTTCCTTGCTTTTGTACTCAATGCCTCTACATGCGAAGCCCAGAATCCCATTTGCCTTTTTCATTTAATCAGTTAAGCAGTTCTAAAAGGGATTGCACCGTCAAACTTAAAATGCTCTTTTCCAAGCAAGGGCTTTCTAACAGTCCAAGCCATGGCGGAATATCGGGACATCACTTTTCCCAGCCAGAATGGAGATGGTTGGGTAATTCCCCCGTCAATCACGCCTGGAGATCACACTGCAGTCAGTGACTGGGATCGATTTTACACACAGAATTTTTATCCTCCACTCACTGCATTTTGCTGGAGAAATAATCCTGCTTTTATCGGGAGAGGTTGCTGTAGTTTCGGTCACGAGTTCTGTTTGCTGTCTAGTTAAATAGACTCTGTAAATAGACTATATTTGCAGTGAAATAGACTGTTTGGTGCGAGTCCTGCCATGGAGTGTTTGCCCATAAGCAAGGAGAGTAAATTGGAAGGCCCACCACCTCCGGCCTGTCTCCCATGTACCTCTTGGAGAGCCGGGGGGAGGGGCGGGGTAATAATAATTTACGGTTAAATATTACTGTTGCAAATTAAAAAAAGTCAACACCATTCTGTGCAGAACAAATAAATCCTGAGTTGAGTGGGGAGGATACCTGTGATGACTGAGGTTGTTATGGTTGGCCATCTGAGATTGAGCCTGACAAGATACCTAATTACAATGAACCCTTCTCTCGGATGACTTACTGTGGGTGCAGCTTGTACAGCGTTCCATCCATTCCAACAGTGACTTTGAGGTAGTCCAGGTTACGGTTCTCCCTGATCTTGTCAACAACGGCTGCCATTCCCGCACCACAAAGCTGAGCTGCTCTGCGAGAGACCACTCCGCACACCTCCTTGACGATGATGCTGTCGTCACAGGTGCTCTGCAGCCCCAGCTGCTGCAGGATGGCACGCACCTGAAGCAATGCCAGTCGATCGCTGGAAGCAGAAAATGCAGAATGAAGGCGTGAATAAACTTGCAGGATGGGCGTGTAATTGGCAAACAAATTTCAATACAGACAAATGTGAAGTGGTGCATTTTGGTCGGAAGAATAAAGAGGCCACATACACCTTGGAAAATAAGAGTCTGAATGGGGTAGAGGAGCCGAGGGATCTGAGGGTACAGATACACAAATCACTGAAAGTAGCGACACAGGTTAATAAGGCCATTAAAAAAGCAAGTAAAGCACTGGGGTTTATTTCCAGAGGGATAGAATTGAAAAGCAGAGAAATTCTGTTAAACTTATATAGAACCTTGTTTAGACCACACTTGGAGTACTGTGAACAATTCTGGTCTCCATGTTATAAAAAGGATATCGAGGTACCGGGGAAGATGCAAAAAAGATTTACAATGATGATACCAGAACTGAGAGGTTATACCTATCGGGAAAGATTGAACAGGCTGGGGCTCCTTTCTCTAGAAGAGAGAAGGCTGAGGGGTGACCTGATAGAGGTCACCACTCAGATTATGAAGGGGTTCGATAGGGTCGACGTAGAGAAGATGTTTCCACTTGTGGGGGAACCCAGAGCTAGGGGCCATAAATATAAGAGAGTCACTAATAAATCCACTAGGGAATTCAGGAGAAACCTCTTTACCCAGAGAGTGGTGAGAATGTGGAACTCGCTCCCACAGGGAGTGGTTGAGGCGAATAATATAGATACATTTAAGGGGAAGCGCATGAGGGAGAAAGAGATAGAAGGGTATTCTGATTGGGTTAGATGAAGAGGGGTGGGAGGCAGATCATGTGGAGCCTGGCCAACATTTATTCCTCAACCAACATCACTAAAACACAATGGCCTGGAATTTGCGGTCCCGATGATGGTGAACTCGCAGCGTTCTCCTTCATTCCGCCTTTGAAACTGACTGCGGCTTCGAGATTTAGTGCAGGCGCAGCTTAATGTGGAAATGCTGAAGTTGCAGTCTGTCATTCACTGCTCTGACGCAGGCTGCGCGGTGCCCCCCTCCGCTCCCTGCCCCCCACCACACACACCCAGAGCTGGCAATCTGTGAAATCACTCAAATCAGGGAAACGGACGAAAGCTTCGGCTCTTCCGCAGTAATACTGCTGTTAAATTCCTCACTAAAAGCTAGACCCAATGGGATTGAGTGTAACTGGGGTTTTAACAGCGTATTGACGGCTAAACAAAGGTTATGGGCCTGAAAAACTAATTTAAATTTTGCGCAGTGTAAAATTTATCCATTTTTAATAAAAAATAAAAATTCTAAGAAACTTTAAAGAATTTTTTTTTTAAGTTTGTTCATCTTTATTTCCCCAAGTGAGAGCCCCAGTTTTTGTTTTGCTCTCTCTAACATTTTTAAAGTTAGATTTTTAAGCGCTTACCCACTTCCTGGTTCACTGTCTGAGAGAATTCTGCATTTTGATTGGCTGCTTAGACAGCTTATTGATGTCACAGCAGCTCGCACTAGGGGATTCCCACTGTACGCCGTTGATCTGAATTACAGATCAGAAATCCCGAACTTCTCGACACAGAGGCCAGCGGCAAGCTTCAGGGCAGCTGCAAACGCCTTTGCTTCACCGCTGACAGCAAATTCCGGGCCATTATCTGGTCATTATCTCATTGCTGTTTGTGGGACCTTACTACGCACCGTGTTTCCCACATTACAACAGTGACTACGCTTCAAAAGTACTTCATTGGCTGTAAAGCGCTTTGGGACGTCCTGAGTTGTGAAAGTCATTATACAAATGCAACGTCTTTCTTTCTTTCTTTCTACGGCAATGATTGTTCATGGAATCATATAGGTTTACGGCACAGAAGGAGGCCATTCAGCCCACCGTGTCTGTGCCGGCCAGAAAAGAGCTAAAACCTAACTCACTTTCTAGCTCTTGGTCCATAGCCTTGCAGGTTACGGCACTTCAAGATATCCAAGTAAAAGTGAAAAGTGAAAATTGATCACACCAGTGAAGCAGTACATACTGCTCAAAGGTTGGGGCAAAGCAAAGAAAGATTCACTCGCTGTTCAACCATGCTATGCTTGGCCAGGCAGAGCTTGACACCATCACTGGGTGACAAAACTGGGAAAACAAGGTTCCATCGCCCATTGGATCAGAGAACACAAATGTTCACACAGCGTTTTGAAACTTATTTTAAAACAGCAGGCATCAAACTTCAGGTTCCCCAAAGCTGCCATCTTTCATGATCCATCTTTGCATTCTCAATGTAAACACCACACTAAGAAAACTTCAGACTGATGAGAGATGGATCAAGACCTTGGAGGGATCTGAAGAATGAAAGATGGCTCTCAAATCTTCTAAGTCTCCCATTGGCTAATGGAGTACAGTGCGACTCGAGAAGTCCTGGGTGTAATCCCCAATCTGTACCGAGTTACCTGATCGCAGCTGGGATGGGCTGGGGAGTTTCCTTCTGAACACCATCATTTGGTGTTAGCTGCGAATGAGTTGCAGCTATGATCATTAGGTTTTAATAAGCGAGTCATTCATTGTGGCATGGAGAAGTGACACTTTGCTGCAATAATGCAGCTGTTCTTGTGTCAGGAAGAGTCACTTACCTCTCAATCTGAGACAGGAATTTGGTTTCAAAAATGCCTCGTGTCTTGAGCCTCTCCGAGATCTTCCCTCGGAACAGCAGCCCTTGCTTTGTGAAGTTGATTAGGATGTTACGGACAATCTCTCCCAGGTACATCCCACTGATCATCTTCTCATATCTGCAGAGTCAGTCAGAAAGGGAGAGATGTCAATACCGTCTAGCTCGAGAAACTGTACCGAAGATGTCGGAACAAATACCAGATAAACTGTCTGAAACGAGCACAGCTGTCAGACGGACTAGTCTCTATTACCCACCCCCATTGTTAACCTATTTTATGTTTGAACACTCCTAATGGCCTACTCCTGTTCCTCTGTAGAACTATCTAATGTCACATGACACCAAGTTATGCCACAAACAGTTGCAGCTAACTAGGAGTTAGAGGGAAAAAAAACCTAATCAGCAACTGGGAGGCAACATTAAGTGTACGGATATCTCAGCAGGACAAGGGCAGCAGGCGCATGGGAATACCATCATCTTGAAGTTCCGCTCCAAGTCACACAACATCCTCACTTGGAAATATATCGCCGTTCCTTCATTGTCGCTGGGTCAAAATCCTGGAACACCCTCCCTAACAGCACTGTGGGTGCACATTTACCACACGGACTGCAGCGGTTTAAGGTGGCTCACCACCGCCTTCTCAAGGGTAACTAGGGATGAGCAATAAATGCTGGCCTTGCCAGCGACGCCCACATCCCAAGAATCATTTTTTGCTTTTAAAATTAAGCACTACGTAGCAATTCTGTAAAATGCACTTTCCCAATGCATCGAATGATCTTAAAGCAACTGCTGATTCGCGGAGGAAGACACAAAAAACCTCCCAGAAATACGAGAAAACCAAGGGTGTGATGAGAATGAGGAACTTAAAGAAATTATTAGTAAAAAAACAGTACTAGCAAAATCCTAGGGTTTTGAAAGAGGTGGCCATTGGGATAGTGGATGCAATGGTTGTCATCTTCCAAAATTCTATAGATTCTGGAACGGTTCCTGCAGATTGGAGGAGAGCAAATGTAACCCCGCTATTTAAGAAAGGAGGGAGAGAGAAAACGGGGAACTACAGACCTGTTAGCCTCACATCAGTAGTTGGGAAAATGCTGGAATTTATTATAAAGGACGCAATAACTGGGCACTTAGAAACTAATAGTAAGATTGAGTCAACATGGATTTATGAAAGGAAAATCCTGTTTGACAAACCTATTGGAGTTCTTTGAGGATGTAACTAGTGGAGTAGACAAAGGGGAACTGGTAGATGTGGTGTATCTGGATTTTCAGAAGGCCTTTGCTAAGGTCCCACACAAGAGGTTGGTGAACAAAATTAGGGCACATGGAATTGGGGGTAATATACTAGCATGGATTGAGAATTGTTTAACAGATGGAAAACAAAGAGTAGGGATAAACGGGTCTTTTTCAGGATGGCAGGCTGTGACTAGTGGGGTACCGCAAGGATCGGTGTTTGGGCCCCAGCTATTCACAATCTATATCAGTGATTTGGATGAGGGGACTAAATGTAACATTTCCAAATTTGCTGATGATACAAAGCTAGGTGGCAGTGTCAGTTGTGAAGAGGATGTGAAGAGGCTTCAAGGGGATCTCGACAGGCTCAGTGAGTGGGCGCGAACATGGCAGATGGAATATAATGTGGATAAATGTGAAGTTATCCACTTTGGTAGAAAAAACAGAAAGGCAGAGTATTTCCTAAATGATGAAAGATTGAGGAATGCAGATGCTCAAAGGGACCTGGGTGTCCTTGTACATGAGTCACTGAAAGTGAATGTGCAGGTGCAGCAAGCCATTAGGAAGGCAAATGGTATGCTGGCCTTCATTACAGGAGGATTTGAGTACAGGAGTAAAGAAGTCTTACTCCAATTATATAGGGCCTTGGTGAGACCACACTTGGAGTACTGTGTATAATTTTGGTCTCCTTACCAAAGGAAGGATATACTTGCCATAGAGGGAGTGCAATGAAGGTTGACGAGATTGATTCCTGGGATGGCGGGACTGTCGTATGAGAAGAGATTGAGTAAACTAGGCCTGTATTCTCTTGAATTCAGAAGAATGAGAGGGGATCTCATTGAAGCATACAAAATTATTACAGGGCTTGATAGGGTGGATGCTGGGAGAATGTTTCCCTTAGCTGGGGAATCTAGAACCAGGGGCCACAGCCTCAGGATAAAGGGTAGGCCATTCAGGACTGAGAGGAGAAGAAATTTCTTCACACAGAATCTTTGGAATTCTTTACCTCAGAGGGCTGTGGAGGCTCAGTCATTCGGTATATTCAAAACAGAAGTCGATAGATTTCTGACTAGTAAGGGCATCAAGGGATATGGCGATAGGGCTGGTGAATGGAGTTGAGGCAGAAGATCAGCCATGATCTCATTGAAACATAGAAGATAGGAGCAGGAGTCGGCCATTCGGCCCCTCGAGCCTGCTCCGCCATTCAATGAGATCATGGCTGATCATCCAAATTCAGTACCCGGTCCCTGCTTTCTCCCCATACCCCTTGATCCCTTTAGCCTTAAGAAATATATCCAACTCCATCTTGAATATATATAATGTATTGGCCTCTAGGACCTTCTGTGGTAGAGAATTCCACAGGTTCACCACTCCCTGGGTGAAGAAATTCCTCCTCATTTCTGTCCTAAATGGCCTACCCCTTATCCTTAGACTGTGACCCCTGGTTCTGGACTCCCCGACCATCGGGAACATCCTTCCTGCATCTCCAGTCCTGTCAGAATTTTATAAGTTTCAATGAGATCCCCTCTCATTCTTCTAAACTCCAGCGAGTACAAGCCCAATCGTCCCAATCTCTCCTCATACGTCATTCCTGCCATCCCAGGTATCAGCCTGGTGAATCTTCGCTGAACTCCTTCCATGGCAAGAACATCCTTCCTCAGATAAGGCGACCAAAATTGCACACAATACTCAAGATGTGGTCTCACCAAGGCCCTGTACAACTGCAGCAAGACATCCTTGTTCCTGTACTCAAACCCTCTCGCTACGAAGGCCAACATACCATTTGCCTTCTTAACCGCCTGCTGCACCTGCATGCTTACCTTCAGCGACTGGTGCACAAGGACACCCAGGTCTCGTTGCACTTCCCCTTTTCCCAATCTATTGCCATTCAGATAATAATCTGCCTTCCTGTTTTTGCCACCAAAGTGGATAACCTCACATTTATCCACGTTATATCGCATCTGCCATGCTTCTGCCCAATCACCCAACCTGTCCAAATCATCCTGTAGTTTCTCGGCATCCTCCTCACAGCACACACACCCACCCAGCTTTGTGTCATCTGCAAATTTGGAGATATTACATCTAGTTCCCTTGTCTAGATCATTAATATATATTGTGAATAGCTGGGGTCCAAGGATCGATCCCTGTGGTACCCCACTAGTCACTGCCTGCCATTCGGAAAAAGACCCTTTTATTCCCACTCTTTGCTTTCTGTCTGCCAACCAGTTCTCTATCCAAGTCAGTACCTTGCCCCCAATCCCATGCGCCTTAACTTTACACGCTAATCTCTTATGCGGGACCTTATCGAAAGCCTTCTGAAAGTCCAAATACACCACATCCACTGGTTCTCCCTTATCTATTTTACTAGTTACAATCTCAAAAAATTCCAGTAGATTAGTCAAGCACGATTTACCTTTTGTAAATCCATGTTGACTTTGTCCGATCCTGTCACTGTTTTCCAAGTGCTCTGCTATTACATCTTTTATAATGGACTCTAGCATTTTCCCCACTACCGATGTCAGGCTTACCGGTCTGTAATTCCCTGTTTTCTCTCTACCACCTTTTTTGAATAGTGGGGTAACATTAGCTACCCTCCAATCCATGGGTACTGTTCCAGATTCTATCGAATGTTGGAAGATGATCAGCAATGCATCTACTATTTCTAGGGCCACTTCCTTAAGTACCCTAGGATGTAGATTATCAGGCCCTGGGGATTTACCGGCCTTCAATCCCATCAATTTTCCCAACACCATTTCCCTACAAATACTGATTTCTTGCAGTTCCTCCCTTTCATCAGACCCTATGTTCCCTGACATCTCTGGGAGGTTATTTGTGTCCTCCTTTGTGAAGACAGAACCAAAATATGTATTGAATGGTGGAGCAGGCTCGAAGGGCCGAATGGCCGACTCCTGCTCCTATTTCTCATGTTCTTATGTAAGTAATTTATCTGCTGCCAAACAGGAACGTCCAAACAAAAGGAAATGCTTCTTGTGTCAGTAGTGCAATGCAGCTAAATCAGGTCACAGATACTTTGACTGTTCATCAGTGTCAAAGAGTGGATCAGACACCAAACTCCAGCTCCAGCTGTTTCACTCTGATGCACAGAAAATCCCACCAACAACAATTCGCCTGCTCCAGTGTCAGGTTCCTAGTTGTGCACACCTTGTATGGTAACTTTCAAAGACCCACTTCAAGGACAGGCAGGCAGAGCAATCATTTCCTGCTGCCTCCATTGGTCAAACATTCCATCCAGAGGTTAGGTTAGTCGGTGATCCTGGTCCTCTCACATGACGCACCCAGACTTTTTTTTTATTCATTGATGGGATGTGGGTGTCGCTGGCTAGGCCTGCATTTAGTGCCCATCCCTAATTGCCCTTGAGAAGATGGTGGTGAGCCGCCGCCTTGAACCGCTGCAGTCCATATGGTGTAGGTACACCCACAATGCTGTTAGGAAGGGAGTTCCAGGATTTTGGCCCAGCGACAGTGAAGGAGCGGCGATACAGGTCCAAGTCAGGGTGGTGTGTGGCTTGGAGGGGAACTTGTAGGTGGTGATGTTCCCATGCGTCTGCTGCCCTTGTCCATCTAAGTGGTAGAGGTCGCGGGTTTGGAAGGTGCTGTTGAAGGAGCTTTGGCGAGTTGCTGCAGTGCATCTTGTAGATGGTACACACTGCAGCCACAGTGCGCCGGTGGTGGAGGGAGTGAATGTTGAAGGTGGTGGATGGAGTGCCAATCAAGCGGGCTGCTTTATCCTGAATGGTGTCGAGCTTCTTGAGCGTTGTTGGAGCTGCACTCATCCAGGCAAGTGGAGAGTATTCGATCACACTCCTGACTTGTGCCTTGTAGATGGTGGAAAGGCTTTGGGGAGTCAGGAGGTGAGACACTCGCCGCAGAATTCCCAGCCTCTGGCCTGCTCTTGTAGCCACAGCATTTATATGGCTGGTCCAGTTCAGTTTCTGATCAATCCAGGATGTTGATAGTGGGGGATTCAGCGATGGTAATGCCATTGAATGTCAAGGGGAGATGGTTAGAGTCTCGCTTGTTGGAGATGGTCATTGCCTGGCACTTGTGTGGTGCGAATGTTACTTGCCACTTGTCAGCCCAAGTCTGAATGTTGTCCAGGTCTTGCTGCATATGGACACAGACTGCGTCAGTATCTGACGATTCTCGAATGGTGCTGAACAGTGTGCCAATGGTCTCTCACATGCTTTCAGATTCCTGTGTTTATGCTCTTGCTTCAGCAGAAAAAGGGGGACTGGATGAGAGCGGGGGGAGTCGGTGAGAGCGGGGAGAGTCGGTGAGAGCGGGGGGAGTGGGCGAGAGCGGGGGGAGTCGGTGAGAGCGGGGGGAGTGGGCGAGAGCGGGGGGAGTCGGTGAGACGGGGGGAGTCGGCGAGAGCGGGGGGAGTCGGCGAGAGCGGGGGGAGTCGGTGAGAGCGGGGGGAGTCGGGGGGAGCGGGGGGAGTCGGGGAGAGCGGGGGGAGTCGGTGAGAGCGGGGGGAGTCGGCGAGAGCGGGGGGAGTCGGTGAGACGGGGGGAGTCGGTGAGACGGGGGGAGTCAGCGAGAGCGGGGGGAGTCGGCGAGAGCGGGGGGAGTCGGTGAGAGCGGGGGGAGTCGGCGAGAGCGGGGGGAGTCGGTGAGAGCGGGGCGAGTCGGTGAGACGGGGCGAGTCGGGGAGACGGGGGAGTCAGGGGGAGCGGGGCGAGTCGGTGAGAGCGGGGGGAGTCGGCGAGAGCGGGGGGAGTCGGCGAGAGCGGGGGGAGTCGGCGAGAGCGGGGTGAGTCGGCGAGAACGGGGGGAGTCGGCGAGAGCGGGGGGAGTCGGCGAGAGCGGGGGGAGTCGGCGAGAGCGGGGGGAGTCGGCGATAGCGGGGGGAGTCGGCGAGAGCGGGGGGAGTCGGCGAGAGCGGGGGGAGTCGGTGAGAGCGGGGGGAGTCGGGGAGAGCGGGGGGAGTCGGTGAGAGCGGGGGGAGTCGGTGAGAACGAGGGGAGTCGGTGATAGCGGGGGGAGTCGGGGAGAGCGGGGGGAGTCGGTGAGAGCGGGGGGAGCCGGGGAAAGCGGGGGGAGTCGGGGAGAGCGGGGGGAGTCAGTGAGAGCGGGGGGAGTCGGGGAGGAGTCAGTGAGAGCGGGGGGAGTCGGGGAGACGGGGGGAGTCGGGGAGATGGGGGAGTCGGTGAGAGCGGGGGGAGTCGGCGAGAGCGGGGGGAGTCGGCGAGAGCGGGGGGAGTCGGCGAGAGCGGGGGGAGTCGGCGAGAGCGGGGGGAGTCGGTGAGAGCAGGGGGAGTCGGTGAGAGCGGGGGGAGTCGGGGAGAGCGGGGGGAGTCGGTGAGAGCGGGGGGAGTCGGGGAGAGCGGGGGGAGTCGGCGAGAGCGGGGGGAGTCGGTGAGACGGGGGGAGTCGGCGAGAGCGGGGGGAGTCGGCGAGAGCGGGGGGAGTCGGCGAGAGCGGGGGGAGTCGGCGAGAGCGGGGTGAGTCGGTGAGAGCGGGGCGAGTCGGTGAGACGGGGCGAGTCGGGGAGACGGGGGAGTCAGGGGGAGCGGGGCGAGTCGGCGAGAGCGGTGGGAGTCGGCGAGAGCGGGGGGAGTCGGCGAGAGCGGGGGGAGTCGGTGAGAGCGGGGGGAGCGGGGGGAGTCGGCGAGAGCGGGGGGAGTCGGCGAGAGCGGGGGGAGTCGGCGAGAGCGGGGGGAGTCGGTGAGAGCGGGGGGAGTCGGGGGGAGTCGGGGAGAGCGGGGGGAGTCGGTGAGAGCGGGGGGAGTCGGCGAGAGCGGGGGGAGTCGGCGAGAACGGGGGGAGTCGGCGATAGCGGGGGGAGTCGGCGAGAGCGGGGGGAGTCGGCGAGAGCGGGGGGAGTCGGCGAGAGCGGGGGGAGTCGGCGAGAGCGGGGTGAGTCGGCGAGAGCGGGGGGAGTCGGTGAGAGCGGGGTGAGTCGGGGAGAGCGGGGCGAGTCGGTCAGAGCGGGGGTAGTCGGTGAGAGCGGGGGGAGTCGGTGAGAGCGGGGGGAGTCGGTGAGAGCGGGGCGAGTCGGTGAGAGCGGGGGGAGTCGGTGAGAGCGGGGGGAGTCGGTGAGAGCGGGGGGAGTCGGGGAGAGCGGGGGAAGTCGGTGAGAGCGGGGGGAGTCGGGGAGAGCGGGGGGAGTCGGGGAGAGCGGGGGGAGTCGGTGAGAGCGGGGGGAGTCGGGGAGACGGGGGGGGAGTCCGTGACAGTGGGGGGAGTCGGGGAGACGGGGGGAGTCGGGGAGACGGGGGAGTCGGGGGGAGCGGGGGGAGTCGGCGAGAGCGGGGGGAGTCGGCGAGAGCGGGGGGAGTCGGGGAGAGCGGGGGGAGTCGGTGAGAGCGGGGGGAGTGGGCGAGAGCGGGGGGAGTCGGTGAGAGCGGGGGGAGTGGGCGAGAGCGGGGGGAGTCGGTGAGACGGGGGGAGTCGGCGAGAGCGGGGGGAGTCGGCGAGAGCGGGGGGAGTCGGTGAGAGCGGGGGGAGTCGGGGGGAGCGGGGGGAGTCGGGGAGAGCGGGGGGAGTCGGTGAGAGCGGGGGGAGTCGGCGAGAGCGGGGGGAGTCGGTGAGACGGGGGGAGTCGGTGAGACGGGGGGAGTCAGCGAGAGCGGGGGGAGTCGGCGAGAGCGGGGGGAGTCGGTGAGAGCGGGGGGAGTCGGCGAGAGCGGGGGGAGTCGGTGAGAGCGGGGCGAGTCGGTGAGACGGGGCGAGTCGGGGAGACGGGGGAGTCAGGGGGAGCGGGGCGAGTCGGTGAGAGCGGGGGGAGTCGGCGAGAGCGGGGGGAGTCGGCGAGAGCGGGGGGAGTCGGCGAGAGCGGGGTGAGTCGGCGAGAACGGGGGGAGTCGGCGAGAGCGGGGGGAGTCGGCGAGAGCGGGGGGGAGTCGGCGAGAGCGGGGGAGTCGGTGAGAGCGGGGGGAGTCGGGGAGAGCGGGGGGAGTCGGCGAGAGCGGGAGGAGTCGGCGAGAGCGGGGGGAGTCGGCGAGAGCGGGGGGGAGTCGGCGAGAGCGGGGGGGGGGCGGCGAGAGCGGGGGAAGTCGGGGAGAGCGGGGGGAGTCGGTGAGAGCGGGGGCAGTCGGTGAGAGCGGGGGGAGTCGGGGAGAGCGGGGGGAGTCGGTGAGAGCAGGGGGAGTCGGGGAGAGCGGGGGGAGTCAGTGAGAGCGGGGGGAGTCAGTGAGAGCGGGGGGAGTCGGGGAGACGGGGGAGTCGGGGGGAGCGGGGGGAGTCGGTGAGAGCGGGGGGAGTCGGCGAGAGCGGGGAGAGTCGGCGAGAGCGGGGGGAGTCGGCGAGAGCGGGGGGAGTCGGCGAGAGCGGGGGGAGTCGGTGAGAGCGGGGGGAGTCGGGGAGAGCGGGGGGAGTCGGTGAGAGCGGGGGGAGTCGGGGAGAGCGGGGGGAGTCGGGGAGAGCGGGGGGAGTCGGTGAGAGCGGGGGGAGTCGGGGAGAGCGGGGGGAGTCGGTGAGAACGAGGGGAGTCGGTGATAGCGGGGGGAGTCGGGGAGAGCGGGGGGAGTCGGTGAGAGCGGGGGGAGTCGGGGAAAGCGGGGGGAGTCGGGGAGAGCGGGGGGAGTCAGTGAGAGCGGGGGGAGTCGGGGAGGAGTCAGTGAGAGCGGGGGGAGTCGGGGAGACGGGGGGAGTCGGGGAGATGGGGGAGTCGGTGAGAGCGGGGGGAGTCGGTGAGAGCGGGGGGAGTCGGCGAGAGCGGGGGGAGTCGGCGAGAGCGGGGGGAGTCGGCGAGAGCGGGGGGAGTCGGCGAGAGCGGGGGGAGTCGGCGATAGCGGGGGGAGTCGGCGAGAGCGGGGGGAGTCGGCGAGAGCGGGGGGAGTCGGTGAGAGCGGGGGGAGTCGGGGAGAGCGGGGGGAGTCGGTGAGAGCGGGGGGAGTCGGTGAGAACGAGGGGAGTCGGTGATAGCGGGGGGAGTCGGGGAGAGCGGGGGGAGTCGGTGAGAGCGGGGGGAGTCGGGGAGAGCGGGGGGAGTCGGGGAGAGCGGGGGGAGTCAGTGAGAGCGGGGGGAGTCGGGGAGGAGTCAGTGAGAGCGGGGGGAGTCGGGGAGACGGGGGGAGTCGGGGAGACGGGGGAGTCGGTGAGAGCGGGGGGAGTCGGCGAGAGCGGGGGGAGTCGGCGAGAGCGGGGGGAGTCGGCGAGAGCGGGGGGAGTCGGTGAGAGCAGGGGGAGTCGGTGAGAGCGGGGGGAGTCGGGGAGAGCGGGGGGAGTCGGCGAGAGCGGGGGGAGTCGGCGAGAGCGGGGGGGAGTCGGCGAGAGCGGGGGGAGTCGGTGAGAGCGGGGGGAGTCGGGGAGAGCGGGGGGAGTCGGCGAGAGCGGGAGGAGTCGGCGAGAGCGGGGGGAGTCGGCGAGAGCGGGGGGGAGTCGGCGAGAGCGGGGGGGGGGGCGGCGAGAGCGGGGGAAGTCGGGGAGAGCGGGGGGAGTCGGTGAGAGCGGGGGGAGTCGGTGAGAGCGGGGGGAGTCGGGGAGAGCGGGGGGAGTCGGTGAGAGCAGGGGGAGTCGGGGAGAGCGGGGGGAGTCAGTGAGAGCGGGGGGAGTCAGTGAGAGCGGGGGGAGTCGGGGAGACGGGGGGGAGTCAGTGAGAGCGGGGGGAGTCGGGGAGACGGGGGAGTCGGGGGGAGCCGGTGAGAGCGGGGGGAGTCGGCGAGAGCGGGGAGAGTCGGCGAGAGCGGGGGAGTCGGCGAGAGCGGGGGGAGTCGGCGAGAGCGGGGGGAGTCGGTGAGAGCGGGGGGAGTCGGGGAGAGCGGGGGGAGTCGGTGAGAGCGGGGGGAGTCGGGGAGAGCGGGGGGAGTCGGGGAGAGCGGGGGGAGTCGGTGAGAGCGGGGGGAGTCGGGGAGAGCGGGGGGAGTCGGGGAGAGCGGGGGGAGTCGGTGAGAGCGGGGGGAGTCGGGGAGACGGGGGGAGTCGGGGAGACGGGGGAGTCGGGGGGAGCGGGGGGAGTCGGCAAGAGCGGGGGGAGTCGGCGAGAGCGGGGGGAGTCGGCGAGAGCGGGGGGAGTCGGCGATAGCGGGGGGAGTCGGCGAGAGCGGGGGGAGTCGGCGAGAGCGGGGGGAGTCGGCGAGAGCGGGGGGAGTCGGTGAGAGCGGGGGGAGTCGGGGAGAGCGGGGGGAGTCGGTGAGAGCGGGGGGAGTCGGTGAGAACGAGGGGAGTCGGTGATAGCGGGGGGAGTCGGGGAGAGCGGGGGGAGTCGGTGAGAGCGGGGGGAGCCGGGGAAAGCGGGGGGAGTCGGGGAGAGCGGGGGGAGTCAGTGAGAGCGGGGGGAGTCGGGGAGGAGTCAGTGAGAGCGGGGGGAGTCGGGGAGACGGGGGGAGTCGGGGAGATGGGGGAGTCGGTGAGAGCGGGGGGAGTCGGCGAGAGCGGGGGGAGTCGGCGAGAGCGGGGGGAGTCGGCGAGAGCGGGGGGAGTCGGCGAGAGCGGGGGGAGTCGGTGAGAGCAGGGGGAGTCGGTGAGAGCGGGGGGAGTCGGGGAGAGCGGGGGGAGTCGGTGAGAGCGGGGGGAGTCGGGGAGAGCGGGGGGAGTCGGCGAGAGCGGGGGGAGTCGGTGAGACGGGGGGAGTCGGCGAGAGCGGGGGGAGTCGGCGAGAGCGGGGGGAGTCGGCGAGAGCGGGGGGAGTCGGCGAGAGCGGGGTGAGTCGGTGAGAGCGGGGCGAGTCGGTGAGACGGGGCGAGTCGGGGAGACGGGGGAGTCGGCGAGAGCGGGGCGAGTCGGCGAGAGCGGTGGGAGTCGGCGAGAGCGGGGGGAGTCGGCGAGAGCGGGGGGAGTCGGTGAGAGCGGGGGGAGCGGGGGGAGTCGGGGAGAGCGGGGGGAGTCGGCGAGAGCGGGGGGAGTCGGCGAGAGCGGGGGGAGTCGGCGAGAGCGGGGGGAGTCGGTGAGAGCGGGGGGAGTCGGGGGGAGTCGGGGAGAGCGGGGGGAGTCGGTGAGAGCGGGGGGAGTCGGCGAGAGCGGGGGGAGTCGGCGAGAACGGGGGGAGTCGGCGATAGCGGGGGGAGTCGGCGAGAGCGGGGGGAGTCGGCGAGAGCGGGGGGAGTCGGCGAGAGCGGGGGGAGTCGGCGAGAGCGGGGTGAGTCGGCGAGAGCGGGGGGAGTCGGTGAGAGCGGGGTGAGTCGGGGAGAGCGGGGCGAGTCGGTCAGAGCGGGGGTAGTCGGTGAGAGCGGGGGGAGTCGGTGAGAGCGGGGGGAGTCGGTGAGAGCGGGGCGAGTCGGTGAGAGCGGGGGGAGTCGGTGAGAGCGGGGGGAGTCGGTGAGAGCGGGGGGAGTCGGGGAGAGCGGGGGAAGTCGGTGAGAGCGGGGGGAGTCGGGGAGAGCGGGGGGAGTCGGGGAGAGCGGGGGGAGTCGGTGAGAGCGGGGGGAGTCGGGGAGACGGGGGGGGAGTCCGTGACAGTGGGGGGAGTCGGGGAGACGGGGGGAGTCGGGGAGACGGGGGAGTCGGGGGGAGCGGGGGGAGTCGGCGAGAGCGGGGGGAGTCGGCGAGAGCGGGGGGAGTCGGGGAGAGCGGGGGGAGTCGGTGAGA
Organism: Somniosus microcephalus; assembly: GCF_052327205.1. Lineage (NCBI taxonomy): Eukaryota > Metazoa > Chordata > Chondrichthyes > Squaliformes > Somniosidae > Somniosus > Somniosus microcephalus. Next base: position 38,508,144 of record NC_141016.1, read on the forward strand.
GCTGGGGGAGTCGGGGAGAGCGGGGGGAGTCGGGGAGAGCGGGGGGAGTCGGCGAGAGCGGGGGGAGTCGGCGAGAGCGGGGGGAGTCGGCGAGAGCGGGTGGAGTCGGTGAGAGCGGGGGGAGTCGGGGAGAGCGGGGGGAGTCGGTGAGAGCGGGGGGAGTCGGGGAGAGCGGGGGGAGTCGGGGAGAGCGGGGGGAGTCCGTGAGAGCGGGGGGAGTCGGGGAGACGGGGGGAGTCGGGGAGACGGGGGGAGCGGGGCGAGTCGGCGAGAGCGGGGGGAGTCGGCGAGAGCGGGGGGAGTCGGGGGGAGCGGGGGGAGTCGGTGAGAGCGGGGGGAGTCGGTGAGAGCGGGGGGAGTCAGGGGGAGCGGGGCGAGTCGGTGAGAGCGGTGGGAGTCGGTGAGAGCGGGGGGAGTCGGTGAGAGCGGGGGGAGTCGGCGCGAGCGGGGGGAGTCGGCGAGAGCGGGGGGAGTCGGCGAGAGCGGGGGGAGTCGGCGAGAGCGGGGGGACTCGGCGAGAGCGGGGGGAGTCGGTGAGACGGGGGGAGTCAGCGAGAGCGGGGGGAGTCGGCGAGAGCGGGGGGAGTCGGCGAGAGCGGGGGGAGTCGGTGAGAGCGGGGGGAGTCGGCGAGAGCGGGGGGAGTCAGCGAGAGCGGGGGGAGTCGGTGAGAGCGGGGGGAGTCGGGGAGAGCGGGGGGAGTCGGGGAGAGCGGGGGGAGTCCGTGAGAGCGGGGGGAGTCGGGGAGACGGGGGGAGTCGGGGAGACGGGGGAGTAGGGGGGAGCGGGGGGAGTCGGCGAGAGCGGGGGGAGTCGGCGAGAGCGGGGGGAGTCGGGGGGAGCGGGGGGTGTCGGTGAGAGCGGGGGGAGTCGGTGAGAGCGGGGGGAGTCAGGGGGATCGGGGCGAGTCGGTGAGAGCGGTGGGAGTCGGTGAGAGCGGGCGGGGTCGGCGAGAGCGGGGGGAGTCGGTGAGAGCGGGGGGAGTCGGCGAGAGCGGGGGGAGTCGGCGAGAGCGGGGGGAGTCGGTGAGACGGGGGGAGTCGGCGAGAGCGGGGGGAATCGGCGAGAGCGGGGGGAGTCGGTGAGAGCGGGGGGAGTCGGCGAGAGCGGGGGGAGTCGGCGAGAGCGGGGGGAGTCGGCGAGAGCGGGGGGAGTCGGTGAGAGCAGGGGGAGTCGGTGAGAGCGGGGGGAGTCGGGGAGAGCGGGGGGAGTCGGCGAGAGCGGGGGGAGTCGGCGAGAGCGGGGGGGAGTCGGCGAGAGCGGGGGGAGTCGGTGAGAGCGGGGGGAGTCGGGGAGAGCGGGGGGAGTCGGCGAGAGCGGGAGGAGTCGGCGAGAGCGGGGGGAGTCGGCGAGAGCGGGGGGGAGTCGGCGAGAGCGGGGGGGGGTGGCGAGAGCGGGGGAAGTCGGGGAGAGCGGGGGGAGTCGGTGAGAGCGGGGGGAGTCGGGGAGACGGGGGGAGTCGGGGAGACGGGGGAGTCGGGGGGAGCGGGGGGAGTCGGTGAGAGCGGGGGGAGTCGGTGAGAGCGGGGGGAGTCGGGGAGACGGGGGAGTCGGCGAGAGCGGGGGGAGTCGGGGAGACGGGGGGGAGTCGGCGAGAGCGGGGGGAGTCGGCGAGAGCGGGGGGAGTCGGTGAGACGGGGGGGAGTCGGCGAGAGCGGGCGGAGTCGGTGAGAGCGGGGGGAGTCGGTGAGAGCGGGGGGAGCCGGCGAGAGCGGGGGGAGTCGGTGAGAGCGGGGCGAGTCGGTGAGACGGGGCGAGTCGGGGAGACGGGGGAGTCAGGGGGAGCGGGGCGAGTCGGTGAGAGCGGGGGGAGTCGGCGAGAGCGGGGGGAGTCGGCGAGAGCGGGGGGAGTCGGCGAGAGCGGGGGGAGTCGGTGAGAGTGGGGGGAGTCGGGGGGAGTCGGGGAGAGCGGGGGGAGTCGGTGAGACGGGGGGAGTCGGTGAGAGCGGGGGGAGTCGGGGAGAGCGGGGGGAGTCGGTGAGAGCGGGGGGAGTCGGGGAGAGCGGGGGGAGTCGGGGAGAGCGGGGGGAGTCAGTGAGAGCGGGGGGAGTCGGGGAGACGGGGGGGAGTCAGTGAGAGCGGGGGGAGTCGGGGAGATGGGGGGAGTCGGGGAGACGGGGGAGTCGGGGGGAGCGGGGGGAGTCGGCGAGAGCGGGGGGAGTCGGCGAGAGCCGGGGGAGTCGGCGAGAGCGGGGGGAGTCGGCGAGAGCGGGGGGAGTCGGCGAGAGCGGGTGGAGTCGGTGAGAGCGGGGGGAGTCGGGGAGAGCGGGGGGAGTCGGTGAGAGCGGGGGGAGTCGGGGAGAGCGGGGGGAGTCGGGGAGAGCGGGGGGAGTCCGTGAGAGCGGGGGGAGTCGGGGAGACGGGGGGAGTCGGGGAGACGGGGGAGTCGGCGAGAGCGGGGGGAGTCGGCGAGAGCAGGGGGAGTCGGCGAGAGCGGGGGGAGTCGGCGAGAGCGGGGGGAGTCGGAGAGAGCGGGGGGAGTCGGTGAGAGCGGGGGGAGTCGGTGAGAGCGGGGGGAGTCGGGGAGAGCGGGGGGATTCTGTGAGAGCGGGGGGAGTCGGGGAGACGGGGGGAGTCGGGGAGACGGGGGAGTCGGGGGGAGCGGGGGGAGTCGGCGAGAGCGGGGGGAGTCGGCGAGAGCGGGGGGAGTCGGCGAGAGCGGGGGGAGTCGGCGAGAGCGGGGGGAGTCGGGGAGAGCGGGGGGAGTCGGTGAGAGCGGGGGGAGTCGGTGAGAGCCAGGGGAGTCGGTGAGAGCGGGGGGAGTCGGGGAGAGCGGGGGGAGTCGGTGAGAGCAGGGGGAGTCGGGGAGAGCGGGGGGAGTCGGGGAGAGCGGGGGGAGTCGGTGAGAGCGGGGGGAGTCGGGGAGAGCGGGGGGAGTCGGCGAGAGCGGGGGGAGTCCGTGAGAGCGGGGGGAGTCGGGGAGACGGGGGGAGTCAGGGAGACGGGGGAGTCGGCGAGAGCGGGGGGAGTGGCGAGAGCGGGGGGAGTCGGCGAGAGCGGGGGGAGTCGGCGAGAGCGGGGGGAGTCGGCGAGAGCGGGGGGAGTCGGTGAGAGCGGGGGGAGTCGGGGAGAGCGGGGGGAGTCGGTGAGACGGGGGGGAGTCGGTGAGACGGGGGGGAGTCGGCGAGAGCGGGGGGAGTCGGTGAGACGGGGGGGAGTCGGCGAGAGCGGGGGGGAGTCGGCGAGAGCGGGGGGAGTCGGTGAGAGCGGGGGGAGTCGGTGAGAGCGGGGAGAGTCGGGGGGAGCGGGGGGAGTCGGGGAGAGCGGGGGGAGTCGGTGAGAGCTGGGGGAGTCGGCGAGAGCGGGGGGAGTCGGTGAGAGCGGGGGGAGTCGGCGAGAGCGGGGTGAGTCGGCGAGAGCGGGGGGAGTCGGTGAGAGCGGGGGGAGTCGGTGAGAGCGGGGGGAGTCGGGGAGACGGGGGAGTCGGGGGCAGCGGGGGGAGTCGGCGAGAGCGGGGGGAGAAGGCGAGAGCGGGGGGAGTCGGCGAGAGCGGGGGGAGTCGGCGAGAGCGGGGGGAGTCGGTGAGAGCGGGGGGAGTCGGGGAGAGCGGGGGGAGTCGGTGAGAGCGGGGGGAGTCGGGGATAGCGGGGGGAGTCGGGTAGAGAGCGGGGGGAGTCAGTGAGAGCGGGGGGAGTCGGGGAGACGGGGGGAGTCCGGGAGACGGGGGAGTCGGCGAGAGCGGGGGGAGTCGGCGAGAGCGGGGGGAGTCGGCGAGAGCGGGGGGAGTCGGCGAGAGCGGGGGGAGTCGGTGAGAGCGGGGGGAGTCGGGGAGAGCGGGGGGAGTCGGGGAGACGGGAGGGAGTCAGTGAGAGCGGGGGGAGTCGGGGAGACGGGGGGAGTCGGGGAGACGGGGGAGTCGGGGGGAGCGGGGGGAGTCGGTGAGAGCGGAGGGAGTCGGTGAGAGCGGGGGGAGTCGGCGAGAGCGGGGGGAGTCGGCGAGAGCGGGGGGAGTCGGTGAGAGCGGGGGGAGTCGGTGAGAGCGGGGGGAGTCGGTGTGAGCGGGGAGAGTCGGTGAGAGCGGGGGGAGTCGGTGAGAGCGGGGGGAGTCGGTGAGAGCGGGGGGAGTCGGTGAGAGCGGGGGGAGTCGGGGAGACGGGGGGAGTCGGGGAGACGGGGGAGTCGGGGGGAGCGGGGGGAGTCGGTGAGAGCGGAGGGAGTCGGTGAGAGCGGGGGGAGTCGGGGAGACGGGGGAGTCGGCGAGAGCGGGGGGAGTCGGGGAGACGGGGGGGAGTCGGCGAGAGCGGGGGGAGTCGGCGAGAGCGGGGGGAGTCGGTGAGACGGGGGAGAGTCGGCGAGAGCGGGCGGAGTCGGTGAGAGCGGGGGGAGTCGGTGAGAGCGGGGGGAGTCGGGGAGAGCGGGGGGAGTCGGGGAGAGCGGGGGGGAGTCGGCGAGAGCGGGGGGAGTCGGTGAGAGCGGGGGGAGTCGGGGGGAGCGGGGGGAGTCGGGGAGAGCGGGGGGAGTCGGTGAGACGGGGGGGAGTCGGCGAGAGCGGGGGGGAGTCGGTGAGACGGGGGGGAGTCGGTGAGACAGGGGGGAGTCGGCGAGAGCGGGGGGAGTCGGGGAGACGGGGGGGAGTCGGCGAGAGCGGGGGGGAGTCGGCGAGAGCGGGGGGAGTCGGCGAGAGCGGGGAGAGTCGGGGGGAGCGGGGGGAGTCGGGGAGAGCGGGGGGAGTCGGGGAGAGCGGGGGGAGTCGGCGAGAGCGGGGGGAGTCGGGGAGAGCCGGGGGAGTCGGAGAGAGAGGGGGGAGTCGGCGAGAGCAGGGGGAGTCGGTGAGAGCGGGGGGTGTCGGCGAGAGCGGGGGGAGTCGGCGAGAGCGGGGGGAGTCGGCGAGAGCGGGGGGAGTCGGGGAGACGGGGGGAGTCGGGGAGACGGGGGAGTCGGCGAGAGCGGGGGGAGTCGGCGAGAGCAGGGGGAGTCGGCGAGAGCGGGGGGAGTCGGCGAGAGCGGGGGGAGTCGGAGAGAGCGGGGGGAGTCGGTGAGAGCGGGGGGAGTCGGTGAGAGCGGGGGGAGTCGGGGAGAGCGGGGGGATTCTGTGAGAGCGGGGGGAGTCGGGGAGACGGGGGGAGTCGGGGAGACGGGGGAGTCGGGGGGAGCGGGGGGAGTCGGCGAGAGCGGGGGGAGTCGGCGAGAGCGGGGGGAGTCGGCGAGAGCGGGGGGAGTCGGCGAGAGCGGGGGGAGTCGGGGAGAGCGGGGGGAGTCGGTGAGAGCGGGGGGAGTCGGTGAGAGCCAGGGGAGTCGGTGAGAGCGGGGGGAGTCGGGGAGAGCGGGGGGAGTCGGTGAGAGCAGGGGGAGTCGGGGAGAGCGGGGGGAGTCGGGGAGAGCGGGGGGAGTCGGTGAGAGCGGGGGGAGTCGGGGAGAGCGGGGGGAGTCGGCGAGAGCGGGGGGAGTCCGTGAGAGCGGGGGGAGTCGGGGAGACGGGGGGAGTCAGGGAGACGGGGGAGTCGGCGAGAGCGGGGGGAGTGGCGAGAGCGGGGGGAGTCGGCGAGAGCGGGGGGAGTCGGCGAGAGCGGGGGGAGTCGGCGAGAGCGGGGGGAGTCGGTGAGAGCGGGGGGAGTCGGGGAGAGCGGGGGGAGTCGGTGAGACGGGGGGGAGTCGGTGAGACGGGGGGGAGTCGGCGAGAGCGGGGGGAGTCGGTGAGACGGGGGGGAGTCGGCGAGAGCGGGGGGGAGTCGGCGAGAGCGGGGGGAGTCGGTGAGAGCGGGGGGAGTCGGTGAGAGCGGGGAGAGTCGGGGGGAGCGGGGGGAGTCGGGGAGAGCGGGGGGAGTCGGTGAGAGCGGGGGGAGTCGGCGAGAGCGGGGGGAGTCGGTGAGAGCGGGGGGAGTCGGCGAGAGCGGGGTGAGTCGGCGAGAGCGGGGGGAGTCGGTGAGAGCGGGGGGAGTCGGTGAGAGCGGGGGGAGTCGGGGAGACGGGGGAGTCGGGGGCAGCGGGGGGAGTCGGCGAGAGCGGGGGGAGAAGGCGAGAGCGGGGGGAGTCGGCGAGAGCGGGGGGAGTCGGCGAGAGCGGGGGGAGTCGGTGAGAGCGGGGGGAGTCGGGGAGAGCGGGGGGAGTCGGTGAGAGCGGGGGGAGTCGGGGATAGCGGGGGGAGTCGGGTAGAGAGCGGGGGGAGTCAGTGAGAGCGGGGGGAGTCGGGGAGACGGGGGGAGTCCGGGAGACGGGGGAGTCGGCGAGAGCGGGGGGAGTCGGCGAGAGCGGGGGGAGTCGGCGAGAGCGGGGGGAGTCGGCGAGAGCGGGGGGAGTCGGTGAGAGCGGGGGGAGTCGGGGAGAGCGGGGGGAGTCGGGGAGACGGGAGGGAGTCAGTGAGAGCGGGGGGAGTCGGGGAGACGGGGGGAGTCGGGGAGACGGGGGAGTCGGGGGGAGCGGGGGGAGTCGGTGAGAGCGGAGGGAGTCGGTGAGAGCGGGGGGAGTCGGCGAGAGCGGGGGGAGTCGGCGAGAGCGGGGGGAGTCGGTGAGAGCGGGGGGAGTCGGTGAGAGCGGGGGGAGTCGGTGTGAGCGGGGAGAGTCGGTGAGAGCGGGGGGAGTCGGTGAGAGCGGGGGGAGTCGGTGAGAGCGGGGGGAGTCGGTGAGAGCGGGGGGAGTCGGGGAGACGGGGGGAGTCGGGGAGACGGGGGAGTCGGGGGGAGCGGGGGGAGTCGGTGAGAGCGGAGGGAGTCGGTGAGAGCGGGGGGAGTCGGGGAGACGGGGGAGTCGGCGAGAGCGGGGGGAGTCGGGGAGACGGGGGGGAGTCGGCGAGAGCGGGGGGAGTCGGCGAGAGCGGGGGGAGTCGGTGAGACGGGGGAGAGTCGGCGAGAGCGGGCGGAGTCGGTGAGAGCGGGGGGAGTCGGTGAGAGCAGGGGGAGTCGGGGAGAGCGGGGGGAGTCGGGGAGAGCGGGGGGGAGTCGGCGAGAGCGGGGGGAGTCGGTGAGAGCGGGGGGAGTCGGGGGGAGCGGGGGGAGTCGGGGAGAGCGGGGGGAGTCGGTGAGACGGGGGGGAGTCGGCGAGAGCGGGGGGGAGTCGGTGAGACGGGGGGGAGTCGGTGAGACAGGGGGGAGTCGGCGAGAGCGGGGGGAGTCGGGGAGACGGGGGGGAGTCGGCGAGAGCGGGGGGGAGTCGGCGAGAGCGGGGGGAGTCGGCGAGAGCGGGGAGAGTCGGGGGGAGCGGGGGGAGTCGGGGAGAGCGGGGGGAGTCGGGGAGAGCGGGGGGAGTCGGCGAGAGCGGGGGGAGTCGGGGAGAGCCGGGGGAGTCGGAGAGAGAGGGGGGAGTCGGCGAGAGCAGGGGGAGTCGGTGAGAGCGGGGGGTGTCGGCGAGAGCGGGGGGAGTCGGCGAGAGCGGGGGGAGTCGGCGAGAGCGGGGGGAGTCGGCGAGAGCGGGGGGAGTCGGTGAGACGGGGGAAGTCGGCGAGAGCGGGGGGAGTCGGCGAGAGCGGGGGGAGTCGGGGAGAGCGGGGGGAGTCGGCGAGAGCGGGGGGAGTCGGCGAGAGCGGGGGGAGTCGGGGACAGCGGGGGGAGTCGGGGACAGCGGGGGGAGTCGGCGAGAGCGGGGCGAGTCGGTGAGAGCGGGGCGAGTCGGTGAGACGGGGCGAGTCGGGGAGACGGGGGAGTCAGGGGGAGCGGGGCGAGTCGGTGAGAGCGGGGGGAGTCGGCGAGAGCGGGGGGAGTCGGCGAGAGCGGGGGGAGTCGGCGAGAGCGGGGGGAGTCGGCGAGAGCAGGGGGAGTCGGCGAGAGCGGGGAGAGTCGGGGAGAGCGGGGGGAGTCGGCGAGAGCGGGGGGAGTCGGCGAGAGCGGGGGGAGTCGTTGAGAGCGGGGGGAGTCGGGGAGAGCGGGGGGAGTCGGTGAGAGCGGGGGGAGTCGGTGTGAGCGGGGGGAGTCGGTGAGAGCGGGGGGAGTCGGTGAGAGCGGGGGGAGTCGGTGTGAGCGGGGGAGTCGGTGAGAGCGGGGGGAGTCGGTGAGAGCGGGGGGGAGTCGGGGAGAGCGGGGGGAGTCGGTGAGAGCGGGGGGAGTCGGGGAGAGCGGGGGGAGTCGGGGAGACGGGGGGAGTCGGGGAGACGGGGGAGTCGGGGGGAGCGGGGGGAGTCGGTGAGAGCGGGGGGAGTCGGTGAGAGCGGGGGGAGTCGGGGAGACGGGGGAGTCGGCGAGAGCGGGGGGAGTCGGGGAGACGGGAGGGAGTCGGCGAGAGCGGGGGGAGTCGGTGAGAGCGGGGGGAGTCGGCGAGAGCGGGGGGAGTCGGTGAGACGGGGGGAGTCAGCGAGAGCGGGGGGAGTCGGCGAGAGCGGGGGGAGTCGGTGAGAGCGGGGGGAGCCGGCGAGAGCGGGGGGAGTCGGTGAGAGCGGGGCGAGTCGGTGAGACGGGGCGAGTCGGGGGAGTCAGGGGGAGCGGGGCGAGTCGGTGAGAGCGGTGGGAGTCGGCGAGAGCGGGGGGAGTCGGCGAGAGCGGGGGGAGTCGGTGAGAGCGGGGGGAGTCGGGGGGAGCGGGGGGAGTCGGTGAGAGCGGGGGGAGTCGGGGAGAGCGGGGGGAGTCGGGGAGACGGGGGGAGTCGGGGAGACGGGGGAGTCGGGGGGAGCGGGGGGAGTCGGTGAGAGCGGGGGGAGTCGGTGAGAGCGGGGGGAGTTGGGGAGACGGGGGAGTCGGCGAGAGCGGGGGGAGTCGGGGAGACGGGAGGGAGTCGGCGAGAGCGGGGGGAGTCGGTGAGAGCGGGGGGAGTCGGCGAGAGCGGGGGGAGTCGGTGAGACGGGGGGAGTCAGCGAGAGCGGGGGGAGTCGGCGAGAGCGGGGGGAGTCGGTGAGAGCGGGGGGAGCCGGCGAGAGCGGGGGGAGTCGGTGAGAGCGGGGCGAGTCGGTGAGAGCGGGGGGAGTCGGGGAGTCGGCGAGAGCGGGGGGAGTCGGCGAGAGCGGGGGGAGTCGGCGAGAGCCGGGGGAGTCGGCGAGAGCGGGGGGAGTCGGCGAGAGCGGGGGGAGTCGGCGAGAGCGGGTGGAGTCGGTGAGAGCGGGGGGAGTCGGGGAGAGCGGGGGGAGTCGGTGAGAGCGGGGGGAGTCGGGGAGAGCGGGGGGAGTCGGGGAGAGCGGGGGGAGTCCGTGAGAGCGGGGGGAGTCGGGGAGACGGGGGAGTCGGCGAGAGCAGGGGGAGTCGGCGAGAGCGGGGGGAGTCGGCGAGAGCAGGGGGAGTCGGCGAGAGCGGGGGGAGTCGGCGAGAGCGGGGGGAGTCGGAGAGAGCGGGGGGAGTCGGTGAGAGCGGGGGGAGTCGGTGAGAGCGGGGGGAGTCGGGGAGAGCGGGGGGAGTCGGGGAGAGCGGGGGGAGTCTGTGAGAGCGGGGGGAGTCGGGGAGACGGGGGGAGTCGGGGAGACGGGGGAGTCGGGGGGAGCGGGGGGAGTCGGCGAGAGCGGGGGGAGTCGGCGAGAGCGGGGGGAGTCGGCGAGAGCGGGGGGAGTCGGCGAGAGCGGGGGGAGTCGGGGAGAGCGGGGGGAGTCGGTGAGAGCGGGGGGAGTCGGTGAGAGCCAGGGGAGTCGGTGAGAGCGGGGGGAGTCGGGGAGAGCGGGGGGAGTCGGTGAGAGCGGGGGGAGTCGGGGAGAGCGGGGGGAGTCGGGGAGAGCGGGGGGAGTCGGTGAGAGCGGGGGGAGTCGGGGAGAGCGGGGGGAGTCGGCGAAGCGGGGGGAGTCCGTGAGAGCGGGGGGAGTCGGGGAGACGGGGGGAGTCAGGGAGACGGGGGAGTCGGCGAGAGCGGGGGGAGTCGGCGAGAGCGGGGGGAGTCGGCGAGAGCGGGGGGAGTCGGCGAGAGCGGGGGGAGTCGGCGAGAGCGGGGGGAGTCGGCGAGAGCGGGGGGAGTCGGGGAGAGCGGGGGGAGTCGGTGAGACGGGGGGGAGTCGGTGAGACGGGGGGGAGTCGGCGAGAGCGGGGGGAGTCGGTGAGACGGGGGGGAGTCGGCGAGAGCGGGGGGGAGTCGGCGAGAGCGGGGGGAGTCGGTGAGAGCGGGGAGAGTCGGGGGGAGCGGGGGGAGTCGGGGAGAGCGGGGGGAGTCGGTGAGAGCGGGGGGAGTCGGCGAGAGCGGGGGGAGTCGGTGAGAGCGGGGGGAGTCGGCGAGAGCGGGGTGAGTCGGCGAGAGCGGGGGGAGTCGGTGAGAGCGGGGGGAGTCGGTGAGAGCGGGGGGAGTCGGGGAGACGGGGGAGTCGGGGGCAGCGGGGGGAGTCGGCGAGAGCGGGGGGAGAAGGCGAGAGCGGGGGGAGTCGGCGAGAGCGGGGGGAGTCGGCGAGAGCGGGGGGAGTCGGTGAGAGCGGGGGGAGTCGGGGAGAGCGGGGGGAGTCGGTGAGAGCGGGGGGAGTCGGGGATAGCGGGGGGAGTCGGGTAGAGAGCGGGGGGAGTCAGTGAGAGCGGGGGGAGTCGGGGAGACGGGGGGAGTCGGGGAGACGGGGGAGTCGAGGGGAGTCGGCGAGAGCGGGGGGAGTCGGCGAGAGCGGGGGGAGTCGGCGAGAGCGGGGGGAGTCGGCGAGAGCGGGGGGAGTCGGCGAGAGCGGGGGGAGTCGGTGAGAGCGGGGGGAGTCGGGGAGAGCGGGGGGAGTCGGGGAGACGGGAGGGAGTCAGTGAGAGCGGGGGGAGTCGGGGAGACGGGGGGAGTCGGGGAGACGGGGGAGTCGGGGGGAGCGGGGGGAGTCGGTGAGAGCGGAGGGAGTCGGTGAGAGCGGGGGGAGTCGGCGAGAGCGGGGGGAGTCGGCGAGAGCGGGGGGAGTCGGTGAGAGCGGGGGGAGTCGGTGAGAGCGGGGGGAGTCGGTGTGAGCGGGGGGAGTCGGTGAGAGCGGGGGGAGTCGGTGAGAGCGGGGGGAGTCGGTGTGAGCGGGGAGAGTCGGTGAGAGCGGGGGGAGTTGGTGAGAGCGGGGGGAGTCGGTGAGAGCGGGGGGAGTCGGTGAGAGCGGGGGGAGTCGGGGAGAGCGGGGGGAGTCGGGGAGACGGGGGGAGTCGGGGAGACGGGGGAGTCGGGGGGAGCGGGGGGAGTCGGTGAGAGCGGGGGGAGTCGGTGAGAGCGGGGGGAGTCGGGGAGACGGGGGAGTCGGCGAGAGCGGGGGGAGTCGGGGAGACGGGGGGGAGTCGGCGAGAGCGGGGGGAGTCGGCGAGAGCGGGGGGAGTCGGTGAGACGGGGGAGAGTCGGCGAGAGCGGGCGGAGTCGGTGAGAGCGGGGGGAGTCGGTGAGAGCGGGGGGAGTCGGGGAGAGCGGGGGGAGTCGGGGAGAGCGGGGGGGAGTCGGCGAGAGCGGGGGGAGTCGGTGAGAGCGGGGGGAGTCGGGGGGAGCGGGGGGAGTCGGGGAGAGCGGGGGGAGTCGGAGAGACGGGGGGGAGTCGGCGAGAGCGGGGGGGAGTCGGTGAGACGGGGGGGAGTCGGTGAGACGGGGGGGAGTCGGCGAGAGCGGGGGGAGTCGGGGAGACGGGGGGGAGTCGGCGAGAGCGGGGGGGAGTCGGCGAGAGCGGGGGGAGTCGGCGAGAGCGGGGAGAGTCGGGGGGAGCGGGGGGAGTCGGGGAGAGCGGGGGGAGTCGGTGAGAGCGGGGGGAGTCGGCGAGAGCGGGGGGAGTCGGGGGAGTCGGAGAGAGAGGGGGGAGTCGGCGAGAGCAGGGGGAGTCGGTGAGAGCGGGGGGTGTCGGCGAGAGCGGGGGGAGTCGGCGAGAGCGGGGGGAGTCGGCGAGAGCGGGGGGAGTCGGCGAGAGCGGGGGGAGTCGGTGAGACGGGGGAAGTCGGCGAGAGCGGGGGGAGTCGGCGAGAGCGGGGGGAGTCGGGGAGAGCGGGGGGAGTCGGCGAGAGCGGGGGGAGTCGGCGAGAGCGGGGGGAGTCGGGGACAGCGGGGGGAGTCGGCGAGAGCGGGGCGAGTCGGTGAGAGCGGGGCGAGTCGGTAAGACGGGGCGAGTCGGGGAGACGGGGGAGTCAGGGGGAGCGGGGCGAGTCGGTGAGAGCGGGGGGAGTCGGCGAGAGCGGGGGGAGTCGGCGAGAGCGGGGGGAGTCGGCGAGAGCGGGGGGAGTCGGCGAGAGCAGGGGGAGTCGGCGAGAGCGGGGAGAGTCGGGGAGAGCGGGGGGAGTCGGCGAGAGCGGGGGGAGTCGGCGAGAGCGGGGGGAGTCGTTGAGAGCGGGGGGAGTCGGGGAGAGCGGGGGGAGTCGGTGAGAGCGGGGGGAGTCGGTGTGAGCGGGGGGAGTCGGTGAGAGCGGGGGGAGTCGGTGAGAGCGGGGGGAGTCGGGGAGAGCGGGGGGAGTCGGGGAGAGCGGGGGGGAGTCGGCGAGAGCGGGGGGAGTCGGTGAGAGCGGGGGGAGTCGGGGAGAGCGGGGGGAGTCGGTGAGACGGGGGGGAGTCGGCGAGAGCGGGGGGGGAGTCGGTGAGACGGGGGGGAGTCGGTGAGACGGGGGGGAGTCGGCGAGAGCGGGGGGAGTCGGCGAGAGCGGGGGGAGTCGGCGAGAGCGGGGGGAGTCGGCGAGAGCAGGGGGAGTCGGCGAGAGCGGGGAGAGTCGGGGAGAGCGGGGGGAGTCGGCGAGAGCGGGGGGAGTCGGCGAGAGCGGGGGGAGTCGTTGAGAGCGGGGGGAGTCGGGGAGAGCGGGGGGAGTCGGTGAGAGCGGGGGGAGTCGGTGTGAGCGGGGGGAGTCGGTGAGAGCGGGGGGAGTCGGTGAGAGCGGGGGGAGTCGGTGTGAGCGGGGGAGTCGGTGAGAGCGGGGGGAGTCGGTGAGAGCGGGGGGAGTCGGGGAGAGCGGGGGGAGTCGGTGAGAGCGGGGGGAGTCGGGGAGAGCGGGGGGAGTCGGGGAGACGGGGGGAGTCGGGGAGACGGGGGAGTCGGGGGGAGCGGGGGGAGTCGGTGAGAGCGGGGGGAGTCGGTGAGAGCGGGGGGAGTCGGGGAGACGGGGGAGTCGGCGAGAGCGGGGGGAGTCGGGGAGACGGGAGGGAGTCGGCGAGAGCGGGGGGAGTCGGTGAGAGCGGGGGGAGTCGGCGAGAGCGGGGGGAGTCGGTGAGACGGGGGGAGTCAGCGAGAGCGGGGGGAGTCGGCGAGAGCGGGGGGAGTCGGTGAGAGCGGGGGGAGCCGGCGAGAGCGGGGGGAGTCGGTGAGAGCGGGGCGAGTCGGTGAGACGGGGCGAGTCGGGGAGACGGGGGAGTCAGGGGGAGCGGGGCGAGTCGGTGAGAGCGGTGGGAGTCGGCGAGAGCGGGGGGAGTCGGCGAGAGCGGGGGGAGTCGGTGAGAGCGGGGGGAGTCGGGGGGAGCGGGGGGAGTCGGTGAGAGCGGGGGGAGTCGGGGAGAGCGGGGGGAGTCGGGGAGACGGGGGGAGTCGGGGAGACGGGGGAGTCGGGGGGAGCGGGGGGAGTCGGTGAGAGCGGGGGGAGTCGGTGAGAGCGGGGGGAGTTGGGGAGACGGGGGAGTCGGCGAGAGCGGGGGGAGTCGGGGAGACGGGAGGGAGTCGGCGAGAGCGGGGGGAGTCGGTGAGAGCGGGGGGAGTCGGCGAGAGCGGGGGGAGTCGGTGAGACGGGGGGAGTCAGCGAGAGCGGGGGGAGTCGGCGAGAGCGGGGGGAGTCGGTGAGAGCGGGGGGAGCCGGCGAGAGCGGGGGGAGTCGGTGAGAGCGGGGCGAGTCGGTGAGAGCGGGGGGAGTCGGGGAGTCGGCGAGAGCGGGGGGAGTCGGCGAGAGCGGGGGGAGTCGGCGAGAGCCGGGGGAGTCGGCGAGAGCGGGGGGAGTCGGCGAGAGCGGGGGGAGTCGGCGAGAGCGGGTGGAGTCGGTGAGAGCGGGGGGAGTCGGGGAGAGCGGGGGGAGTCGGTGAGAGCGGGGGGAGTCGGGGAGAGCGGGGGGAGTCGGGGAGAGCGGGGGGAGTCCGTGAGAGCGGGGGGAGTCGGGGAGACGGGGGAGTCGGCGAGAGCGGGGGGAGTCGGCGAGAGCAGGGGGAGTCGGCGAGAGCGGGGGGAGTCGGCGAGAGCGGGGGGAGTCGGAGAGAGCGGGGGGAGTCGGTGAGAGCGGGGGGAGTCGGTGAGAGCGGGGGGAGTCGGGGAGAGCGGGGGGAGTCGGGGAGAGCGGGGGGAGTCTGTGAGAGCGGGGGGAGTCGGGGAGACGGGGGGAGTCGGGGAGACGGGGGAGTCGGGGGGAGCGGGGGGAGTCGGCGAGAGCGGGGGGAGTCGGCGAGAGCGGGGGGAGTCGGCGAGAGCGGGGGGAGTCGGCGAGAGCGGGGGGAGTCGGGGAGAGCGGGGGGAGTCGGTGAGAGCGGGGGGAGTCGGTGAGAGCCAGGGGAGTCGGTGAGAGCGGGGGGAGTCGGGGAGAGCGGGGGGAGTCGGTGAGAGCGGGGGGAGTCGGGGAGAGCGGGGGGAGTCGGGGAGAGCGGGGGGAGTCGGTGAGAGCGGGGGGAGTCGGGGAGAGCGGGGGGAGTCGGCGAAGCGGGGGGAGTCCGTGAGAGCGGGGGGAGTCGGGGAGACGGGGGGAGTCAGGGAGACGGGGGAGTCGGCGAGAGCGGGGGGAGTCGGCGAGAGCGGGGGGAGTCGGCGAGAGCGGGGGGAGTCGGCGAGAGCGGGGGGAGTCGGCGAGAGCGGGGGGAGTCGGCGAGAGCGGGGGGAGTCGGGGAGAGCGGGGGGAGTCGGTGAGACGGGGGGGAGTCGGTGAGACGGGGGGGAGTCGGCGAGAGCGGGGGGAGTCGGTGAGACGGGGGGGAGTCGGCGAGAGCGGGGGGGAGTCGGCGAGAGCGGGGGGAGTCGGTGAGAGCGGGGAGAGTCGGGGGGAGCGGGGGGAGTCGGGGAGAGCGGGGGGAGTCGGTGAGAGCGGGGGGAGTCGGCGAGAGCGGGGGGAGTCGGTGAGAGCGGGGGGAGTCGGCGAGAGCGGGGTGAGTCGGCGAGAGCGGGGGGAGTCGGTGAGAGCGGGGGGAGTCGGTGAGAGCGGGGGGAGTCGGGGAGACGGGGGAGTCGGGGGCAGCGGGGGGAGTCGGCGAGAGCGGGGGGAGAAGGCGAGAGCGGGGGGAGTCGGCGAGAGCGGGGGGAGTCGGCGAGAGCGGGGGGAGTCGGTGAGAGCGGGGGGAGTCGGGGAGAGCGGGGGGAGTCGGTGAGAGCGGGGGGAGTCGGGGATAGCGGGGGGAGTCGGGTAGAGAGCGGGGGGAGTCAGTGAGAGCGGGGGGAGTCGGGGAGACGGGGGGAGTCGGGGAGACGGGGGAGTCGAGGGGAGTCGGCGAGAGCGGGGGGAGTCGGCGAGAGCGGGGGGAGTCGGCGAGAGCGGGGGGAGTCGGCGAGAGCGGGGGGAGTCGGCGAGAGCGGGGGGAGTCGGGGAGAGCGGGGGGAGTCGGGGAGACGGGAGGGAGTCAGTGAGAGCGGGGGGAGTCGGGGAGACGGGGGGAGTCGGGGAGACGGGGGAGTCGGGGGGAGCGGGGGGAGTCGGTGAGAGCGGAGGGAGTCGGTGAGAGCGGGGGGAGTCGGCGAGAGCGGGGGGAGTCGGCGAGAGCGGGGGGAGTCGGTGAGAGCGGGGGGAGTCGGTGAGAGCGGGGGGAGTCGGTGTGAGCGGGGGGAGTCGGTGAGAGCGGGGGGAGTCGGTGAGAGCGGGGGGAGTCGGTGTGAGCGGGGAGAGTCGGTGAGAGCGGGGGGAGTTGGTGAGAGCGGGGGGAGTCGGTGAGAGCGGGGGGAGTCGGTGAGAGCGGGGGGAGTCGGGGAGAGCGGGGGGAGTCGGGGAGACGGGGGGAGTCGGGGAGACGGGGGAGTCGGGGGGAGCGGGGGGAGTCGGTGAGAGCGGGGGGAGTCGGTGAGAGCGGGGGGAGTCGGGGAGACGGGGGAGTCGGCGAGAGCGGGGGGAGTCGGGGAGACGGGGGGGAGTCGGCGAGAGCGGGGGGAGTCGGCGAGAGCGGGGGGAGTCGGTGAGACGGTGAGAGTCGGCGAGAGCGGGCGGAGTCGGTGAGAGCGGGGGGAGTCGGTGAGAGCGGGGGGAGTCGGGGAGAGCGGGGGGAGTCGGGGAGAGCGGGGGGGAGTCGGCGAGAGCGGGGGGAGTCGGTGAGAGCGGGGGGAGTCGGGGGGAGCGGGGGGAGTCGGGGAGAGCGGGGGGAGTCGGAGAGACGGGGGGGAGTCGGCGAGAGCGGGGGGGAGTCGGTGAGACGGGGGGGAGTCGGTGAGACGGGGGGGAGTCGGCGAGAGCGGGGGGAGTCGGGGAGACGGGGGGGAGTCGGCGAGAGCGGGGGGGAGTCGGCGAGAGCGGGGGGAGTCGGCGAGAGCGGGGAGAGTCGGGGGGAGCGGGGGGAGTCGGGGAGAGCGGGGGGAGTCGGTGAGAGCGGGGGGAGTCGGCGAGAGCGGGGGGAGTCGGGGAGAGCCGGGGGAGTCGGAGAGAGAGGGGGGAGTCGGCGAGAGCAGGGGGAGTCGGTGAGAGCGGGGGGTGTCGGCGAGAGCGGGGGGAGTCGGCGAGAGCGGGGGGAGTCGGCGAGAGCGGGGGGAGTCGGCGAGAGCGGGGGGAGTCGGTGAGACGGGGGAAGTCGGCGAGAGCGGGGGGAGTCGGCGAGAGCGGGGGGAGTCGGGGAGAGCGGGGGGAGTCGGCGAGAGCGGGGGGAGTCGGCGAGAGCGGGGGGAGTCGGGGACAGCGGGGGGAGTCGGCGAGAGCGGGGCGAGTCGGTGAGAGCGGGGCGAGTCGGTGAGACGGGGCGAGTCGGGGAGACGGGGGAGTCAGGGGGAGCGGGGCGAGTCGGTGAGAGCGGGGGGAGTCGGCGAGAGCGGGGGGAGTCGGCGAGAGCGGGGGGAGTCGGCGAGAGCGGGGGGAGTCGGCGAGAGCAGGGGGAGTCGGCGAGAGCGGGGAGAGTCGGGGAGAGCGGGGGGAGTCGGCGAGAGCGGGGGGAGTCGGCGAGAGCGGGGGGAGTCGTTGAGAGCGGGGGGAGTCGGGGAGAGCGGGGGGAGTCGGTGAGAGCGGGGGGAGTCGGTGTGAGCGGGGGGAGTCGGTGAGAGCGGGGGGAGTCGGTGAGAGCGGGGGGAGTCGGGGAGAGCGGGGGGAGTCGGGGAGAGCGGGGGGGAGTCGGCGAGAGCGGGGGGAGTCGGTGAGAGCGGGGGGAGTCGGGGGGAGTCGGGGAGAGCGGGGGGAGTCGGTGAGACGGGGGGGAGTCGGCGAGAGCGGGGGGGAGTCGGTGAGACGGGGGGGAGTCGGTGAGACGGGGGGGAGTCGGCGAGAGCGGGGGGAGTCGGGGAGACGGGGGGGAGTCGGCGAGAGCGGGGGGAGTCGGCGAGAGCGGGGGGAGTCGGCGAGAGCGGGGAGAGTCGGGGGGAGCGGGGGGAGTCGGGGAGAGCGGGGGGAGTCGGTGAGAGCGGGGGGAGTCGGCGAGAGCGGGGGGAGTCGGGGAGAGCCGGGGGAGTCGGAGAGAGAGGGGGGAGTCGGCGAGAGCAGGGGGAGTCGGTGAGAGCGGGGGGTGTCGGCGAGAGCGGGGGGAGTCGGCGAGAGCGGGGGGAGTCGGCGAGAGCGGGGGGAGTCGGTGAGACGGGGGAAGTCGGCGAGAGCGGGGGGAGTCGGCGAGAGCGGGGGGAGTCGGGGAGAGCGGGGGGAGTCGGCGAGAGCGGGGGGAGTCGGCGAGAGCGGGGGGAGTCGGGGACAGCGGGGGGAGTCGGCGAGAGCGGGGCGAGTCGGTGAGAGCGGGGCGAGTCGGTGAGACGGGGCGAGTCGGGGAGACGGGGGAGTCAGGGGGAGCGGGGCGAGTCGGTGAGAGCGGGGGGAGTCGGCGAGAGCGGGGGGAGTCGGCGAGAGCGGGGGGAGTCGGCGAGAGCGGGGGGAGTCGGCGAGAGCAGGGGGAGTCGGCGAGAGCGGGGAGAGTCGGGGAGAGCGGGGGGAGTCGGCGAGAGCGGGGGGAGTCGGCGAGAGCGGGGGGAGTCGTTGAGAGCGGGGGGAGTCGGGGAGAGTCGGTGAGAGCGGGGGGAGTCGGTGTGAGCGGGGGGAGTCGGTGAGAGCGGGGGGAGTCGGTGAGAGCGGGGGGAGTCGGTGTGAGCGGGGGAGTCGGTGAGAGCGGGGGGAGTCGGTGAGAGCGGGGGGAGTCGGGGAGAGCGGGGGGAGTCGGTGAGAGCGGGGGGAGTCGGGGAGAGCGGGGGGAGTCGGGGAGACGGGGGAGTCGGGGGGAGCGGGGGGAGTCGGTGAGAGCGGGGGGAGTCGGTGAGAGCGGGGGGAGTCGGGGAGACGGGGGAGTCGGCGAGAGCGGGGGGAGTCGGGGAGACGGGAGGGAGTCGGCGAGAGCGGGGGGAGTCGGTGAGAGCGGGGGGAGTCGGCGAGAGCGGGGGGAGTCGGTGAGACGGGGGGAGTCAGCGAGAGCGGGGGGAGTCGGCGAGAGCGGGGGGAGTCGGTGAGAGCGGGGGGAGCCGGCGAGAGCGGGGGGAGTCGGTGAGAGCGGGGCGAGTCGGTGAGACGGGGCGAGTCGGGGAGACGGGGGAGTCAGGGGGAGCGGGGCGAGTCGGTGAGAGCGGTGGGAGTCGGCGAGAGCGGGGGGAGTCGGCGAGAGCGGGGGGAGTCGGTGAGAGCGGGGGGAGTCGGGGGGAGCGGGGGGAGTCGGTGAGAGCGGGGGGAGTCGGGGAGAGCGGGGGGAGTCGGGGAGACGGGGGGAGTCGGGGAGACGGGGGAGTCGGGGGGAGCGGGGGGAGTCGGTGAGAGCGGGGGGAGTCGGTGAGAGCGGGGGGAGTTGGGGAGACGGGGGAGTCGGCGAGAGCGGGGGGAGTCGGGGAGACGGGAGGGAGTCGGCGAGAGCGGGGGGAGTCGGTGAGAGCGGGGGGAGTCGGCGAGAGCGGGGGGAGTCGGTGAGACGGGGGGAGTCAGCGAGAGCGGGGGGAGTCGGCGAGAGCGGGGGGAGTCGGTGAGAGCGGGGGGAGCCGGCGAGAGCGGGGGGAGTCGGTGAGAGCGGGGCGAGTCGGTGAGACGGGGCGAGTCGGGGAGACGGGGGAGTCAGGGGGAGCGGGGCGAGTCGGTGAGAGCGGTGGGAGTCGGCGAGAGCGGGGGGAGTCGGCGAGAGCGGGGGGAGTCGGTGAGAGCGGGGGGAGTCGGGGGGAGCGGGGGGAGTCGGGGAGAGCGGGGGGAGTCGGCGAGAGCGGGGGGAGTCGGTGAGACGGGGGAGTCAGCGAGAGCGGGGGGAGTCGGGGGAGTCAGGGGGAGCGGGGGGAGTCGGTGAGAGCGGGGGGAGTCGGCGAGAGCGGGGGGAGTCAGCGAGAGCGGGGGGAGTCGGTGAGAGCGGGGGGAGCGGGGGGAGTCGGGGAGAGCCGGGGGAGTCGGTGAGAGAGGGGGGAGTCGGCGAGAGCGGGGGGAGTCGATGAGAGCGGGGGGAGTCGGCGAGAGCGGGGGGAGTCGGCGAGAGCGGGGGGAGTCGGTGAGACGGGGGGAGTCAGTGAGAGCGGGGGGAGTCGGCGAGAGCGGGGGGAGTCGGTGAGAGCGGGGGAGTCGGCGAGAGCGGGGGGAGTCGGCGAGAGCGGGGGGAGTCGGGGAGAGCGGGGGGAGTCGGCGAGAGCGGGGGGAGTCGGTGAGAGCGGGGCGAGTCGGTGAGACGGGGCGAGTCGGGGAGACGGGGGAGTCAGGGGGAGCGGGGCGAGTCGGTGAGAGCGGGGGGAGTCGGCGAGAGCGGGGGGAGTCGGCGAGAGCGGGGGGAGTCGGCGAGAGCGGGGGGAGTCGGTGAGAGCGGGGGGAGTCGGGGAGAGCGGGGTGAGTCGGTGAGAGCGGGGGGAGTCGGTGAGAGCGGGGGGAGTCGGTGAGAGCGGGGGGAGTCAGGGAGAGCGGGGGGAGTCGGTGAGAGCGGGGGGAGTCGGGGAGAGCGGGGGGAGTCGGGGAGAGCGGGGGGAGTCAGTGAGAGCGGGGGGAGTCGGGGAGACGGGGGGGAGTCAGTGAGAGCGGGGGGAGTCGGGGAGATGGGGGAGTCGGGGAGACGGGGGAGTCGGGGGGAGCGGGGGGAGTCGGCGAGAGCGGGGGGAGTCGGCGAGAGCGGGGGGAGTCGGCGATAGCGGGGGGAGCCGGCGAGAGCGGGGGGAGTCGGTGAGAGCGGGGGGAGTCGGGGAGAGCGGGGGGAGTGGGTGAGAGCGGGGGGAGTCGGGGAGAGCGGGGGGAGTCGGGGAGAGCGGGGGGAGTCGGCGAGAGCGGGGGGAGTCGGCGAGAGCGGGGGGAGTCGGCGAGAGCCGGGGGAGTCGGCGAGAGCGGGGGGAGTCGGCGAGAGCGGGGGGAGTCGGCGAGAGCGGGTGGAGTCGGTGAGAGCGGGGGGAGTCGGGGAGAGCGGGGGGAGTCGGTGAGAGCGGGGGGAGTCGGGGAGAGCGGGGGGAGTCGGGGAGAGCGGGGGGAGTCCGTGAGAGCGGGGGGAGTCGGGGAGACGGGGGGAGTCGGGGAGACGGGGGAGTCGGCGAGAGCGGGGGGAGTCGGCGAGAGCGGGGGGAGTCGGCGAGAGCGGGGGGAGTCGGCGAGAGCGGGGGGAGTCGGCGAGAGCGGGGGGAGTCGGCGAGAGCGGGGGGAGTCGGGGAGAGCGGTGGGAGTCGGTGAGAGCGGGGGGAGTCGGGGAGAGCGGGGGGAGTCGGGGAGAGCGGGGGGAGTCAGTGAGAGCGGGGGGAGTCGGGGAGACGGGGGGAGTCGGGGAGACGGGGGAGTCGGGGGGAGCGGGGGGAGTCGGCGAGAGCGGGGGGAGTCGGCGAGAGCGGGTGGAGTCGGCGAGAGCGGGGGGAGTCGGCGAGAGCGGGGGGAGTCGGCGAGAGCGGGGGGAGTCGGCGAGAGCGGGGGGAGTCGGGGAGAGCGGGGGGAGTCGGTGAGAGCGGGGTGAGTCGGTGAGAGCGAGGGGAGTCGGTGAGAGCGGGGGGAGTCGGGGAGAGCGGGGGGAGTCGGTGAGAGCGGGGGGAGTCGGGGAGAGCGGGGGGAGTCGGGGAGAGCGGGGGGAGTCGGTGAGAGCGGGGGGAGTCGGTGAGAGCGGGGGGAGTCGGGGAGACGGGGGGGAGTCAGTGAGAGCGGGGGAGGTCGGGGAGACGGGGGGAGTCGGGGAGACGGGGGAGTCGGGGGGAGCGGGGGGAGTCGGTGAGAGCGGAGGGAGTCGGTGAGAGCGGGGGGAGTCAGCTAGAGCGGGGGGAGTCGGCGAGAGCGGGGGGAGTCGGTGAGAGCGGGGGGAGTCGGGGAGAGCGGGGGGAGTCAGTGAGAGCGGGGGGAGTCGGGGAGACGGGGGGGAGTCAGTGAGAGCGGGGGGAGTCGGGGAGACGGGGGGAGTCGGGGAGACGGGGGAGTCGGGGGGAGCGGGGGGAGTCGGCGAGAGCGGGGGGAGTCGGCGAGAGCGGGGGGAGTCGGCGAGAGCGGGGGGAGTCGGGGAGAGCGGGGGGAGTCGGTGAGAGCGGGGGGAGTCGGGGAGAGCGGGGGGAGTCGGCGAGAGCGGGGGGAGTCGGCGAGAGCGGGGGGAGTCGGCGAGAGCGGGGGGAGTCGGCGAGAGCGGGGGGAGTCGGCGAGAGCGGGGGGAGTCGGGGAGAGCGGGGGGAGTCGGGGAGAGCGGGGGGAGTCGGTGAGAGCGGGGGGAGTCGGGGAGACGGGGGGAGTCAGGGGGAGCGGGGGGAGTCGGCGAGAGCGGGGGGAGTCGGCGAGAGCGGGGGGAGTCGGCGAGAGCGGGGGGAGTCGGGGAGAGCGGGGGGAGTCGGTGAGAGCGGGGGGAGTCGGGGAGAGCGGGGGGAGTCGGGGAGAGCGGGGGGAGTCGGTGAGAGCGGGGGGAGTCGGTGAGAGCGGGGGGAGTCGGGGAGACGGGGGGAGTCGGGGAGACGGGGGAGTCGGCGGGAGCGGGGGGAGTCGGCGAGAGCGGGGGGAGTCGGCGAGAGCGGGGGGAGTCGGCGAGAGCGGGGGGAGCCGGCGAGAGCGGGGGGAGTCGGTGAGAGCGGGGGGAGTCGGGGAGAGCGGGGGGAGTCGGTGAGAGCGGGGGGAGTCGGTGAGAGCGAGGGGAGTCGGTGAGAGCGGGGGGAGTCGGGGAGAGCGGGGGGAGTCGGTGAGAGCGGGGGGATTCGGGGAGAGCGGGGGGAGTCGGGGAGAGCAGGGGGAGTCAGTGAGAGCGGGGGGAGTCGGGGAGACGGGGGGGAGTCAGTGAGAGCGGGGGGAGTCGGGGAGACGGGGAGAGTCGGGGAGGCGGGGAGAGTCGGGGAGACGGGGGAGTCGGGGGGAGCGGGGGGAGTCGGTGAGAGCGGGGGGAGTCGGCGAGAGCGGGGGGAGTCGGTGAGAGCGGGGGGAGTCGGGGAGAGCGGGGGGAGTTGGTGAGAGCGGGGGGAGTCGGTGAGAGCGGGGGGAGTCGGTGAGAGCGGGGGGAGTCGGGGAGAGCGGGGGGAGTCGGTGAGAGCGGGGGGAGTCGGGGAGAGCGAGTGAGAGCGGGGGGAGTTGGGGAGACGGGGGGAGTCGGGGAGATGGGGGAGTCGGGGGGAGCGGGGGGAGTCGGTGAGAGCGGGGGGAGTCGGTGAGAGCGGGGGGAGTCGGGGAGACGGGGGAGTCGGCGAGAGCGGGGGGAGTCGGGGAGACGGGGGGGAGTCAGAGAGAGCGAGGGGAGTCGGTGAGAGCGGGGGGAGTCGGCGAGAGCGGGGGGAGTCGGCGAGAGCGGGGGGAGTCGGCGAGAGCGGGGGGAGTCGGTGAGACGGGGGGGAGTCGGCGAGAGCGGGGGGAGTCGGTGAGAGCTGGGGGAGTTGGTGAGAGCGGGGGGAGTCGGGGAGAGCGGGGGGAGTCGGCGAGAGCGGGGGGAGTCGGGGGGAGCGGGGGGAGTCGGCGAGAGCGGGGGGAGTCGGCGAGAGCGGGGGCAGTCGGTGAGACGGGGGGGAGTCGGCGAGAGCGGGGGGAGTCGGCGAGAGCGGGGGGAGTCGGGGGGAGCGGGGGGAGTCGGCGAGAGCGGGGGGAGTCGGCGAGAGCGGGGGGAGTCGGGGGGAGCGGGGGGAGTCGGCGAGAGCGGGGGGAGTCGGTGAGAGCGGGGGGAGTCGGGGAGAGTCGGTGAGAATAGGGGAGTCGGTGAGAGCGGGGGGAGTCGGGGGGAGCGGGGGGAGTCGGGGGGAGCCGGGGGGAGTCGGTGAGAATAGGGGAGTCGGTGAGAGCGGGGGGAGTCAGGGGGAGCGGGGGGAGTCGGGGAGAGTCGGTGAGAATAGGGGAGTCGGTGAGAGTGGGGGGAGTCAGGGGGAGCGGGGGGAGTCGGGGGGAGTCGGGGAGAGTCGGGGGGAGTCGGGGGGAGTCGGTGAGAATAGGGGAGTCGGTGAGAGCGGGGGGAATCGGTGAGAATGGAGGTTGCTGGCCATCAATTAGAAACAATGGCCTAGAAATTCACTATGGCCCCGCCAGCTGGCTAGCGCCCAAAAGTTAGCACTGGGCGCGGAGCCATTTGGGACCGTCAGATATTCACTTTTTGCGCCCCAAGTCGGAACCGGGCGCTATTCCAGGGTGTGCCCGACCCCGCTTGGGGCGCTGAAACTGAATTTCAGCGCTCTAGGCGCCGCTGCGCCACCCGCTGCGGAGCGGCAGGCCTCCTCCTTCTCTTAAGGGGGAGGTGCCTGCAACGGGGAGATCGCCGCTGGATAGTGCCGGCAAATGAGCCCGGCACCACGGAGAAGTGCCGGGTTCGCAGAAAGCAGCCGGCAATGCCGCGGGGGGCAGGGGGGGCGTGGAGGAGGCCGGGGAAGGAGGTGCGGGCAGTCGGCCGCCGAAAAAGCGGCCGGCCGCACATCCACCTTAAAGCGCCCCACTAAGGCTACAGTACGGCCCCGTTTTCAGAACGCTGTTCGCGGCCGCTGCGGAAGAGGCGGCCGCAACTAAATATGGGTATCGGGCCGGTATCGGGGCGGAACCGGGGCACTGCGCACACCGATGACGTCATCGGTGCCGGCGCAGCGCTAACGGCTGCCGCCGCCATTACCGCTGCGCTGAATATCAGCGCAAACTCCTGTATTGGCGCAGAAGCCCTCTTTAGGCGGTAACTGGCCGCAAAGCTGGCGGCGCCTTACTGAATTTCTAGGCCAATGTGTTTGACGGGTTGATGAGGCCATTGAGCAAGACAATGGTCTTCTCTTGTTCAATGGCCTTCTTCTCTCCCCATATCATTCCCTCGTCTTCTGAAGGCACCAACTATTGTGAGGGTGTGGCTCCAAAAGTGTTCAACAATCTTTAGGACCTCAACCAAGTGGCCTAGTGTGTGAGCCCAGGCAGTGAGTGTTAGTGGGCTATTCAACTGCGCATGGCATTATAGCTGAGCCTGATCAGCTTCTCACCCAACATACACACACGGAGAATCAATACTGTAGGGCTAAAGACCTTTATTCCGTGGACTAAAGGTGGAGCTCCTGTCTTGCAGGGGTTTGTGTGGACGAATGTTTCCAGCTTAGCCAGAATTACCAACGATAATAGATCAATTCCACTTCAGTTGGAATCATTTTGTCCCCACAGTCAGCTTCAATCAGGAGCAGAACGGGACTTCTTTGGGATGAAGGGACAATGAGGGGATTGAGGGGGGTGATTGGGTGTTCTGCTTTTTATTAATATGCCATCTCAGAGCAGTGCTGTCAAACTGCTGTCCAATTACTTGCAACATATTTGAGAGATTGTCTTTTTAAAATTTCCTCCCATTTTCTTCCCTCCTTTCCTGAAGGGTCTGTCTCGTGCTGCTGTTTGGATCCTGGTGACCTTCCACCAACTCCCCCCAAGCAACTATTCTTCATGTAGCAGCGCCTCGTCAGTTATTCAACCAAGGGGTGCATAATAACCAAACCCAACCATGTGACATCCACACATTCCATACTTTCCAGCTGGACTCACCGGATGGCCAGCAGGAATCCTGGAAAGCTCCAGCTGGTTTCGCCTATCTAGCACAGCAGTGCTGCAGCATATCTGTTACCTCACCACCGACTCACTCAGCACAGAGAGGGACTTGGTCCCATTGGGAGTTGGGGTTTGTGCTCCCTGGAGTCACCATACTCTACCTCTGCTTGCCGGGATTCATTGAAAGTTTATCCACTTCTCGGTCGAATTCCGTCCTGATGTCGTCCAAGCAGCCATTGTCACCAAACGCTCCCCACTCCATATTAACACACATCCTTCCTTCATCTCCTTCGACCATCTCCACATTCTTCATCTCCTCCATGTAGCAGGCATTGCAGCCAGTTCCTGAGACAAGAAACCCACAGTGCAAACAACTCAACACCAGGCAAGCTTTGGAAATCATTAAGGGAAACAACAACATCAACAACTTGCATTTATATAGTGCCTTTAACATAATAAAATGTCCCAAGGCGCTTCACAGGAGCGATTATCAGACCAAATTTAACACCAAGCCATATAAGGAGATATTAGGACAGGTGAAAGGGATAGGTTTTAAGGAGCTTCTTAAAGGAGGAAAGAGAGGTCGAGAGGTAGAGAGGTTTAGGGAGGGAATTCCAGAGCTTAGGACCTAGGCAACAGAAGGCACGACTGGCAATGAGGGAGTGATTAAAATCAGAGATGCGCAAGAGACCAGAATTGGAAGAGTATTGGCAGGTATCTCGAAGGATTGTGGGGCTGGAGGAGGTGACAGAGATAGGGAGGGGCGAGGCCATGGAGGGATTTGAAAACAAGGATGAGACTTTTAAAAGGGTGTTTTTTTGAGGAGGGGGTGATGACAGCAGATTTGAAGAGGAGGTGGACAGTACCTGAGGAGAGAGAACCGTTAACAATATCAGCGAACATGGGAGCCAGGAAGGGAAATTGGGTGGTTAGCAGTTTGGTGGGAATAGAGTCAAGGGAGCAGGAGTCAGGTCTCATGGACAAGATAAGCTCAGAGAGGGCATGAGGGGAGATCCTCAGAGAGGGCAGCTGAACTGTGACAGAGAAGTCCATGAGCTCCTCACACTTGTTGTTGGAGGTGAGGGTGGAGGAGGCAGGGAGAGGGGTTTAAGAAGACGGTTTGTAGTGGAGAAGGGAAGCCAGGGATTATCTTTGCATTCTAGGATGATCCTGGAATAGTGAGCAGTTTTGGCAGGCGAGAGCAGGACCCGACAGTGCTTTATGTGGTCCAGGCAGATCTGGCGATGAATGGCGAAACCAGTTGTCCGCCATAAACGTTCACATCTGCATCCCTTGGACTTAAGGGAGCAGAGATGAGGGCCGTACAAGAGGGATCGACCAGGGTGAGAGAGAGTAATGATTTTAATAGGGACAAGGACATCATAGGTGAAGGTGAGGGTGTGATTGAGCAGGTCGTTAGCGGTAGAAATGTCGTGGTGAATGGAGGGCCAAAGGCTGGACAGTTGGGAATGTAAAAGTGCAGTTGTAAGTGATTTGGGGGAGAGTTTTTTCCAGAGCCAGACATAGAAGGAAGTGGGGTTGGGAGGGGGAAGTTGGATGTGGGGTGGAGAGTGATACCAGGAAGTGATCAAAAATGGCCTTACCTGTGATCGGCATGATGGGAGTAGAGACGACAAGTAAGATGGCATGGTTGAGGTGGCGGTGAATATGGGTTGGGGAGTTTATATGGAGGGAGAGATTAAGGGAGGACAGGAGGGCAGTGAACTCAGAGGAAAGAGAACAAGATGAGTTGAGATGGAGGTTGAAATCACGGAGGATGAGAAGTCATTCAGTGCAGAAGTTGAGGGAGGAAAGCAGTGAAGATATCTCGGTGAGAAACTTGCCATGGTACTTGGGTGGGTGGTAGAGAACGAGAATTTTAAATGAGAGGTGAGAGGAGTGGAACAGGGTGAGATGCCCAAAGGAGGAGAAGGTGCCAGAGGAGTAGAGGGACAGACCACGTGTGATTTAGTGATAAGAGCCACACCGCCATCGTGGTGGTTTGGGCGAAGCAAGTGGTGGATGGTATAGCCAGACGGGGAGGCTTCATTAAGGAGGAAGATGGCATCACCCGTCAGCCAAGCTACCGTCAAGGCCATGATGCAATCATCCACAATAAGCTCATGGATGGCAAGGGCCTTGTTCACAAGTGAACGGACATTCGGGAGGGAGATGTGGAGAGGGGCAGTGATGGCTGATCCACTGGCAGAGTCCACAGGGTCAGCGCTGGGAGGGGCGAGTGGGATGGGAAGGAGGTTGATAAGATTAGCCCCCAGTGGGCGTGCTGGGTGGGAAGGTCAGCGAGAGAGTAGGATGGAGCAGTTGGGGTTGCATCTCATAAGGAGGCAGCTACAGGTGCCTCAATGGGCCCTGCGGACGATGCCAAGAGAGGTACAGAGGAGAGCTGTGGGCTTTTCTAAGAGGGAGTCAAGCCTGGGGGTCAAGCAGGAGAGCTGGAAGGTGGAGGAGTGTTGAAGGGTTGGCTCAGCGATTGGGGAGGGCAGAGTATTCGAGAGGGGAGAAATGAAAGGAGGTACGATGAAAGAGAGAGGGGCCTCGGAGGGGTAATGAGAAAAGAACAAGAAAGAGGGAGAAAAAAAGGGGTAATAGATGTGACTGGCTCGGGTCCAGAGCGTCAGCCAGAATGTGCATGCGAATGGACACAGGGAAACTCAAGTTATATAGGCCTGGTTACATAGCAAGATTAGCGTAGATATGTCCTGCTAATAAACAGGGAATAGAGAGGAGACAATAGGAGGGAGTCCAGAGTTAAAGACAGATAAAGTTGGTGAGATAAAGTTGACATCGGTAGGGTGGAGTCAGCATGGAGCATCGGCGAACTGCTGTCCAGGTTCGGAGACAGGTGTGGAGGGTGAGTGAGGCCTGAAGCTATTTGAAGGGTAGAGTATTGGAGGATGCACTATTGGAGGTATTTCCATGGGAATGGAGAGCCAGGGGGTGTGCAGAGTCGATCACGGGCAGAAAAACGGTGGCTAAGTTGGAGGTCACTATAAGATCCAGAGGGGGCAGAGACATGGACTTAGACCCAGGAAAGTGAATTTCTGGCCAGGAACCAGACTGTAGCTGAAGCTGAAAAACCAGTAGGACAAGTTCAGCGGGTAACAGCAGCGGTGGGGGATGGGCTGTAGGCTACACAAAGTTACTTTAAAACTTAAGCAACTGAATGGCAGATCAGATACACAGAAGCTGAGTTTTACAGTGTAGTCCAGTGGAGAAGCATAGCCTTGACTTCCAGAGAAGTCCAGGAATTTGAAAGCGAAATGGACAGTGGAAGGGAGGAGATTGGTGGAGAAAGGGCAAAGGATGGCCACAGATAACCAAGGGTAGAGGTGCAGGGCAAAGGAGCCCCCAGCGAGCTACCAGTGGCGTGGAAGGAATAACATTCTTAATACTGAATCCAGGAAGGGCGGAGGGAACATTAAATGTTGGGTGAGAAAATACCAACTGGAAATGGGTATATGGAACAGTCAGAATCAAGCAATGGGTAAATTGAGCATCTGGATGCAGAACGCAATTCAAGTGCATGTTCTAATATTGGAACTGGAGCTTCTCAGAATCACAGAATCCCCACAGTGCAGATAGAGGCCATTTCGGCCCATCGAGCCTGCACCGACACATATCCCACCCTATCCCCGTAACCCCATATATTTAATCCCCTAACACTAAGGGTCAATTTATCATAGCCAAATCAACCTAACCCGCACATCTTTGGACTGTGGGAGGAAACTGGAGCACCCGGAGAAAACCCACGCAGACACAGGGAGAATGTGCAAACTCCACACAGACAGTCGCCCGAGGCCAGATTTGAACCCGGGTCCCTGGTGCTGTGAGGCAACAGTGCTAACCACTATGCCACTGTGCCCCCCGTGCCACAGCTTCTGTCCTGTGTATATTGTTATAATCTAGTGATTGTCAGTCAGGTTTTCGGTAACTATGATGTTCAGCTTTAATGTACAAATTGGTATTGATCAGCAGCTCGACTCACTTTTATTCTCTCCCCCCACCCCCAATGGCCATGTTCACTGACCCCAGTGTGTTTTCTATCCAGCTGTTGGTATGCTGTGAACTGATGGGCTCCGAATGGCTCCCATGAACATTCCAGCATTTATCGATGGAACGCAGAACAGATAACCGACGAAAGCATAATTGATTTAAATAGCTCGAGGTGCCCTGGTCCTTGGAGCAGGCCACTTGTCCGGCATCTCAGTCAGGGAGCAGTGAACAGGGACAGAAATTAAAATAGGAAAAATCAATATGATTAGAACTTCAAAAAGTGAATGTTTACATCTCTCATTTAAGCTGAGACCGCGGTCAAGGCACCTCATCAAGAGCTGGAGCTTGAAGTTTAGTTTCTGACAAGTGCTCACCGACAATGAGGCCAACTTCACAAAAAGGATCATCATAGCCACAGGACATCATTGTTCCGACAGTGTCATTAACAATTGCCACGACATCCAAATCAAACTCCTGGGGATGAGTGGGGTAATGAAACAGAATCAGTTAGCAAAAGGTGCACTGCAATTCACTAACCATCGTGCTGAGTGTGCACAACCTCTGAAGAAACTACAGAAACACGAGCAGCAAAAGAGGTTTGGAATCTTCTTCCTCTTTCACACACTTATGGGCATTAATGAAACATACAGACCTCTGGAAATCAGATTCTATTCAGCTTACGTGATATGACCCTGAAACTGAAGCTTAGCCTTCATCGGAATACTGAGATGTGTTACAGAATATTTAAACATACTTCTGTGAATTTACACAGTGTATAAAACTTACTGGAGGACTGTGTTCAGTTCTGGGCACCGCGCCTCAGGGAGTGCAGCACCGATTCGCCAGAATGAGACCAGTGCTAAGAGTG
This sequence comes from Somniosus microcephalus, assembly GCF_052327205.1. Taxonomy (NCBI): domain Eukaryota; kingdom Metazoa; phylum Chordata; class Chondrichthyes; order Squaliformes; family Somniosidae; genus Somniosus; species Somniosus microcephalus. Next base: position 38,537,680 of record NC_141016.1, read on the forward strand.
TTGAGGTAGAGATCAGCCATGATCTAATTGAATGGCGGAACCTTGGTCCAAACACGGACAAAGGAGCTGAACTCCAGAGGTGAGGTGAGAGTGACTGCCCTTGACATCAAGGCAGCATTTGACCGAGTGTGGTATCAAGAAGCCCTAGTAAAACTGAAGTCAATGGGAATCGGGGGGAAAACGTTCCACTGGCTGGAGTCATACCTAGCATAAAGGAAGATGGTTGTGGTGGTTGGAGGCCAATCATCACAGCCCCAGGACATTGCTGCAGGAGTTCCTCAGGGCAGTGTCCTAGGCCCAACCACCTTCAGCTGCTTCATCAATGACCTTCCCTCCAACATAAGATCAGAAGTGAGGATAGTCGTTGATGACTGCACAGTGTTCAGTGCCATTCGCAACTCCTCAAATAATGAAGCAGTCCGTGCCCACATGCAGCAAGACCTGGACAACATTCAGGCTTGGGCTGATACGTGGCAGGTAATAATCTTGTCACACAAGTGCCAGTCAATGACCGTCTCCAACAAGAGAGAGTCTAGCCACCTCCCCTTGATATTCAATGGGATTACCATCGCCGAATCCACCACCATCAACATCCTGGGGGTCACCATTGACCAGAAACTTAGCTGGACCAGCCAAATAAATACTGTGGCTACAAGAGCAGGTCAGAGGCTGGGAATTCTGCGGTGAGTGACTCACCATCCTGACTCTCCAAAGTATTTCCACCATCTACAAGGCACAAGTTAGGAGTGTGATGGAATACTCTCCACTTGCCTGGATGAGTGCAGCTCCAACAACACTCAAGAAGCTCAACACCATCCAGGACAAAGCAGCCCGCCTGATTGGCACCCCATCCACTACCTTAAACATTCACTCCCTCCACCACCGGCGTACCGTGGCTGCAGTGTGTACCATCTATAAGATGCACTGCAGCAACTCGCCAAGGCTTCTTCGACAGCACCTCCCAAACCCGCGACCTCATCCACCTAGAAGGACAAGGGCAGCAAGCGCATGGGAACACCACCACCTCCAAGTTCCCCTCCAAGTCACACACCATACCGACTTAGAACTATATCGCCAATCCTTCATTGTTGCTGGGTCAAAATCCTGGAACTCCCTCCCTAACAGCACTGTGGGAGTACCTTCGTCACCACACGGACTGCAGCGGTTCAAGAAGGCAGCGCACCACCACCTTCTCAAGGGCATCTAGGGATGGGCAATAAATGCTGGCCTTGCCAGCGACGCCCACATCCCATGAACAAATAAAAAATAACAGGCTCGAGATGCTCAATGGCCTCCTCCTGTTCCTATTTACAGCAACATGTTTAATGGCACCTTTTCCATGTGTGTACTGACTGCAAGGTACTCTGAGCGGCAGGAAAATGGAGACACCCTGCACCCGACCGGCTTTGCACCACTGCCGAGCTGTGGTGAAACCATCATTTTCTTACCTCTCTCCTCTTGATGGCTTCTCGAAGGAGGTCAACAACATCTTCTCCCTCACAGCCAGTAGCTTTAAACCCTTTGGTCCATTTTAAAAGAATGCCCTGGAGGAGGTAAAGAGACAAAGATTGGTGATAGGGGAGCCACTGATTCACAGATAACCTTGCCTTGCACACTCCCCAAGTGGACATTGTGCCTCACAAACTCCAACACCAGATGAACTGTCTTCCCTCAGTCCTGTTGGGGAAGTGTCTGGCCCCTCGCCTGTGCGCTCCCACCTCCTAGTGCTCCTCGCATGTTATAAACAACCTCGCCTGCCTCGAAATTATCATTTTAAATCTAATCATCAGTCCCAAGGTTATACTGAAAAAGGTCACAAGTCAAGACGTGTGTTAATAGATACTTAAGATCACTCCTTTTTTTTCTGTTATCACGATGAGGCATGACAGAGCCCGAGAAATGGACCACTTTTCTACCTTGAGCACCCAGTGTCAGCGCCGAGCAATTCATGTTAACTATTGGATTGGATGCAGAGTAAAGTTCTACCCAGCCTCAATAATATGGCAAAAACACATCAACAGCAGAGTTTCACCTCTCTCCCCAGGGCGGGATTTCTCCATTCTCTCCTTTTTTGAGAAAGGTCACCAATTGCTGAACTCTGGGTAATTTTACGTTGTACTCTTTATCCCACTTTTAACTAGGCCGAGATTGTCCAAACTCACTCGACTGAAGACCTTTGTGGAAAGAGGAAACTTTAGCCTTATCAGTCTGGATTTAAACCAAAATTTAGAAAATGTTTAGAGCCACTAGAGCATCCAGTGCGTAGGACTCCCACACTGCCCGTTTCCAGTGGGACTACAGCACCGAGAAGGTGGCAATTTGCTATGCCTGTGCGTCCTACGTGGTCCTTACCACCGTCTTCTGTCTAAGATAAGCCGGCTGTATCGACCAAACATGGGTGCAGTGTACGTATTACTGACCTGATCCAAGTTCTTCTGCTCACAGGGGAAAGAGAAAGTGAAGCCCAGTGGAAGCATGCAGTCCTTCATCCCCATATACTCGAGGAAATCCGAGATGCAGTGAACAATGTGATCGAAGAGCTGAGAAACAGGCAACAATAAAAACAATCACATACTGCATGTATCTTCTGTCAATTCCCCAAGAAACCACCTGAACTTATACTCCCCTAGACTAGTATTCCAAGAGCACCTTCCACAGCCTCAGGATGTCCCAAAGCGCTTTACAGCCAATGAAGTACTTTAGAAGTGTAGTCACTGTCGTAATGTAGGAAACGCGGCAGCCAATTTGCGCACAGCAAGGTCCCACAAACAGCAATGTGATAATGGCCAGTTAATCCATTTTAACAATGTTGGTTAAGGGATAAATATTGGTCAGGACACCAAACCGGTTGTGAAGACCGACAACAAAGGGCTTTATTTTATACAAGGATAAAAGTGGCTTCTTAATACACAGAGCAGCTCAGAGGTGCAGAGGGGAAGTCTCCATCCCCGAGGCTTTAGGTTCAAACCCCAGTCTATGCTGAGTTACCTGATCTGAGCCAAGGCAGCAGATAGAGGATGACTATAGATCTCAGTTCCTGTGGGTTAGGGTAAGGAAAGGACAAAATAAAACATTGTCAATGGTTTCCACCCCTTTATAATGTGACCTCTGCTAGAGGTGTGGGCATCTTTGATGTGGACAAAATGGGGCTTTGCTGTGATCAAAGCTGGAGGGAGATTTTTAAAAAGACATGGAGAGAAAGTGAGGTGACGGGGAGAGCGAGGGAGGTGAAGGGGAGAGCGAGGGAGGTGAAGGGGAGAGCGAGGGAGGTGAAGGGGAGAGCGAGGGAGGTGAAGGGGAGAGCGAGGGTGGGAGGTGAAGGGGAGAGCGAGGGAGGTGAAGGGGAGAGCGAGGGAGGGAGGTGAAGGGGAGAGCGAGGGAGGGAGGTGAAGGGGAGAGCGAGGGAGGGAGGTGAAGGGGAGAGCGAGGGAGGTGAAGGGGAGAGCGAGGGAGGTGAAGGGGAGAGCGAGGGAGGTGAAGGGGAGAGCGAGGGAGGGAGGTGAAGGGGAGAGCGAGGGAGGTGAAGGGGAGAGCGAGGGAGGGAGGTGAAGGGGAGAGCGAGGGAGGTGAAGGGGAGAGCGAGGGAGGTGAAGGGGAGAGCGAGGGAGGTGAAGGGGAGAGCGAGGGAGGTGAAGGGGAGAGTGAGGGAGGTGAGGGGGAGAACGAGGGAGGTGAAGGGGAGAGCGAGGGAGGTGAAGGGGAGAGCGAAAAAGCGAGGTGAAGGGGAGAGCGAGAAAGTGCAAGGGGAGAGCAAGAAGGGGCAAGGGAAGAGCAAAAGTGGAGAGTGTATGCTTGCAAGCAGAGAGAGGGAGGGAGGAAAGGACACGCTGCATGTGGAATGCTGAATCAACCCCATGTCTCTGACCTACAGTTGAGCTGAGTTGACCACAATGATGCTAAGTCCTGCTTTCTAGTGAATCTAGAGGAAGTTGAGTCATCGCCTCCACCTCAACAACTCGCCACCTGCAGCAGCTTTCTGCTTTGCTCACCTCCTCTCCTGTTCCTTCCATGGCATCCATGGGGATGGCATAGATCTTGTTGTGCATTTCAACAGCTCGACGTTTCCCACTGCGAACCTTCACAAGCAGCACACGGAAATTTGTACCGCCCAGATCCAGGGCCAAGAAATCACCCTTTTCTGGAAAAGGACAAAACAGGCAGCTTTATCTTAATTAAATACAACCCAGGTCAGGTTAAGCGTGAACCAGGAATGTGGCAAAGCTCCCTATGCACTGTCCCAACCATTCCCATCTCAGGGCACAGGCAAAATACATAATAAAGCTCCCTCCACACTGCCCTGGACCAGGTATACCACAGTTGAGATGCAGAATCCACTCATATATTGATTAATTTTTTTATATTGAGTAATTAAATCACAATTTCATTACAACCTCAAGAAAGTACTCCTTCAGCACCATTTACAGTTCCAACAGGCTGGGGCTCTATTCTCTAGAAAAGAGAAGGTTGAGGGGTGACCTCATAGAGGTCTTTAAAATTATGAAGGGGTTCGATAAGGTAGACAACCTGAGGACTGTTTAAAAGTAAGACTGTTTAAAATTAATATTGAACGTACCAAATGAAGTAGAAAGACTGTTTAAAATTAATATTGTTTAAAAGTAATATTGTATATACCCAACAAATGTCAAATCGATTGACACCTACAGAATGTTGGAAAACTGTACCTTTTTGCAATGTAAGCTTTGGCAATATGGTTCTCTGTAAACTTTCATGCCAATAAAGCATTTGAACTGAACTGAACTGAACTGAGAAGATGTTTCCACTTGTGGGGTAGACCAAAACTAGGGGTCATCAATATAAGATAGTCACCAATCAATCCAAAAGGGAATTCAGGAGAAATTTCTTTCCCCAGAGAGTGGTGAGAATGTGGAACTCGCTACCACAGGGAGTGGTTGAGGCAAATAGTATCGATGCATTTAAGGGGAAGCTGGATAAACACACGAGGGAGAAAGGAATAGAAGGGTATGCTGATGGGGTGAGATGAAGAAGGGCGGGGAGAGGTTCATGTGGAGCATAAACGCCGACATGGACCAGTTGGGCCGAATGGCCTGTTTCTGTGCTGCAGATTCTATATAATATGTAATTCTTCTAAACTCTCTCCCCAAGATTCTCAATTTAGCTCCAACTTGTGTTGAATTAAAGTGAGACAAATTAGAGAACATTTCTAGCCAACAGAGAGTGGAGAATTATATCCTGCTAGCCAGACTAGATGGGATCTCAGGTCAAACCTGAACGGAAAGTGCACGAAACCACTTCACAATTCAGCCCTTGTCCTTCAATACCTGTTCCATCCGGTGTGGACCGCACGTAAGTGGCTAGCATTTTAACAGTTGCGGTGGAATGAGTTTCCTTCTTCAGGCCCCGTTCCATTTCGGTCTTCATCCTTCTCTTCACCTCCAGCAGTTGCTTATCGCTCAGGTCAAGGGTGGCCAAAATCTCCTCCCTCATCTTTTGTTGCTTCGCAAGTCTGTAGGCCACCGCCGTTACCATGGCAGCACCCTTTCCACTCCCATCTTCGGAGGGCAGGAAGCGAACATCGCAGGTCGGGACCAGCCGTCTCACAGCCTTGTGCAGACGCCTGGCAAACCTGTTGAAAGGGGATGAAAGTTCCTATCAGACCCTCGCTCTCACTACGTGATGGTAAGTTACAGTAAATCTTTGGTGTTGTAAGTGTTTTAAATCATCCCCGTCCTTTCAGCGTTTTTTAAGGGCAGGCTCATAAAATTCTTATAAAATTATAAAATTCTAACAGGACTAGACAGACTAGATGCAGGAAGGATGTTCCCGAATGCGGGGGAGTCCAGAACCAGGGGTCACAGTCTAAGGATAAGGAGTAAGCCATTTAGGACAGAGATGAGGAGGAATTTCTTCACCCAGAGAGTGGTGAACCTGTGGAATTCTATACCACAGAAGGCAGTTGAGGCCAATTCATTAAATATATTCAAGAAGGAGTTAGATATATTTCTTAAGGCTAAAGGGATCAAGGGATATGGGGAGAAAGCAGGGACAGGGTACTGAATTTGGATGATCAGCCATGATCTCATTGAATGGCAGAGCAGGCTCGAGGGGCCAAATGGCCTACCCCTGCTCCTATCTTCTATGTTTCTATGGTGTGGCCTGAAGAAAACACAAGCTACTAGTTTCTTACTGTGGGTGTTTCTTGTACACGGATCCATCTACGCCAATCGTGGTCCGTAGTCTCTGGGCCCCTTTGTTGTCCTTGATGCGCCTCAGGACAGCAGCGAGAGTGGCAGCACAGAGGTTGGATGAGCGGGTCGATACAATGGTGCAGATACGCTGCGTTGCTACACAGTCATCTGGTGTTGGCTCCAGCCCCAGTTTGGTTAGAATCTCTTTTGCCTTCTGCAGCCCATCGCTGTCCCTGAAGTTACAGGCAGAAAAGAAATGGTTTCATTTTCCTTACTCCCCGTGTTTTAATTTTCAATTGCTCTTCTATTCTAGAAATTCAGATCCTCAGTGAATCATGTTTCACAGGCCCATCTTGCCTGCTCACCACATGTTCACTCTCTTCTCAGACTGGGTTCGATAGTGTAGTGGTAATGTTACTGGACTCGTAATCCAGAGAACACAACCAGGGCTGTTCGAGAATTGGAATTCATTTTTTTTTAAATCTGGAAAACCCAACTGGCTCACTAATGTCCTTCAGGGATGGAATCCTGCTGTCCTTACCCAGTCTGGTTTATATGTTACTCCAGTCCCACACCAATATGGTTGACCTTTAAGTGTCCTCTGAAGTGGCTATGGTCCCTTAGAGGATGAGACCGGGAAATTAATGGGGGGAAATATGGAGATGGCAAAAACACTGAATGAATATTCTGTATCAGTCTTTACAGTAGAGGACACCAAGAATATCCCAACACTGGACAAGCAGGGGGCTATAGGGGGGGAGGAGATAAACACGATCAAAATCACTAAGGAAGTGGTACTCGGTAAAATAATGGGACTCAAGGCGGATAAATCGCCTGGACCTGATGGCTTACATCCAAGGGTCTTGAGGGAAGTGGCGGTAGGGATTGTAGATGCATTGGTAATAATCTTCCAAAACTCCCTGGACTCAGCAAAGGTCCCAGCAGACTGGAAAACTGCTAATGTAACACCCTTATTTAAAAAGGGCAGTAGACAGAAGGCTGGAAACTATAGACCGGTTAGCCTAACATCTGTGGTAGGTAAAATTTTGGAGTCCATTATTAAGGAGACAGTAACAGGACATTTGGATAATCATAGTTTAATAAGACAAAGTCAGCATGGTTTTATGAAGGGGAAGTCATGTTTGACAAATTTGCTGGAGTTCTTTGAGGAAGTAACATATAGGGTGGATAAAGGTGAACCAGTGGACGTAGTGTATTTAGACTTCCAAAAGGCATTTGACAAGGTGCCACACAAAAGATTATTGCTTAAGATAAAAAAATCACGGGATTGGGGGTAATATTCTGGCATGGATAGAGGATTGGCTATCTAACAGAAGGCAGAGAGTTGGGATAAATGGTTCATTCTCAGACTGGCAATCAGTAACCAGTGGTGTTCCGCAGGGGTCAGTGCTGGGTCCCCAACTCTTTACAATCTATATTAACGATTTGGAGGAGGGGACCGAGTGTAACATATCAAAGTTTGCAGATGATACTAAGATGGGAGGGAAAGTAGTGAGAGAGGAGGACATAAAAAACCTGCAAGGGGACATAGACAGGCTAAGTAAGTGGGCAGAGACTTGGCAGATGGAATACAATACTGGAAAGTGTGAGGTTATGCACTTTGGCAGGAAAAATCGTAGAGCAAGTTATTATCTTAATGGCAAGAAACTGGAAAGTACTGAAGTACAAAGGGATCTGGGGGTCCTGGTGCACGAAACTCAAAAGGTTAGTATGCAGGTGCAGCAAGTGATTAAGAAGGCCAATGGAATGTTGGCTTTCATTGCTAGGGGGATAGAATATAAAAATAGGGAGGTATTGCTTCAGTTGTACAAGGTATTGGTGAGACCGCACCTGGAATACTGCATACAGTTTTGGTGTCCATACTTAAGAAAAGACATACTTGCTCTCGAGTCAGTACAAAGAAGGTTCACTCGGTTAATCCCGGGGATGAGGGGATGGACATATGAGGAGAGGTTGAGTAGATTGGGACTCTACTCATTGGAGTTCAGAAGAATGAGAGGCGATCTTATTGAAACATATAAGATTGTGAAGGGGTTGGATCGGGTGGATGTGGGGAGGATGTTCCAGATGATGGGTGAAACTAGAACTAGGGGGCATAGTCTTAGAATAAGGGGCTGCTCTTTCAAAACTGAGATGAGGAGGAACTACTTCACTCAGAGGGTGGTAGGTCCATGGAATATGCTGCCCCAAAAAGCTGTCGAAGCTACATCATTACATAAATTTAAAACAGAAATAGACAGTTTCCTAGAAGAAAAGGGAATTAAGGGTTACGGGGAGCGGGCAGGAATTTGGACATGAGTTTAGGTGCGGATCAGTCATGGCCCTGTGGGTAGCGGAGCGGGCCCAGGGGCCGTGTAGCCTGATCCTGCTCCTGTTTCGTGTGTCTAATTCTGTTAGATTCAGGAGATAGTCCTGTCATAGTGGATTGGCGGTTAGGATCAGATCAGCCATGATCTTATTGAATGGCGGAGCAGGCTCGAGGGGCCAATTGGCCTACTCCTGCTCCTATTTCTTATGTTCTTATGTAACTAGGGATGGGCATTAAATACCAGCAACACCCACATTCCAAAAAAAACATTTTTTAAATTCATCTAATTGTCTACTTTCACTTCTATGCTTTTCTGCAGTAACTTTTCCACAAATCAATTACCCTTTAGGGTAAAAATTTCCACATGACTTCTCTTCGTACTCCGAACTTCTCCGTTTTAAAGCTCATGTCGCCTGCTATTTGAACCTTTCACCATGGTGAACACTTTGCCCGAGCCAGTTTTGGCAAACTCCTTCTCTATCTCAAAAGCGATGCAGAACCAGCACGGGATGTTTCCTTTCCCAGCCTCAGTGACTGATATAAGGAATGTTTTGCTTACTTTTCTATTGCCGAGACAAATCTGGTCTCAAAGTGGTCTTTAACGAGTAGTTCCGGAGTAATCTTCCCACCAAACAGCAGCCCATCCTTGGCCATCTTCACTAAGATAATTCGAACAAGCTCTCCCATGTACATCCCACTGATCATCTTCTCAAACCTGCACAAATAAGACATATTGAAAAGGGTTAATTAGTCGTGCTAGGTGTAGTTTTTTTTCATTCAAGGGATGTGGACATCGCTGGCAAGGCCAGCATTTATTGCCCATCCATCGTTGCCCTTGAGAAGGCTTCTTGAAGGTGTATGTGTTTGTTGCTGCGGTGTACCCGAGTCATTCACAGCATTCGCAATAAATGTTGGTCCTGAATTTGCGGTCGGAGGCTTCCTGCAATGAAATGCCTCAGATCTGCAAATAAAATGCCCGCGTACCCGGTGGGCCGTGGTTCGCAAGCGCCCTGGGATCACGTGGGCCAGCCCACTGAATGAAAGAATGGGATCCCATTCATACTTAAGGGGATTCTGTATGTACTGGATGGGGATACCCCCAAAAAATACATCTACGCACCAAATAAATAGGAAAAATTACATATTTAAAATTAATTAAATGTCATTTTATTAAATATTTAAAACAAAAATTTAGCATTTTGAAAAATAAATTAAAATGTTTTAAAGGGGCTAAAAATAAAATTACCTAATTGAACAGGTTTTTTAATGTATAAATGATTGATAAAAAATGTTTTTAATGCTTTTTTAAACTCTTACACTGGTAAAAGCAGGCCTTATTTTGCTTTCACCAGGCATAAGAATTTCATGGGCACTCGCGGGGCAGAAGTTGGGCAAATATCCCACCTCTCCGCCCACGGATGTCCTTTTCCCGGGGGTGCATTAGATCTGTCAAGAAAATTCTCAACAGATCACAATTTCTGGATTCTCACGCATGCACTTCGCGTGTGAAAACCCGGAAGTTGCGCAGCCCTTACGGGCACGTGCGCAGCTCGTACACGCCCGTAGGGGCCGCATATTACAGCCCGTCATGTTGTACAGCGTTTCCAAAAGTTGCAATTAATATGAACATGCGAAAATGACGGGCAGGAAAAGACCAGCATGCCCATCAAGCCTGCCCCACATTCGTCGTGACGCGACATTCTTCCCCCCTCTCCTGGGAGAGGCAAAAAAAACAGGAAAAGAAACCCAGGGCCAAAAAGGGAAAACAGAAAATGGGGTCAATTCCTCTCCGACCCCTTCAGGCGATGGAAACTGCTGTGTATGTACCTTTAAGAGAGAACTGATTTTATACTGTAGTACCGGCAGTGACCACACCTGTATATAAAGCCATAGCAGGCTTCTGTACTTTCAGTTTAAGCTTACCCTCTGTTCAGTAAATATCTGTTATTATTGTTCTCCTGCAGTCCGTGTATTATTGATACTCGGACACTACACTGGCGACGAGCAGGTTCGAACTCACCTGCAGTACTGCATCACCTCACGGGGATCTTTCCCTGAAAAGAAGCTTCTTGGAGGTCGAAGTCAGAGCAACGGGCGTCGACCGCGGGCAACCGCCCAGGAATCCATCGGAGTTCGGAGAATTGCAGGGGAGGCTGTGAAGAGCTGGGCTTGGCTCCCCAGTCGAGGTGTTCCAGCAAATCGTGCTGGTAGCAGGTAGTGCGCTGACCCTTCCGGACTGCGGCGGGCTCGAGCTCGATCGAGCGGCTCTGCAAAGGGGCCGTGCAGCGTCGTCGGGAGGAAAAGAGAGAGAGGGTGGAGCGCACAGGGCGCGGTCGGTGCGCAAGAACCGGGCAGCGTAGAGAAAATAAAACGAGTGGAAGGAAAAGTGAGACGCGCCGAAGCCGCGGGTCACCGCCATTATCCTGTAGAACGCTAGGAGCAGCGTGGCAGCAAGGGGAAGAAGGAAAAGCGCGGGAGGCGCCATTTTATTCTATTGGGGAAGAAGGAAAAGCGCGGGAGGCGCCATTTTAATCCAGGCGCCATTTTAAACCACCCAAAATGCCAAAGAGTGGCAGTATCACTGCTTTTGACAACGAGGTAGAAGACTGGACCACGTATGTGGAAAGAATTGAAGTGTACTGCAAGGCAAATGAGGTGGCCGATGGAAAGAAGGCGTCGGTATTATTAAATTTGATGGGCGCGAGAACGTACGGCCCATTGCGGAATTTAATTACCCCAGCTAAACCAATGGAGAAAAGTTTTGAAGAGATTGTTAATATCTTACAGGAACACCTAAACCCTACACCGCTGCTGATAGCAGAAAGATTCAAGTTCCATAAAAGAAACCGGCACAAAGATGAGAGCAATGCTGACTATCTTACGGAACTACGCAAGTTATCGAAGCACTGCCAGTTCGGAGCAGGACTGGCAGACACCTTAAGGGATAAGTTTGTCTGCGGGCTCCAGAGTGAAGGAACCCAGAAACGACTACTTTCGGAAAAGGACCTGATGCTAGAACAGGCTTTCAGCGTGGCAGTATCCAACGAAGCAGCAGCACGGGGAGCTGCGGAAATACAATAGGCGGCACGGTGGCATAGTGGTTAGCACTGTTGCCTCACAGCGCCAGAGACCCGGGTTCGAATCCGGCCTCGGGCGACTGTCTGTGTGGAGTTTGCACATTCTCCCCGTGTTTGCGTGGGTTTTCTCCGGGTGCTCCGGTTTCCTCCCACAGTCCAAAGATGTGCGGGTTAGGTTGATTGGCTATGATAAATTGACCCTTAGTGTTAGGGGGATTAAATACATAGGGTTACAGGGATAGGGTGGGGTATGTGTAGGGGTTACGGGGATCGGGTGGGCTATGTGTCGGTGCAGGCTCGATGGGCCGAAATGGCCTCTATCTGCACTGTTGTGATTCTGTGATTCTGTGAATAGAAACCAGAAGAATACAGCGCTAACGAAATGGCATATGGAGCAGAAAAGTGCTATCGCTGCGGCAAAACAACCCATGATCAGAAGGACTGCTGGTTTAAGGACAAAGTATGCAGGCAATGTGGGAAAATGGGACACATAGCAAGAGTCTGCAGGTTGGGAAAGAAAACCAACACTAAAAGAACTACTAAGGAAATGTACAAGAAAGTAACAAAAATGACAGACAGTAGTTCAGATGATCAGGAGAGTGATAATGACTCCGGGAACAGGAGACTAAGTTGTCTAAAGTTACACAACGTGATCGCAAAGGAGGATCACCGAACCATTTGGGTCACCCTCATGATAGCAGGGTCCCAAGTAAAGATGGAATTGGACACAGGATCAGCCCTAACTGTCATGAATCGACGAGACTATGAGCGGCTATTCTCATACATACCCTTGAAGGACACGTCCATTGTATTGAAGACATACACGGGGCAAAAAGTCTACCCCAGAGGAAAAATAAGGGTGCCAGTTAAATACAACGGCAAGGAAACACAGAAACTGTATCTGTATATACTACAAGATGGAGGACCACCATTATTGGGACGTGAATGGATCCGAAAAATACAATTGGATTGGCATTCCATTCAGGCGCTAACTGTGACTGACAAAAAGGATGACAACGTCACACCTGGACGACTGTCAAAAATTCTAACTGACGCGAAAGAGGTGTTCCAACAAGGATTGGGACTCTAAAAGGAGTAACGGCAATGATAAAAATCAAAGATAACGCAAACCCAAAATTTTTTAAGGCCAGACCGGTACCGTACGCGATCCGCCCAGCCGTTGAAGCAGATCTGGAGAGTCTGGAGCATTCGGGTGTGCTGTCCAAGGTGGACTGGAGCAAGTGGGCCACACCCATCATTCCTGTAATGAAGAAATCATTGAGCAGCACGCCTGGGGAGCCGAAGAAGGTTCGCATCTGTGGGGACTTCAAGGTAACTGTGAACCCAGTCCTGCACACAGTACAATATCCACTTCCACGGATAGAAGATATTTTCGCCTCACTATCTGGAGGGAAATGCTTTACGAAGATTGATCTGGCCCAAGCGTATCTACAAATGGAGGTGGAAGAAGCATCTAGGAAATACCTCACGATAAACACTCACAAAGGTCTTTACCAGTACAACCGACTGGTATTCGGGGTAGCATCAGCCCCGGCTATTTGGCAGAGGGCGATGGAACAAGTCCTGCAAGGGATCCCGGGGACCCAGTGTTATTTGGACGACATCCTGGTTACGGGCGAAAATGACAGTGAACACCTTGCCAACCTGGAGCAGGTGCTCACTAGATTACAAGAATATGGGCTACGAGCCAACCGCCCCAAATGCGAGTTCTTCAGGAGACAAATCTCGTATTGTGGCCACATGATTGATGAGGAAGGGTTGCATAAGTCCCCAGACAAGATTGAGGCAGTAGTCAAGGCTCCAGCACTGGAAAATGTGTCGCAACTGAGGTCGTTCCTCGGGTTGGTGAACTACTACCATAAGTTCTTGCCGAATTTATCTACAATTCTGCACCCACTGAACGCCCTGCTGTAAACTGGAGTAACATGGAAATGGAGTGATGAGTGTAAGCGTGCCTTTCAGAAATGTAAATGCCTAATCACTTCAAAAGAAGTATTGGCCCAGTACAATCCAACACTACCAATTCGGTTGGCATGTGATGCGTCTCCCTACGGCATTGGAGCGGTGCTGTCACACAAATTCCTTGACGGTTCAGAGAGGCCAATAGCCTTTGCGTTGCGCTCGTTAACCTCAGCCGAGCGTAACTACGCCCAGATTGACAGGGAGGCCCTCAGCCTGGTGTGGGGGGTGAAGAAGTTCAATCACTATCTGCACAGGCAGAAATTCACCCTACTGACTGATTATCAGCCTCTGGTCATAGAGTCATAGAGTTTTACAGCACAGAAAGAGGCCCTTCGGCCCATCGTGTCTGCGCCGCCCCATTCTCCATTTTTAACCCAAAGAAGGGCGTTCCGGTGATGACGGCGCAACGGCTGCAAAGATGGTCACTTTTTCTAGGGGCACATCAGTACGACATAGAGTACAAGGGTACGAAACAGCATGGAAACGCTGATGGGCTGTCGCGCCTACCGTTGCCTACGGTGGAGGAAGCACCTGCAGTGGACCCTGTTGAGATATTCCATTCGACCATAGTCGAATGTCTACCTGTTACAAACTCAAGTATAGAGAAGGAAACCCGAAATGACCTGACACTCTCTCGGGTCTATGATTTGACGGTGAAGGGATGGCCAGCACATGGCGACTCACTGTTGCCAGCATTCTCGCCAAGGAGAGAACAGCTGTCAGTGTGCCGGGGGACCTTGATGTGTGGATCCTGAGTGGTAATTCCACCCAAGTTGAGAGATAGAGTGCTCAATGAGCTTCATGAGGGTCATCTGGGAGGGGTAAAAATGAAGAGCCTAGCCAGGGCGTTTGTGTGGTGGCCGGGAATCGATAAAGAAATCGAGGATATGACCAAGAGATGCACAGGATGCCAGAAAGTCCAAAACGCTCCACCACAGGCCCTGCTACACCCATGGGAGTGGCTCGCATCTCCATGGCAACGGGTACACATTGATTTTGCTGGTCAATTTATGGACTCAATGTTTTTAATCGCCGTGGATGCCCATTCGAAATGGCCAGAGGTCATCAAAATGTCCTCCACCACCACGGAGAAAACTATTGCAGTCCTACGGACCATCTTCGCCAGGAATGGCTTGCCAGAACAGATTTGCTCCGACAATGGACCACAGTTTGTGTCCGAGGATTTCCGGAGGTTCCTGAGGAATAATGGGGTGAAACATTACACATCTGCCCCATATCATCCAGCCACAAATGGATTGGCTGAGAGGTTTGTTCAGACCTTTAAAAAGGCAATAAAGGCAATGTATAATGACGACATACCACTACAACACAAGGTGGATAATTTCTTGTTTGCTTACCGGAATGCGACACATGCAGTCACCAACCAAGCTCCAGCCATAATGTTCTTCAACCGAAGGCTAAGATGTCGCCTGGATTTGCTCAAACCAAACATAAGACGAGATGTTGAGGATAAGCAATTCCAGCACATCAATGAGAAGCCAACCAGGAGCTTCAAGATAGGGCAACCAGTCTTGGCCCGCGACTACCGAACAGAAAAATGGCAGCCAGGAACGATATGCACACAGCAGGGAGCACTGATGTACACAGTGGACGTTGGAGAGAGCATCATGAGACGCCATGCTGACCAGATTCTAGAGTCACAGGAACAAGCCAAACCCATACCATGAGCATGTGCACCTGGTAATGAACCCGAAGTACAGATTGCGTCTACCGCAGAATCAGTGGTATTGGAAGCTGACGAACCAACCAATGACAATGAGCCAGAATCGACTCCGCCGCAAGAACAGGATACTCGACAAAGGCGCTATCCAGTCAGGATCAGGAAGCCTCCTCAAAGACTGAACTTATAAATGATTATTTCAGTTGATGTATATAGTACAGAGAAAATTGTAATTGTAATTAGTTATTATTTAATTGTTAAATGAATGTTATGTACTGTTTATCTAAAAGGGGAGGAATTGTTGTGTATGTACCTTTAAGAGAGAACTGATTTTATACTGTAGTACCGGCAGTGACCACACCTGTATATAAAGCCATAGCAGGCTTCTGTACTTTCAGTTTAAGCTTACCCTCTGTTCAGTAAATACCTGTTATTATTGTTCTCCTGCAGTCCATGTATTATTGATACTCGGACACTACAGAAACCAGTCCACTGACCAGGCTGGACTAACTCTGGTTCACTCATAAGTTTTCTGATCTGTGCAATTTATTTAAACATTCCATGTGAATCACAAAAATTAGAAAGTAGATTTCAGGACTCAAGTGTTGGCACACTGTTTGCAGCTATTCAGCAAGCATCGCAATGAACTTACTTTTTTTTTAATTCTGCCGACCCCTAGACCTATTTTTCCCCTTATACCCTGGACGCTGAGATACACTTTGACAGACACCGACTCTCTGGCACCTCACAGAAGTGACTATTTCTCATGTGCAAGCCTAGAGAGTAGGCACCAGCAGATTGTTCGACTGTGGAGGCATCACAGCCAAGCCCGTCCACACATGCACACTTCCCAAACAGGTGGCATTAGATGAGGAACTCTGGCAGATTGTTCACTCCGGCTAGCTGCAGCACCCCTACTGATGTCAGCTAACTCAGCATAGACCAGAGATTTCATTCTGTTTTGCATGAATTCTTGTGCTGAGGGGGGTAATGGAGGTCAGTGCTTGGGTAAACAGTCCTACACTTTTTGCAGCTAGTGCCAAGGTTCCATTCCACATCACACTGCATCCCAACTTGGACATATATTGCCCGCCGTTCCTTCATCGTCTCTGGGTCAAAATCCTGGAATTCCCTAACTTGCACCATCACCACAAGGACTGCAGTATCTGGAGTCCATTCTCGGGACAACCAGCGATGGGTAATGAATGCTCCCTTGCAAGCGTTGCCCACATCCCAGGAACAAATATTTGAGAACGCACTCTGTGGTCAAGTGACTTACTGCTGTTTCCCAGGGTTGATGGAGCCTCTGTCAATCTCGGTGTCAAATTCTGTTCTAATGTCATCCAGCTCTCCCAGATCACCAAATGCGCCCCACTCCATATTGATGCACATCCTCCCTTCGTCTCCTTCCACCAAATCAATGTGCTGCATATCTTCCATGTAACAAGCGTTCGTGCCAGTCCCTACAGAAGCATAAGCAACTGAGTTACCACAAAGAGAATGACACCGTGACATATTTTACAGCTATAAACCCAATTTAAGTGTTCCAAAGAAGCATTTGGTTTTGACGAGTGTCCCTTTGTTTATGTAATACTGTCCCCACTCTATTGCTTCCCAATGAAGAAGCCAAGACGAATTAGCCTATCCATTTCACACTCGTAGCTTCACTCTCTCCTTTCCCCCACCCCCCGCCCCACCTCCTCCAGTCAGATCAGCACGTGAGCAGGTCTCCAAGGTAAGAAACTATTTTGAACACCCTTCTGTAGTCTCCATGAGCCATTTACTATCCGCAAGCCCCAGCCATATGGGCAACCCCCTTCGCCCACCTCTGCCAACGGCACTCCTGTAACCCTTCGCTTTGGCCTTGGGTGTCTCTTGCTTCTCTGTGATGATGTGCCGTTCCTCTGCTCCTTAACTCCCTACAACTGAGTGCAAGGTTTAAATACGAGGAATTGCACACCTTACAACTCCAGAACACAACGCAAAGCAGCTCTAATGTGCTGTACCAACACCCTGTCCTTAGAATGTTATTTTTATGTCTGACACAAGAAGTCTCCTTACTCAACCTATTGTGATGTGGGAACAGAAAACTCACCTCTACAATCAAACTGATACTGTTAAGTGAGGAAGAGCTTAATAAGGACATTTTGTTGGGTACCGATTCACTGTAAACTTTCAAACAAACATGAAGAGAAATGTTCGAGAAATAAAAGAGGATGACAACAGAACCAGAGGCGAGGCGAGGCGAATTTTTTTTACACAGCGAGTTTTAATGATCTAGAATGCGCTACCTGAAAGCAGATTCAATAGTAACATTCAAAAGGGAATTGGATAAATACTTGAAGGGGAAAATTTGCAGGGCTGTGGGGAAAGCGCGGGGGAATGTGACAAATTGGAGCGCTCGTTGAAAGAGCCGGCACAGGCATGATGGGCCGAATGGCCTCCTTCGGTGTTGTATCATTCTATGGTCAAGGACAACAATGGGATAGAACCATCTCAACAGCTTGGCTGAACTGGTTTCATTTTCCCTTTCCATCCCATGGAGAAATGTGTGGCTTCCATTGTGCACCTCTCCTCTTCCCAAACACAAAAATTGGAGTTGGGGCTTTGACATGTGCTGCAGAACCTCTTCCTTCCACCAGCTGCGATTGCATAGCTATGTGCACCCACAACCAATCACCAACACAACAAAAAACAGGAAAACCTACCAACAATCAGCCCTATCTCACAGTTGTGGTCGTCATAACCACAAGTCATCATGGTCCCTACTGTGTCATTCACCACAGCAACAATGTCGATGTCAAAATCCTGTCCAAGGAACACAAAAGGGAAGACACAGATGAAGAGGTCAATGCTTTCTCTGGAAGGGCAACTCTCAGACATGTCAGGCCAACCACCTTTCCCCACGGTTCAAGGGAAAGGTTTGTTGGTTCTACAATTACTGGTACGTACCCCCCGCCTCTGGATAGCCTTGCGCAGCAGGGTGACCACATCCCGCCCCTCTACACCACTCGACTTGAATCCTTTTGTCCAATTAACTAATATACTCTGCAGCAGAAAATAGAAAATGCAAATTAGGTTAAACAAAACACCGAAAGAATGGATCATGAAATTAATAATAAAGTTTGAATGGAAAACAAAGTCTCCTCCAGCATATTTGTTATAACTACAACAATGTACATTTTTTTAAGATTTCACCCCTGCAAATCTTTGACTTTTTTTTCTCATACTTTTTTCTCTCACTATTCCCGAACTGAAAAGATGGGCAAGGAAATTGTTCCTGTGCTCAACAACCAATGAGCAAAAAGCCTAGGCTGGTCTGCCCTTTGATCTTCCTTTAATGATCTCACTCCATCCCAACAACAACTTGCATTTATATAGCACCTTTAATGTAGTAAAACATCCCAAGCACTTCAGAGGAGCGTAATCAAACAAAATTTGACACCGAGCCACATAAGAAGATATTAGGACAGACGACCAAAAGCTCGGTCACATCCCTCCAACTGCTCAGCTGGGAATTCAACAGGCCAGGAATCGTAGGCGTGAACAGGAATCCTGGCTCTCAGTGAGTGTGCGCAAAGCCTAGAATAATTCTATTTGCATTTTTCCATGCTTTGCACATTTGACCTTCATTTGCAAATTAAAGCTGCCAGTCGGAAGCGGCTGGGGAGCACAGTCCTTCTGTGATCGACTTCCTCTGGAATGACATCATGCAGGAAGTCAGTGGTCTAAGGACAGAGCTGTTTTCCTAGATCAATGTCATTCTCACGTTTTTCTTCTCCTCCCTGTTGGAGTCTTCTCATGTCACGCACTGGTCCTAGTTGAAAGACAGGCAAATATCCTGCTACCACCACCAACTTACAGCCAGCTAAGTACACTAAACAACTCCAATTTCCTCCAATAAGGGAGTGGCTGGTTTCATTTGGGCCTCCCTTCTACACATGACCACAAGATTGAGATAGGGAAATCACCTTGAATCTACAAATGATCTGCAGACCCCCACTCTGCCAAATCTTTTAGGACACCTCACTTACTGCACCAACTTGCTACCCTGGATTTTGGATCGCTACAAACAGCAAAAAACACATAAGTCTCGTCACAACCATCAAGCTAATGGAGTCGCCAACACATGAATTTATCCGAAGCCCCAGAGGAACCCTGTTGTGAAGAGTGAGGAATGATAATCACTGCTGCTGCCTCCACAGTCAGTCTTCAATTGTTGCTTGTTTGTAAAGGATGAAAGAGTTAACTCACCTCGTCAAGCTTGGTCTGTTGACAGGGAAAGGAGAAGGTGAAGCCTAGAGGAAGCTTCTTATCCTTGATGTCCAATTCCTCCATTACATTTCCCAGACAGTTAGCAATGTGATCAAACAGCTGAAAGTAAAATAGAATAACAGTTAAATATATAGGGCTAGAAATTCGGTATCACCCCGTTTGGGGCGCTAGTCCTGGCGATGCGCAAAGTTTAGCGCCAGGCGCAATTTAGCGCCACCTAGCGCGATATTGGGTTGCAGCGCCCCTGAAGATGATTGCGGTGCTAAATCAGGCGCTGCACGCTACTCTTAAGGCACTAACCCGGCGGCGCAACCCAATTTCGCGGCGGTGGGGCGCAGCGAAGGTGCTGTCAATAATCACTTTCCCTGAGACACACTGGCGCCGGCCAGCTCTTAAAGGGGCAGCTCAATTGGCATCACCAGACACACTCACTGCCTTGTAGGCCTTCAAAGCAGTGGGAGCCTACCTGTGGCGCACCAGCCTAGCAAGACATGGAAAGGGTGAGGCAGAGGGCGGAACGCCTCCCTGATGGGGCATTGGATGCTTTGGTTGGCGCAGTGGAATCAAGGCCAAGGGAGATGGTCGGAATGTGATTGATGTTTTGGACAGTCTCCCGGGTGTGAGAGGCAGTTATGTGTCAGTGTATTAGTTTTGCTTTCTGTTGCCATAGCTTTCTCATGTTTGAAGGAACCACATTTTGTGTAATGAAACACTTTCTTCATTTACAATGGCCATGCCTGCTATTTACATGCATCTTGCCCTTCACAGGCTTGGGGGTATCAGACCGGTTCCATTCCTGTTCTTAGAATGGCAGCTAGCATTCCGTGAGAGGGGCCTAGAAGCTACTTCTGATCAGCCTCTGATGCGCAGCCTGAGAGGAGCCGCTCGCGTAGAAGTTCAGGCCAGCAGGCATCTTCTCAGCCACCGACAGAGATGTCCTGCACCTTATCTGAGGCTGCAGATCTGGCTGAAGCAGCTGGCACAGCTCAGTCACCACCTCCTTTCTAAATCGCAGCCTTCTGACACTGCTCCTCCGGCATGTTCATGTAGGAAAACTGCTGTCGGAAAACCCTGTCAGCGTAAGGTCTGCTGTGGCGACGTCTGTTGGCCCTCCTCCATCTGGCCATGCCCACCCCCCTCTCCCAGCGTCTCAGTGCCCTTTCCAGATGATTCAGCAGCAGGTCGTTCCCCTCCAATGCAGCCCCCATAATAAGTGCCCACAGGAAGGTTCCCCGTTGTTAAGGCTCACCAACAGCAAGGTGATGGTCAGAAGGCTGAAGATCGTCTGCCTGTGCTGGCTCAGTGGTCAAATGGCTCTCAGTGTGCAGCTCAGCAACTCTTTGTAGCTCTCGAGGAAGTTGTGCTCCAAAAATGGCTGCCGCTTTTAAACCACACCAGTCCCCTTTAAGTAACGCTCCTCCAGCCCGAGAGCGACTTGGTAAGGTTCCAGGTAAGCTGTCACTATTAGCGCCAGGCGCTACGGAGGGGGGCGCCACTGAATTTCCGGTCCGGGGCGCCCAAAAGGCGTTGCACACTCAAATGACGTCATAATCTGCCTGCGCCCATGAGCGGGCGCTAAGATTTAGCGCTGGCGCTAAATGCATGCTCAATATGGGGCGAGGCGCTAGGCGCCTTGCACCCGCCCGGAAATTGGCTAGCGCCCCACTTCTCGGCCTCTTTAGGCGCTAATCGGTGGCGCTACCAACCGAATTTCTAGCCCATAGTGACTTGAGGGAAACAGTAGAGGATGATCCAATGTGTGGCAACAGGAAGCTGCCTGGTGTGCACCTGTCTGGGAGAGACAAAGACGGGGGGGGGGGGCGGGCGGAGTTGCACCAAGGTCCGTTGAGGAACCAATTGGTCAGTAATTTTTCTCTCACACTGCGCCATTAATTCTATTGCCTCCCCCCACCCCCTCTAAAGCAGTTGGCTCGTTTGGTTCCATGAGAATTGTTCACCCTTGGGTACCTTACCCAAGAGACCATTATTCATGCACAAACTGATTCAGGGGTGCTAGTGGGCTATTCAACTGCAGGAGACATTATAGCAAGGACAATCTTGTCCTTGGGGTATTCACACATGCACATCTTCAACGGGAGTTTTTTTTGTTTTTATTCATTCATGGGATGTAGACGTCGCTGGCCCATCCCTAACTGATCTTGAAAAGGTGGTGGTGAGCCACCCTCTTGAACCGCTGCAGTCCGTGTGGCGAAGGTACTCCCACAGTGCTGTTCAGGAGGGAGTTCCATGATTTTGACCCAGCAACGATAAAGGATCGGCGATATATTGCCAAGTCGGGATGCTGTGTGACTCGGAGGGGAATTTGGAGGTGGTGGTGTTCCCATGTGTCTGCTGCCCTTGTCCTTCTAGGTGGTAAAAGCCGCGGGTTTGGGAGGTGCTGTCAAAGAAGTCTCGGCAGAGTTGCCAGATAGCAACCAGGAGCAGGAACCGTGGTTGAATTTTCTCCTCCTGTCCTATGATGCTGAGGCCAATTTAATGCCCCAAAGGCACTTTGTCTGAGAAAAACTAATTTATTTCAACCTAGATTGGAACTTGGGATCTTCCCGGTGATAAGGTTGAACTACTCACTGCCTAAGTCACATCTGTACACTTAAGTTTTCTATTAAATTTGACATTTTTCATCGCCTCCTCAGAAACTGAACGGTTCCAGCGTTACGCTGGGTGCTCTCAGTGACATTATGTATAGGGGCAATGGGGTAAGAGTGAAATACCCCTTTTAAGAAATCACTGTAGAGGTCAAGTCTACACAAAGTGTGCATCCCCACACAGGCTGGTTCCAATACAAGCATCTGACGAGGGGGTCAATGCACGTGAGTCCCCTCTCTCGGTTTCACCCAATAGTCTGAATGAGATGGACAACTTGCCATTTGGTGTTGGGTGGGAACACCAGATTCAAACATCAACAAAGACTAAAATATCAACTTGGGTCACACACCCCTCAAGAACCCGGATCACCCTGCTCAGTTAATTTTTATTTTTTTAATTTCTTATTGAGATTGAAAGACAAAATTAACCGTGATTAATGGTGATTGAGATTGGGGATCGAAGTCTAATGTAATAAATACAGTGATAAGAGATCAGCGAATCCATGAGTGAGTCAAAACTACACAATGCATTCCCAGTTCCACTGAAGCCAAGATTCCTGCCCAGTTGTGCCAGAGCGAAGGATGGGCAATAAATGCTGGCCTTGCCGGCGACGCCCACATCAACAAATTTAAAATAACCTGCCAAGAACCACAGCTGCTGGGACAAGGGATCAAAATGAAAACTAACAAAAATACAGATAAGCCTTCGAAGCTAAGGTTACGCTTTTGTCTTGTTCAAAATTACCAAGTACCGCCACCTATAGAGAGTAGGAATAAAGGGGTCATTTTTGGGTTGGCAGGCTGTAACTAGTGGGGTACCGCAAGGATCAGTGCTTGGGCCTCAGCTATTCACAATCTATATCAATGATTTGGATGAGGGGACCAAATGTAATATATCCAAGTTTGTTGATGATACAAAGCTGGGTGGGAATGTAAGTTGTGAGGAGGATGCAAGGAGGCTTCAAGGGGATATAGACAGGCTAAGTGAGTGGGCAAGAACATGGCAAATGGAATATAATGTGGAGAAATGTGAAGTTATCCACTTTGGTAGGAAAAATAGAAAAGCTGAGTATTTTTTAAATGGTGAGAGATTGGGAAATGTTGGTGTTCAGAGGGACCTGGGTGTCCTTGTACACGAATCACTGAAAGTTAACATGCAGGTACAGCAAGCAATTAGGAAAGCAAATGGTATGTTGGCCTTTATTACAAGAGGATTTGAGTATAAGAGTAAAGACACCTTAGTGCAATTATATAGGGCCCTGGTGAGACCACACCTGGAGTATTGTGTACAGTTTTGGTCTCCTTACCTAAGGAAGGATATACTTGCCATAGAGGGAGTGCAACAAAGGTTCACCAGACTGGTTCCTGGGATGGGGGGACTGTCCTATGAGGAGAGATTGAGTAGACTTGGCCTATATTCTCTAGAGGTTAGAAGAATGAGAGGTGATCTCATTGAAACATACAAAATTCTTACAGGGCTTGACAGGGTAGATGCAGAGAGGATGTTCCCCCTGGCTGGGGAGTCTAGAACCAGGGGTCACAATCTCAGAATAAGGGGTCGGCCATTTAGGACTGAGATGAGGAGAAATTTCTTCACTCAGAGGGTGGTGAATCTTTGGAATTCTCTGCCCCAGAGGGCTGTGGAGGCTCAGTCATTGAGTATATTCAAGACAGAGATCGATAGATTTTTGAATATTAAGGGAATCAAGGGATATGGGGATAGTGCAGGAAAGTGGAGATGAGGTAGAAGATCAGCCATGATCTTATTGAATGGCGGAGCAAGCTCGAGGGGCCAAATGGCCGACTCCTGCTCCTATTTCTTATATTCTTATGTTCTTAATTCCAGGCATCCCTCCTTTCAGGAATGATGTTACATAGGATTACACCGGATATACAGCATAGATATACATTCAGCCCAACCAGTCTATGCCGGCATTTATGCTCCACTCGAGCCTCCTCCTGTCTTTCCTCATCTAACCCTATCACATATCAGTGTGTTGCTCACTGCACGACAGGTTTGTTCTCTGAGATTGGCTTTCCCTCTGCACTTAAATACAAGAGAATACTTGGCTAGGAGAATTAAAGAGTGAAATAAAAAACTCAAGGAAGATAGGGTGAAGGCACCTGATAGCACAACGCCGTCTGACTGCTGGGTTGAATCCCACAAAAACTAATATGAGATGGAGAGCTCTTCTCTATGAATGTCAAATGAAATAAGTAAGGGTAATCTCATCCCTGCTCTCTGTGAGCAATACAAAATTACCCCAAATTCTGTATTAATTTACATTTAAGTGTCAATTTCAATCAGACCAGGTAATAGACTGTTACAAGACATGAAAATGTCATGCTGGTGATTAAGGGAAAGCTGTTCTGAGGTGGGGATCGAGATATATTGTTGGGTTAGAGTAGAAGTTTTGCTCTGTACCTCAATGCATTCTAGGTTTTATGCACCGACTCAAATGAGGCACATTAATCAATGCCACCCAACTCATGCTGGCTGGGCAATAGTGCATCCCAATCCAGTACCTGAATCTGGATAATACACACTAGACACACAGACATTCCCATGCATGCACAGTGGTGCTCCAGATTCAGAAATAACTCTTTAATCTACTTTCCTGGGTGGTGGCAGTGGGCGAGAGATTGGACTCGTGGCCATGTGACCTTTACACAAGGTCACGATATCTGTTGGTTTCTAAGACGCTCTCCCAGCTTAGCTAATGTACTGGAGCCAACAAGTACTACTCCAGCATCAGGCAATATGGAGCTAGTGTTGGTGAAAGTGGCTGCATCCAAGTGCAATTCGGCTACTTTACAGAGATTTTGGTGCTGAACTCACACCACAACAAACATGACCTGTGCTCAATACTGAAATCGGATGCCCAAAGTGTGAAAATGTTCCATTCACCAGCGCTAACATCTTTCACTTTTAAGACTGCAAAAAACAAATACAACATTCAAGATAATCAACAACAACTCTGAGATAAGAGGAACACACTGACCCTGCAATCTAATGGCACAGATTTGAGAAATAATATACTCTGGAGTTCAGAAGCAAGAGAGGTGATCTCATTGAAAGGTATTAAATTCTTACAGGGCTTGACAGGGTAGATGCTGAGAGGCTGTTTCCCCTGGCTGGAGAGTCTGAAACCAGGGGTCGTAGTCTCAGGATAAGAACCAAGATGAGGAGAAATTTCTTCACTCCGAGGGTTGTGAATCTTTGGCATTCTCTACCCTAGAGGGCTGGGGATGCTCAGTCATTGAGTATATTCAAGACAGAGATCGATAGATTTTTGGACTCTAGGGAATCAGGGGATATGGGGGTAGGGCGGGAAAGTGGAGTTGAGGTTGCAGATCAGGCATGGTCTTATTGAATGGTGGAGCAGACTCGAGGGGCCGAATGGCCGACTCCTGCTCTTATAATTGAGTGCCTTGACAAAGGAAGAAGGGGGACCAGTTCTCGCAATTTACCTCAGATTCTGTGCCACTCCTTTCAGCCTTGGTTTTGTCCCACACTACAGGCCATGGTCCTTCTCCTGGGTTTCTCAATAAAAAAAACAATCTTTGACTATTGGTAGGTTATTAATGGGAGAATGGCATCTCATCAGCTAGTCATGCCAGTGTAAGATTAGGATCACAGGCCACATACAAATTACCCAAAGAGTTTTAGGAGTTGCAAGGTTTTTATTAAAGAGCTACAGCAGATATTACATATGGTTTAAGCCGAGTATAATAGACATACAACCCGTGACAGTAGGAGCGATCTACGACCCCCGAATCGGAATGCCATGACCGGACGGACGGGGAGGCAGTACGGTGATCTCGGATTGGGTGGATTCCTGCAGTCTGCTGCAGCGGTCACTTCCATTGGGTCATCTCTCAAGCTGCTGGAGGTGTTAGGCCATCAGCCACCTCAGAGGCTAAACTTGACCAAGGTGCTAGGCCGTAGCCACCTCGGGGAAGCCTTCGCCCCCGACTGCCTGATTTCCTCTCTCGGTCGTCAATATTTATAGTTATTTCGGTGGGCTGATAATCACCTGGTGTCAATCGTTTGATCCCCATCCTATTGTCCAATTGTGAAGCGGGAAGACATCCCTCGCCGTCCCTTTCTGCATGACTGACAAGGCCTCCCTCATCTTTCTGAGGAATGTTTTGTTATGTTTCGTTAAGGACATTTTATGACTTTTCGGCTCCATTGTTGTCTATTATCCCACCACCCTGTGTTGTTTTGCATTTTACGATTCCCTTATCACTTCTATTTGTCTTTTGATGTTTGATATTCGACCTTGCTGGTATTTCTGCTCTCTGTTCCCGGCTGCAGGTCGTCAGTCTCCGTTCTAAGGATTAAAACCCGTCTTTGAATCGAACAGTTATTTCTTACACCAGTGCTTTTCCATTCACAGCCCCTCTACTGTCCAGTTAATCTCTTTTGCATAAAATTTCCCCATATTTAATTGGCGGTCCTGATGGTCAGATACTCTCCTCAAAACTAGTCTTTGTGGCGACTCCTTCTTCACAAACCTAGGCCTGAGCGCTATTCATGAGTAGGGCATCAGTGCCGATGAGATTTGCAAAATAACTGTGGAGGAGGGCGAGATCACCAAAGTACAATTCAAACACATTCTGGAGGTAATGCAGTCAGAATGCTACCCCACCCATAAAGATCAAAGTGTAACTCACGCCGCTGTTACTGTAACGCCAGTTATGTGCAATGATGGCTGTGTGGTACTGCGCCCATTTTAATTATGAAAATTACACAGCAGTATAATGGACTTTGACTTCTGAACCGCGAAAGACTGCATGAAGAATTATAAACACTCTCGAAGTACTGCTGGTTGTAGTGGCGGGGACGGGCGGGAGCAACTTGAGGTGATGAGTTAAGAATATCATGCAAGTACATTGGAACAAGATTAAAGTGTATTAGCTTAAGTGGATTTTTTTCCCATAGCGATAGGAACTGGTACCAATATTCCCAGTGCAACATACCTCAATTTGCCGAACATGAACAACTTGCATTTATATAGCGCCTTTAACATAGAAAAACATCGCAAAGCGCTTCACACAAGTGTAATCAGGCAAAAATGGATGTCGAAGCAAAGATGAAATTATGAGAGGCTATCAAAAGCTTGGTCAAAGAGGTGGGTTTTAAGGAGGGCCTTAAAGGAGGAAAGAGAGGGGTCAGAGCGGAGGAGTTTAGGGATGGAATTCCAGAGTTTAGAGTCGAGACGGCTGAAGCAACAGCCACCGGTGGCGGGGCGAAGGTGAGCGGGGGTGGGGGGATTACACTAAAGGTCGGAGTTAGGGGAATGGAGAGCTTGGGGAGATGTAGTGCTGGAGGAGGTTACAGATATAGGGAGAGTCAAGGCCACAAAGGATTTAAATGAGAATTTTAAATTTGAGGTGTTGGGAGACCAGAAGCCAATGTAGGTCAGAAAGGTCATGGGTGATGGGTGAGCGGGACTTGGTGCAGGAGCAGCAGAGATTTGGATGAGCTGACGTTTATGGAGGGTGGAGGATGGGAAGCTGGCCGGCCAGGAGAGCGTTGGAATAGTCGAGTCTGGAGGTGACAAACACGAGGAGAATGGTTTCATTAGCTCCTACCTGAGTGCCAGTACCATGCATGATGTCCTTAGGAATGGCACAGATACGATTTTCAATCTCCACCTTCTGTTTGCCATTGTCTGAAACTTTCACTCTCAACACACGGAAGTTGGTGCCTCCCAAGTCAAGGGCCAGGAAGTCCCCACTCTCTGCCAAGACAAATAAGGTGGTGTAAATTTGATAGGCATCTGCCAACCAACAACAGAAACAGTTTAGACCACTTTCGTGTGTCATAGAGTCATAGGGCTTGATTTTACCAGGCCTGAGGAGGCGGGAATGGAGGCGTGTGAGGTGTTAAAATCGCAAAAACTGGCGGGCAGGCCCGATCCCGCCTCCATCCCGTCTCCGAGCAATTTTCCCACATGCGAGTTTTATAACCCCGTCTCCATCCTGTCTACAAGAGGCGGGGTAGGCCCTTAAAAGCCAGTTAAGTGCCTCTATAATCCCATTTTGAGAGGCCTTTCTGATTTTAGCACTTTTCCCACCTCCTCTGGAACACGCCAGTGAATCCTGGCGGCCTCACAAGTGGATTGCTTACTAACAGCTGCAGCTCCACCATTAAAAAGGAGTTTTACTGCAACAGTTTCCCATCAGTATTTTTTATGACAATATGCAACTGATGGCATGTTAAAAATAAATACAAAATTACACCCAAGTGACTACCCTTGTGACTACTTGTGCGTTATCTTTCTTTTACGCGTGCTCCTGTGTGGTGCTTCCCCTGTGGCTTCAGCAGATGTGGAGGCCCCTTGCTCACTTTGTTGCTGCTCCTGCCTCGACACCATTGCCGGGCGTCCTCTGGGATTGTGAGCCTGTGCGGGCTCGTCAACAGTCTGCTGCTCCTGCGGCTGTGCACGGGTTGAGACGCCAATCTCAGTTGGGTGGGGACTCTGGTGGGGCTCTGACCGGGGGCTCTGCGGTGGCATGGAAGTGTGAGCGTTTGGAGAGGAGCCCCCACTTCCTTGATGTCTCATGGGTCAGGTCCCCCTAAACGCTTGCAAGTGGCTGGAGAGCAGCTTGCTGCACATCAGGGGGGCCATGGGGACCCGTATCTGCACTGGCAGTCCTACTCAGAAGGACTTCCATGAAGCTCTGGTTTCTCTGTTCAATAGCTGACCATCGCTCCTCCAGAGATGTCAGTCTATTCTCAACACTCGACATGTTTTCCTCACTCCGGTGACTTACTGCCTCCATGGCCGTAGCCAGCCTTTCCATGGAGGTTGCCACCCTTTCCGTGGTGCTGCCTTCATGCACCAACGCCTCCACAAAGGCTCTGCTCATGTTAGGGAGGGACTCCTCCATTCGCTCCACACTCACAGCGACCCTAGAGACAAAACCTGCCAGAGACTCCTGCACCTCTTCCTGGGGTTCCAGCACTGCTCTCCTTCTGGATGGACCCAGAGACAGAGGGTCGACATGCAGCTGAGCCGAGCTGGAGAGTCCTGCGCCCTCCGACGAGGACTCTCCACTGCTGTCCCTGTCTCCACCATCTGCTGATGCTCACTTGTGAGCTGTGATACACCAGGTGACAACACTACTCTATCTCGCGAGGGTCCCACCGAGGTGCGAGTGTCTGCGCTGGTGCTGGGTGCGCTGAATTCTGCTGACGCTGCGCCCTCAGAGGTTGCAGCTTCCTCTGAGGAGTCTGGAATCTCAGGCTCTTCCTCCTGGACAGTGGGGACGGGGGCTGGCGATGGTCCTGTGGGGGAGTAAAGGAAAGAGTTAGAGATGTGAGGTCAAGGTTACATGCACATTGCATAGTGCAGATGATCAAAAGTCAATCTGTTAGAGGAACAGAATCATTATCAGCGACTCATGCAATGTCAATGAGAGAGATGGAAAACTATTCTGTCACCAGCTTGCTGTGATGCGCCTGTCTGTCCATCCCCCACTTGGGAATCCTCCTCCACTCCCACGATCTCCAGGACCGCCTCCTCCCAGGGGGTGAGTTGGGCTACTGAGGGTGGCCCTCCTCCTGTCCTCGCTCTTTCCCTCTTATTGTGGGCTCTCTTTTCCTGCAATGAGGGAGACAAGTGGAGGTTGAGTGAGAATGAAGGAGTGAGTGTAGAGAATCCATAGCATAGATACTTAGAAGGAGACAAAGGGCCCTCCCTGTGTGTGTTGTAAGTTGTTTTCATAGCATCACAGCAATGGGGAGTGTGAGGGCTGCATAGTCGAATAGTTAGGTGAATGTGACCATAGAGAGAGAAGGAATGGGTAAGGATGCAGGGACGTCAGTGTCAAGTGGGATGTGGAGGAAGAGGTTGTCAAAGCAGAGTGCTGGTGAGGAGAGGCAATGGGGATCAGATTGAGGGTGTTGGGAAAGTCATACTCACTTTTCCAGTGTGCAGAAGGACATGAAACCTCTTCCTGCACTGCAGCCAGGTTCTGCAGCACATAGACATTGAATTGACCTCTTGGGCCACTTGCATCCACACAGCTTTAATCTGCTGAGGAGGCTTTTCCCTCCCCGAGGAAGGGAAGAGCACCTCCTTATTGGATCTGGCTCCCTCCACCAGAGCTTGCAGGGCGGCTCAAAGCGTGGCTGAAACAAGGGCTTACAGCAATGGGCATGAAGTTTGTAGTCTCCAGAAGAGGCAAGGCTGCTTGCAGGCCTTAAATCCAGCAGCATTGATGATGTCATCGGAGGTGATTTTCAGGATGGAAAGACTCATTGGGCCAGGGCTTCCCACACGCTGGGAATCAATTGGCCAGTTAGGTGAAAATCGCATTTTTCCCTCACATCAAAGTGGAGTCGGGTGGATAACACGAAAAGCAGCTGACACGCCCCCAGCCCGCCCCATGACAAAATTGAGCCCAGAGTCATAACGGCACAGAAAGAGGCATTCGGCCCATCGAGTCGGTGCCGGCTCTCTGTAGAGCAATCCAGTCAGTCCTATTACCCTGCTCTATCCCCGTAGCCCTGCAAGTTTATTTCCCTGTGTGTGTGTGGGTAAATCATTTATTTTGGTGAATTTCTATACTCATCAAGAGTAGGGCCATCAGGGGACGGAACATTTGGTTTTAATCTTGGCATCCTCCGTCAGTACCGAGTATTGCCAGGATGATGTACCTCAACGTGTCCCAATTCCTGCCTCCAAAAAGCACCCACTACTTGAGCATTTTGGTTTTTGATGCCTATTATCTTTATGCTCCCCCACTTGAAAGTTGGAAATTTAGTGCTGAATTATAGGCAGTTCTGTGCAGTCACAGGCCTGCACCCTTGGGGCAGTAAAGGGGATTCTGGGATGGATCCAGATCAGAGCCCCAGAGCTGAGAAGACAATATGCCAACGTATTGTGTGACTAAGTCCCCGAGACACTGACTGCTTCGTTACTCACTGGCTGTTAGGAACATAGGAACAGGAGGAGGCCATTCGGCCCCTCAACCTGATCCACCATTCAATGAGACCATTGGCTGATCTGGATCTTAACTCCATCTACACGCCTTGGTTCCATAACCCGTAATACTCTTGCCCAACAAAAATCTATCAATCTCAGTTTTTAATTTTCAGTTGACCCCCAGTCTCAGCAGCTTTTGGGGGGGGTGGCGGGGGGGGGGGGAAAGAGTTGCAGATTTCCACCTCCCTTTGTGTGTAGAAGTGCTTCCTGACATCACCCCTGAACGGCCTGGCTCTAATTTTACGGTTACGCCCCCTTGTTCTGGACTCTCCCCACCAGAGGGAATAGTTTCTCTACCCTATCAAATACTTTAATCATCTTAAACACTTCAATTCGATCGCCCCTTTCATTTGTATAATGTGATCATCACTCGTCACCAAGTTACTTGGCTCTCCATTTGTTCCCCATGTACATCACTCAAGGGTAAATATTTTGAGTAACTTGACGTGCAGGTTTACTTAAATTTCTAGATTTATGACACATTGGGGGGAATTTTAACATGGATGAGCGGGTGGCAGTGGCTGCGGGTGGGGGGTAAAAGGGCAAAAAAAAATCAAAGCTGGGAAGCCGGTTCCAACCCACCGACTTCCGGGTTTGACTGAGGCGAGACAAGGGACAGGCAGCCAACCCGCTCCCAGGAGGCAGGTTGACATTTTAAATATGTTAGTGAGTCTGGAAGCCTCGGATTTAACCTGCTTTGCAGGTTTATTTTATTCATTCACGGGATGCGAGCGTCGCTGGCAAGGCCGGCATTTATTGCCCATGCCTAATTGCCCTTGAGAAGGTGGTGGTGAGCCGCCTTCTTGAACCGCTGCAGTCTGTGTGGTGAAGGTGCTCCCACAGTGCTGTTAGGGAGGGAGTTACAGGATTTTGACCCAGTGACGATGAAGGATCGGCGATATACTTCCAAGTCAGGATGGTGTGTAACTTGGAGGGGAACTTGGAGGTGATGGTGTTCCCGTGCGCCTGCTGCCCTTGTCCTTCTAGGTGGAAGAGGTCGCGGGTTTGGGAGGTGCTGCTGAAGAAGCCTTGGTGAGTTGCTGCAGTGCATCTTGTAGATGGTACACACTGCAGTCACGGTGCGCCGGTGCTGGAGGGAGTGAATGCTTAAGGTGGTGGATGGGGTGCCAATCAAGCGGGCTGTTTTGTCCTGGATGGTGTCGAGCTTCTTGAGTGTTGTTGGAGCTGCACTCATCCAGGCAAGTGGAGAGTATTTCCTGACTTGTGCCTTGTAGATGGTGGAAAGGCTTTGGGGGGTCAGGAGATGAGTCACTCACTGTGGTCGGCCTGGTTTCCCAGGCCTCGGGAATCCCGATAGCCACAGCGAGGCGAGGACAGCCTCGGGCAGCACACCTTGCGGGCCAGGAGGAGCAGCAGTGCTTCCTTCCAGCCCCCCAAGCTCCTCCACCATCAGAGCACCCCCCATACAAAGGCCCCCCCGGGGATTGCCTCCCCCCAACCCCCCGGGTCAGGAATCGGACGCCCCGGGGTTGGGGATTGGACCTATCTGGTCCTGCACCTCCTCTGGAGTGCTCCCCGCCCAACTGGAAGCCATGCCTGTCAATCAGACTGACTTCCGGGTGGGGAACCTGTCGCTGACTGAAGATGCACTCTGTGGAGAATTAACTCCACAGCGTGTGGGGAAACCAGCACTGCATCCAGCTCCTTGGGGCATTGACCTCGTCGCCTGTCTGTTCTCACTGCCTTCGCAGTGTGTGTCTGGAGGGCTTCCTGACCTCCCGTGGAGAGATGACCTGTCTCCTCCTGTCCACCTCCTGCACTAAGGCCTCCAGTGCTGTGTCCGATAACCTTGGAGCCCTTTCCCTGGCCTGTTAAGCCATTATTCACTCATCCTCTTTCTGAGCCTTGCCAGTTGCATGAGCTGCTACAGGCAGAATGCACCTCCCCTTTAAGAGGTGCAAACTGCCTTTAAGAAGTGCAGTCTAGCTTTGATTGGTGCCAGCCTCGCACGAACTTGGGCCCCCTTCTGAGCGTTCAGCCACTCAGCAGCCCGTTCAGCGCTGGGCTGAACGCGGTAATCACTGTCATTAATCACTGAAGGTCGCGTGCTGCCTGCATTCCTTTTAACCCTGCGCCCATTTTCAGGAGCTATCGAATTTCTAGCCCTCAGTTTTCAATAAAGTACGGGGGGGAGGAGGGAAGGAAAAAAGGGTCTGTGATAGGGTGGAGGGCGGGAGTGATTAAATGATAAAATGGATGATGGTGCGCCTTTCATGACCTCAGGATGTCTCAAAGCACTTCACAGCCAATTTGTGCACAGCAAGCTCCCACAAACAGCAATGAGATAATGACCAGATAATCTGATTTTTTAGTGATGTTGATTGAGGGGTTAATATTGGCCAGGACACCAGAGCGAACTCCCCTGCTCTTCTTTGAAATAGTGCCACGGGATCTTTTACATCCACCTGCGAGGCCAGACGGGCCTCGTTGCTGCACCGAAGTGTCAGCCTAGATTCTCAAGCTCAAGTCGATGGAGTGGGAAGCAGTCGGAGGGCGAGCTCAACCATTTCCTGTGGTCGAAAGTAAAAGAGAGGAAGAGAAAAACCCATGTTTAAGGTTAGTTGAGTCAGAATGGTCACTGGAAGAAAGCCAATCAAGCCGTGGTCTATTTTTAAATGCTAAGACGGACTAAAAGCTGGTGTCTCCAGTTTAGCTTACTAACTGGGACAGTGCTGCGTGCTTTTATTTTATATTCACAAGGAAGTTATGTGAATTAAGTGAGTTTTGATTATAATAGACGCTCTGCTCGTCTGCAAAATAAATCAGTGAAGTTTTAATAGTCGACTGTCTGAGAGGTTGGAGGAGTGCACGTGATCCGGTCACAAGGGGGTACACTATCGCTACACCCCTCGGGTTAGGCTCTCACATGATTAGATGTTGGGCAGCGCAGGCACGTACCCGAATGTAAAGCAGGGCGTGCTCATGGAGTGACCAACGTCACTCAACCAGAGAGAATGCCTAAGGCAGATCTGACGTCTGTAACAAGCATGCACAAGAGGTCAGGCTGCAGTAGATGTGACGCTTGAAGCAGCAGAAATCTCCCCGCTGGGACCAAAGTGAAGTGATTGAGCAACACGGCAAGTGATCATTCAGGAACTCAGTCTGACCCCAGGACTAGCCTGGGTGAGACCAGCTGATTTCAGTTTATAGGTTTAGCACTTTAAGTTTTATCTGTGAAATTTTGGTCCCATCTTTTTCTTCTGTTCGTGTCTTCTTGCTGTTCCCTTTGGGGAGCTGTGTGAAGTAGTGGAGAGATTCGCAGGCTGATTAACAGTCTGACTGGCCGCATTAAAACTGCCGCCATGGCTGTCACCAGCCGACAGGGCGGCTGGTCCAATATGGCGGGAGGGTTTTATTGGCGCCCACAAACCATACGATGAGGGCAGGATGGGGGGCGGGCCACCCACGTCCACTTGACGAGAGTATCCCGCTGCATATCAATCCAGAATTCAAAGCCAGAGCTCCGATTCCACTCGCCAGGACTGTCTGGAGTGGGGCTCGATCCCTGCACCGTCTGACCCAGAGACGGGACTGTCTGGAGTGGGGCTCGATCCCTGCACCGTCTGACCCAGAGACAGGACTGTCTGGAGTGGGGCTCGATCCCTGCACCGTCTGACCCAGAGACAGGACTGTCTGGAGTGGGGCTCGAACCCTGCACCGTCTGACCCAGAGACAGGACTGTCTGGAGTGGGGCTCGAACCCTGCACCGTCTGACCCAGAGACGGGACTGTCTGGAGTGGGGCTCGATCCCTGCACCGTCTGACCCAGAGACAGGACTGTCTGGAGTGGGGTTCGAACCCTGCACCGTCTGACCCAGAGACGGCACTGTCTGGAGTGGGGCTCGAACCCTGCACCGTCTGACCCAGAGACGGGACTGTCTGGGGTGGGGCTCGATCCCTGCACCGTCTGACCCAGAGACAGGACTGTCTGGAGTGGGGCTCGATCCCTGCACCGTCTGACCCAGAGACGGGACTGTCTGGAGTGGGGCTCGAACCCTGCACCGTCTGACCCAGAGACGGGACTGTCTGGAGTGGGGCTCGAACCCTGCACCGTCTGACCCAGAGACGGGACTGTCTGGAGTGGGGCTCGATCCCTGCACCGTCTGACCCAGAGACGGGACTGTCTGGAGTGGGGTTCGAACCCTGCACCGTCTGACCCAGAGACAGGACTGTCTGGAGTGGGGCTCGATCCCTGCACCGTCTGACCCAGAGACAGGACTGTCTGGAGTGGGGCTCGATCCCTGCACCGTCTGACCCAGAGACGGGACTGTCTGGAGTGGGGCTCGATCACTGCACCGTCTGACCCAGAGACAGGACTGTCTGGAGTGGGGCTCGATCCCTGCACCGTCTGACCCAGAGACGGGACTGTCTGGAGTGGGGCTCGATCCCTGCACCGTCTGACCCAGAGACAGGACTGTCTGGAGTGGGGCTCGATCCCTGCACCGTCTGACCCAGAGACAGGACTGTCTGGAGTGGGGTTTGAACCCTGCACCGTCTGACCCAGAGACAGGACTGTCTGGGGTGGGGCTCGATCCCTGCACCGTCTGACCCAGAGACGGGACTGTCTGGAGTGGGGCTCGATCCCTGCACCGTCTGACCCAGAGACAGGACTGTCTGGGGTGGGGCTCGATCCCTGCACCGTCTGACCCAGAGACGGGACTGTCTGGAGTGGGGCTCGATCCCTGCACCGTCTGACCCAGAGACGGGACTGTCTGGAGTGGGGCTCGATCCCTGCACCGTCTGACCCAGAGACGGGACTGTCTGGAGTGGGGCTCGATCCCTGCACCGTCTGACCCAGAGACGGGACTGTCTGGAGTGGGGCTCGATCCCTGCACCGTCTGACCCAGAGACGGGACTGTCTGGAGTGGGGCTCGATCCCTGCACCGTCTGACCCAGAGACAGGACTGTCTGGAGGGGGGCTCGATCCCTGCACCGTCTGACCCAGAGACGGGACTGTCTGGAGTGGGGCTCGATCCCTGCACCGTCTGACCCAGAGACAGGACTGTCTGGAGTGGGGCTCGATCCCTGCACCGTCTGACCCAGAGACAGGACTGTCTGGAGTGGGGCTCGATCCCTGCACTGTCTGACCCAGAGACAGGACTGTCTGGAGTGGGGCTCGATCCCTGCACCGTCTGACCCAGAGACGGGACTGTCTGGAGTGGGGCTCGAACCCTGCACCGTCTGACCCAGAGACAGGACTGTCTGGAGTGGGGCTCGATCCCTGCACCGTCTGACCCAGAGACGGGACTGTCTGGAGTGGGGCTCGATCCCTGCACCGTCTGACCCAGAGACGGGACTGTCTGGAGTGGGGCTCGATCCCTGCAGCGTCTGACCCAGAGACAGGACTGTCTGGAGTGGGGTTTGAACCCTGCACCGTCTGACCCAGAGACGGGACTGTCTGGAGTGGGGTTTGAACCCTGCACCGTCTGACCCAGAGACGGGACTGTCTGGAGTGGGGTTTGAACCCTGCACCGTCTGACCCAGAGACGGGACTGTCTGGAGTGGGGTTTGAACCCTGCACCGTCTGACCCAGAGACAGGACTGTCTGGAGTGGGGCTCGAACCCTGCACCGTCTGACCCAGAGGCAGGACTGTCTGGAGTGGGGCTCGAACCCTGCACCGTCTGACCCAGAGACAGGACTGTCTGGAGTGGGGCTCGATCCCTGCACCGTCTGACCCAGAGACGGGACTGTCTGGAGTGGGGCTCGAACCCTGCACCGTCTGACCCAGAGACAGGACTGTCTGGATTGGGGCTCGAACCCTGCACCGTCTGACCCAGAGAC
Source organism: Somniosus microcephalus (assembly GCF_052327205.1). Taxonomy (NCBI): domain Eukaryota; kingdom Metazoa; phylum Chordata; class Chondrichthyes; order Squaliformes; family Somniosidae; genus Somniosus; species Somniosus microcephalus. Next base: position 38,574,602 of record NC_141016.1, read on the forward strand.
AGGACTGTCTGGAGTGGGGCTCGATCCCTGCACCGTCTGACCCAGAGACAGGACTGTCTGGGGTGGGGTTTGAACCCTGCACCGTCTGACCCAGAGACGGGACTGTCTGGAGTGGGGTTTGAACCCTGCACCGTCTGACCCAGAGACGGGACTGTCTGGAGTGGGGCTCGAACCCTGCACCGTCTGACCCAGAGACGGGACTGTCTGGACTGGGGCTCGATCCCTGCACCGTCTGACCCAGAGACGGGACTGTCTGGAGTGGGGCTCGATCCCTGCACCGTCTGACCCAGAGACAGGACTGTCTGGAGTGGGGCTCGAACCCTGCACCGTCTGACCCAGCGACAGGACTGTCTGGAGTGGGGCTCGATCCCTGCACCGTCTGACCCAGAGACGGGACTGTCTGGAGTGGAGCTCGATCCCTGCACCGTCTGACCCAGAGACGGGACTGTCTGGAGTGGGGCTCGATCCCTGCACCGTCTGACCCAGAGACAGGACTGTCTGGAGTGGGGCTCGATCCCTGCACCGTCTGACCCAGAGACGGGACTGTCTGGAGTGGGGCTCGAACCCTGCACCGTCTGACCCAGAGACAGGACTGTCTGGACTGGGGTTCGATCCCTGCACCGTCTGACCCAGAGACGGGACTGTCTGGAGTGGGGCTCGAACCCTGCACCGTCTGACCCAGAGACAGGACTGTCTGGACTGGGGTTCGAACCCTGCACCTTCTGACCCAGAGACGGGACTGTCTGGAGTGGGGCTCGATCCCTGCACCGTCTGACCCAGAGACGGGACTGTCTGGAGTGGGGCTCGATCCCTGCACCGTCTGACCCAGAGACGGGACTGTCTGGAGTGGGGCTCGATCCCTGCACCGTCTGACCCAGAGACGGGACTGTCTGGAGTGGGGCTCGATCCCTGCACCGTCTGACCCAGAGACAGGACTGTCTGGAGTGGGGCTCGATCCCTGCACCTTCTGACCCAGAGACGGGACTGTCTGGAGTGGGGCTCGATCCCTGCACCGTCTGACCCAGAGACAGGACTGTCTGGAGTGGGGCTCGATCCCTGCACCGTCTGACCCAGAGACGGGACTGTTTGGAGTGGGGCTCGATCCCTGCACCGTCTGACCCAGAGACAGGACTGTCTGGAGTGGGGCTCGATCCCTGCACCGTCTGACCCAGAGACAGGACTGTCTGGAGTGGGGCTCGATCCCTGCACCGTCTGACCCAGAGACGGGACTGTTTGGAGTGGGGCGCGATCCCTGCACCGTCTGACCCAGAGACAGGACTGTCTGGAGTGGGGCTCGATTCCTGCACCGTCTGACCCAGAGACAGGACTGTCTGGAGTGGGGCTCGATCCCTGCACCGTCTGACCCAGAGACAGGACTGTCTGGAGTGGGGCTCGATCCCTGCACCATCTGACCCAGAGACAGGACTGTCTGGAGTGGGGTTTGAACCCTGCACCGTCTGACCCAGAGACAGGACTGTCTGGAGTGGGGCTCGATCCCTGCACCGTCTGACCCAGAGACAGGACTGTCTGGAGTGGGGTTTGAACCCTGCACCGTCTGACCCAGAGACAGGACTGTCTGGAGTGGGGCTCGATCCCTGCACCGTCTGACCCAGAGACAGGACTGTCTGGAGTGGGGCTCGATCCCTGCACCGTCTGACCCAGAGACGGGACTGTCTGGGGTGGGGTTTGAACCCTGCACCGTCTGACCCAGAGACAGGACTGTCTGGAGTGGGGCTCGATCCCTGCACCGTCTGACCCAGAGACGGGACTGTCTGGGGTGGGGCTCGATCCCTGCACCGTCTGACCCAGAGACGGGACTGTCTGGAGTGGGGTTCGATCCCTGCACCGTCTGACCCAGAGACGGGACTGTCTGGAGTGGGGCTCGATCCCTGCACCGTCTGACCCAGAGACAGGACTGTCTGGAGTGGGGCTCGATCCCTGCACCGTCTGACCCAGAGACGGGACTGTCTGGAGTGGGGCTCGATCCCTGCACCATCTGACCCAGAGACAGGACTGTCTGGAGTGGGGCACGATCCCTGCACCGTCTGACCCAGAGACAGGACTGTCTGGAGTGGGGCTCGATCCCTGCACCTTCTGACCCAGAGACGGGACTGTCTGGCACTGCCTTTGGTCCTATAAAACTTATGGATTTTATTCAAATCAATTAAATCAAAACAATGCAATTTGCCACAAAACTGCAACTTCCCTAGAACATCAAACTGAAATCCAAGTTTGAGCATACATACATCACTGGCTAATTAATTGTGAATTCATGAATTGATCTGAAACAGACAATAGCAGGGATTAAACAAGAACAGGAGCGTTTTACGTCCAATCGTAGGAACAGGAGGAGGCCATTCAGCCCCTCGAGTCCGTTACACAGGAACAGGAGGAGGCCATTCAGCCCCTCGAGTCCGTTACACAGGAACAGGAGGAGGCCATTCAGCCCCTCGAGCCTGTTACACAGGAACAGGAGGAGGCCATTCAGCCCTCGAGCCTGTTACACAGGAATAGGAGGAGGCCATTCAGCCCCTCGAGCTTGTTACATTAGGAACAGGAGGAGGCCCATTCAGCCCCTCGAGCCAGTTACACGGGAACAGGAGGAGGCCCATTCAACCCCTCGAGCCTGTTACACAGGAACAGGAGGAGGCCATTCAGCCCCTCAAGCCCGTTACACAGGAACAGGAGGAGGCCATTCAGCCCCTTGAGCCCGTTACACAGGAAAAGGAGTAGGCCATTCAGCCCCTCGAGCCTGTTACACAGGAACAGGAGGAGTCCATTCAGCCCCTCGAGCCCGTTACACAGGAACAGGAGGAGGCCATTCAGCCCCTCGAGCCCATTACACAGGAACAGGAGGGGGCCATTCAGCCCCTCGAGCCTGTTACACAGGAACAGGAGGAGGCGATTCAGCCCCTCGAGCCTGTTACACAGGAACAGGAGGAGGCCATTCAGCCCCTCGAGCCTGTTACACAGGAACAGGAGGAGGCCATTCAGCCCCTCAAGCCCGTTACACAGGAACAGGAGGAGTCCATTCAGCCCCTCGAGCCTGTTACACAGGAACAGGAGGAGTCCATTCAGCCCCTCGAGCCCGTTACACAGGAACAGGAGGAGGCCATTCAGCCCCTCGAGCCCATTACACAGGAACAGGAGGGGGCCATTCAGCCCCTCGAGCCTGTTACACAGGAACAGGAGGAGACGATTCAGCCCCTCGAGCCTGTTACACAGGAACAGGAGGAGGCCATTCAGCCCCTCGAGCCTGTTACACAGGAACAGGAGGAGGCGCATTCAGCCCCTCGAGCCTGTCACACAGGAACAGGAGGAGGCGATTCAGCCCCTCGAGCCTGTTACACAGGAACAGGAGGAGGCCATTCAGCCCCTCGAGCCTGTTACACCATTCAATTAGACCATGGCCTATCTGTTGCTCAACTCCATTTACTGGCCTTTGTTCCATATCCTTTAATACCCTTGTCTAACAAAAATCAATCCATCTCAGTCTCCAACATTTAAATTGACCCACAGCCTTTGTGTGAAGAGATGCTTCCTGATTTCACCCCTGAACAGCCTGGCTCGAATTTTAAGGTTTTGCCCCTTGTTCCGGACTCCCCCCCCCCGCAGAGGAAATAGTTTTTCTCTATCTACCCTATTGAATTGAATCTCTATAATTTTAAACACCTCGATTGGATCAGCCCTCCAACTTCTAAACTCAGAAACCCAGTCCAATCAACCTGTCCTCATAAGTTAACCCTTTCAGCCCCTGTATCGTTCTGGTGAATCTGCGCTGTTCCCTCTCCAAGGCCGATATACCCTTCCTGAGGCGCGGTGCCCAGAACTGAACCCAGTGTCCAGGTGCAGTCTGCACAAGGCTCTGTGCAACTGTAGTAACCCTTCCTCATCAGAATTCACAATTAATTAGCCAGTGATGTATGTATGCTCAAACTTGGACTTCAGCTTGGCGTTCTAGCGCTGTTGCAGTTTTGTGGTAAATTACATAGTTTTGTTTTATTTGATTTTTTTTAAATTCCCATAACTTTTATAGGACCAAAGCTACACAGATAAAACTTAAAGGGCTAAAAATTGAGTAGCGCCTCATTTGTGGCACTAACTTCGCCGGGGCGCTACTTTTAGCGCTCAGGAAAAATTAGCTCCCCCACGACAGAAATTGAGTGGTAGCGCCCCATGAGGGAAGTGGAAGCACCTCGCATCTCTCTTGGGGCGCTGCGAGGGAATATCGCGGCACGTCACGCCGCGGTATTGCAGGCCTTCCTCCCCTTCTTAAAGAGAAGTGCCAGGCTCTTGGAGCGTAGACGGGGGGGGGCGGGGGGAGGCGGGGGGGGGCGGGGGGAGGCGATTCAGGAGGCCGGGGGCGGGAGCGCAGGCGGCACTCCGCGGGGGGGGGGTTCAGGAGGTCGGGGGCGGGAGCGCAGGCGGCACTCCACGGGGGGGGGGTTCAGGAGGTTGGGGGCGGGAGCGCAGGCGGCACTCCGCGGCGGGGGGGGTTCAGGAGGTCGGGGCGGGAGCGCAGGCGGCACTTCGCGGGGGGGGGGTTCAGGAGGCCGGGGGCAGGAGCGCAGGCGGCACTCCGCGGGGGGGGGGGGGTTCAGGAGGTCGGGGGCGGGAGCGCAGGCGGCACTCCGCGGGGGGGGGGGTTCAGGAGGTCGGGGGCGGGAGCGCAGGCGGCACTCCGCGGGGGGGGGGGGTTCAGGAGGTTGGGGGCGGGAGCGCAGGCGGCACTCCGCGGGGGGGGGGGTTCAGGAGGTCGGGGGCGGGAGCGCAGGCGGCACTTCGCGGGTGGGGGGGGGGGTTCAGGAGGCCGGGGGCAGGAGCGCAGGCGGCACTCCGCGGGGGGGGGGGGTTCAGGAGGTCGGGGGCGGGAGCGCAGGCGGCACTCCGCGGGGGGGGGGGGTGGTTCAGGAGGCCGGGGGCGGGAGCGCAGGTGGCACTCCGCGGGGGGGGGGGTTCAGGAGCGCAGGCAGCACTCCGCGGGGGGGGGGGGGTTCAGGAGGCCGGGGGCGGGAGCGCAGGCAGGTGCTGGCAGGCGGCCAGCAACAAAAATGGCCGCCCCGCACCTCGCCTTTAAATAGCGTCCGGCGGTAAGTCAGAGGGTGCCCCCGAAGATCGCGGCCGGGGCGCGAGCGGGGTGCTAACATTCCGTGGGAGGCACAAAGCAACCACATTTTTACCCCAGAGTGCGAAACCTATAAATGGAGATTACCTCTATTCCCGGCCTTAGCTGATCTTAAAGTTTCACAATTCTTGCCTCAGAAATGAACCCACTATTTCAGCATTTTGATTTTCGATTAAACTTCCTCATTTATGCCTTTGTTACCTCGAGACTTGACTATTCCAACACACTCCTGGCTGGCTTCCCATCTTCTACCCTCCACAAACTTGAGCTGATCCATAACTCGGCTGCCCGTGTCCTAACTCGCACCAAGTCCCGTTCACCCATCACCCCTGTGCTCGCTGACCTACACTGGCTCCTGGTTAAGCAACGCCTCGATTTCAAAATTCTCATCCTTGTGTTCAAGTCCCTCCATGGCCTCGCCCCTCCCCATCTCTGTAACCTCCTTCAGCTCCACAACCCCCGAGATATCTGCACTCCTCCAATTCTGACCACTTGCACATCTCCGATTATAATCGCTCCACCATTGGTGGCCGTGCCTTCAACTGCTTGGGCCCTCAGCTCTGGAATTCCCTGCCTAAACCTCTCCACCTCTCTTTCCTCCTTTAAGGCGCTCCTTAAAACCTACCTCTTTGACCCTGCCATCATTTCTCTTTATGTGGCTCGGTGTCAAATCTTGTCTGATTATGTTCCTGTGAAGCGCCTTAGGATGTTTTACTATGTTAAAGACGCTATATAAATGCAACTTCTTGTTAAGCACTAGCATTTGCTCCTCCATGCCTCTCAATATTTTGAAAATGCTCTAATTTGTTTTTCTGGGAAGCAAAGTGGATAACCTGCGACTTCTTCACATTGAACTCCATCTGTCAGAGTCTTACCCATTCATTTAGTCTGTCTATGCCCCTTTGTAGCTTTCTGCTGCCATCTAGACAATGAACTATGCCTCCTAACTTAGCCACGGACAACAGAACCTAGATGTGTTTCTAGGCCAGTGGCCAGCTTTGGAGAGGGTATTAATTCCTGCGGCTGCCCTCCAGCAAAGAGCCTATCATGTGCTGGCTATTTAAGCAGCAGCTAACTGCCAAAAGTCAACACTGGACTCAATCATGGGAGTGACTGTGTCTGGTGTTTGTAGTTGATTTGTAGCACCAGCCATAATGACAAACAATGGCTCAACAATTCATACTGAACACATGAAATAACCTGCCCATAAAACAGACGATACCTCAATCGCCTGTCTGTGCCTGAGGTAGCTGATCTGATTCAGACCAGCACTGGGGTTTACCAGGATTGACTGCAATGCCCCATTGCCAGGGCTGGGGTGTAGTGAGCCAGTGTTCCTATTTGAGCGCTCTGCAATGATCCCTGACAGGATTTGTGTGGATCATGGATGAGGATCAGGGTCACCTGTGTGATACGTTCATAGTCAGGTGACCTGCCGAGATGCGCTAACTCAGCTCACACACACTTGGGGAGAGGGACTGGAAGTAGACAGAATCCTTCAAACTGTACTCAGAGTCAGTCAGGCTGGAGTGCAACACCAGATTCACACAAACTAACTCCAGTCAACCACCAAAGGCATTTGTTTATCAGCTGTGCAAGTATATCGTGACCCACCCAGACTTTTGCTGTCTTGTTATTCAGAGTTCCACTGCATCTAAATTATATTTTATGTGAACATATCAGTTGCTGACTTCTGCAGAACGGGACAATATCCCAGGCACCGATTTGCTGTCGTATTACAGCACGGTGGCATAGTGGTTAGCACTGTTGCCTCACAGCGCCAGGGACCCGGGTTCGAATCCGACCTCGGGTGACTGTCTGTGTGGAGTTTGTACATTCTCCCTGTGTTTGCGTGGGTTTCCTCCGGGTGCTCCGGTTTCCTCCCACAGTCCAAAGATGTGCGAGTTAGGTTGATTGGCTATGATAAATTGACCCTTAGTGTTAGGGGGATTAAATACATGGGGTTACGGGGATTGGGTGGGATATGTGTCGGTGCAGGCTCGATGGGCCGAAATGGCCTCTATCTGCACTGTGGGGTTTCTGTGATTCTGTGATTACAGGAGGGCAGGGAGAGGGAGCTACACTTAACAGAAGTTATAAAGCATAAAAGCACCAAACAAGAAGTGACCTGTGCAGATCTTAGGGTAATTCAAGTTAACAAACTTCAAGTTCATCATTTCAAGTTAACACGCTTCCGCTTTGGTGGCATGTCCGTTGCAACACGAGTTTTGGAACTTTCAACCGCCAATGAAATGACCTCCCAATAACTGATGACTCAGTCAAGCTGTTGGTTTACAATTAAGTCGCTGTGAAACCTAAAAGAAAGACTTGTATTTCTATAGCGCCTTTCACAACCACCGGACGTCCCAAAGCGCTTTACAGCAAATGAAGTATCAGCCAATTTGCGCACAGCAAGCTCCCACAAACAGCAATGAGATAATGACCAAATAATCTATTTTTGTGATGTTAGTTGAGGGATAAATATTGGCCAGGACACCGGGGAGAACTCCCCTGCTCTTCTTCAAAATAGTGTCGCGGGATCTTTTACACCCACCTGAGAGGGCAGGCAGGGCTTCGGTTTAACGTCTCATTTGAAAGACGGCACCTTCGACAGTGCGGCGCTCCCTCACTACCGCCCCTCCGACAGTGCAATGCTCTCTCAGTACCGCCCCTCCGACAGTGCAATGCTCTCTCAGTACCGCCCCTCCGACAGTGCAATGCTCTCTCAGTACCGCCCGTCCGACAGTGCAGCGCTCCCTCAGTACCGCCCCTCCGACAGTGCAATGCTCTCTCAGTACCGCCCCTCCGACAGTGCAATGCTCTCTCAGTACCGCCCATCCGACAGTGCAGCGCTCCCTCAGTACCGCCCCTCCGACAGTGCAATGCTCCCTCATTACCGCCCCTCCGACAGTGCAGCACTCCCTCACTACCGCCCCTCCAACAGTGCAATGCTCTCTCAGTACTGCCCCTCCAACAGTGCAGCACTCCCTTAGTGCTGCCCCTCCAACAGTGCAGCGCTCCCTCAGTAATGCCCCTCCGACAGTGCAGTGCTCCCTCAGTACTGCCCCTCCGACAGTGCAGCGCTCCCTCAGTACTGCCCCTCCGACAGTGCAGTGCTCTCTCAGTACTGACCCTCCGACAGTGCAGCGCTCCCTCAGTACTGCCCCTCCGACAGTGCAGCGCTCCCTCAGTACTGCCCCTCCGACAGTGCAGCGCTCCCTCAGTACTGCCCCTCCGACAGTGCAGCGCTCCCTCAGTACAGCCCCTCCGACAGTGCAGCGCTCCCTCAGTGCTGCCCCTCCGACAGTGCAGTGCTCTCTCAGTGCTGACCCTCCGACAGTGCAGCGCTCCCTCAGTACTGCCCCTCCGACAGTGCAGCGCTCCCTCAGTACTGCCCCTCCGACAGTGCAGCGCTCCCTCAGTACTGCCCCTCCGACAGTGCAGCGCTCCCTCAGTACTGCCCCTCCGACAGTGCAGCGCTCCCTCAGTACTGCCCCTCCGACAGTGCAGCGCTCCCTCAGTACTGCCCCTCCGACAGTGCAGCGCTCCCTCAGTACTGCCCCTCCGACAGTGCAGCACTCCCTCAGTACTGCCCCTCCGACAGTGCAGCGCTCCCTCAGTACTGCCCCTCCGACAGTGCAGCGCTCCCTCAGTTCTGCCCCTCCGACAGTGCGGCGCTCCCTCAGTACTGCCCCTCCGACAGTGCGGCGCTCCCTCAGTACTGCCCCTCCGACAGTGCAGTGCTGTCTCAGTACTGACCCTCCGACAGTGCAGCGCTCCCTCAGTACTGCCCCTCCGACAGTGCAGCGCTCCCTCAGTACTGCCCCTCCGACAGTGCAGCGATCCCTCAGTACTGCCCCTCCGACAGTGCAGCGCTCCCTCAGTACTGCCCCTCCGGCAGTGCAGCGCTCCCTCAGTACTGCCCCTCCGACAGTGCAGCGCTCCCTCAGTACTGCCCCTCCGACAGTGCAGCGCTCCCTCAGTGCTGCCCCTCCAACAGTGCAGTGCTCTCTCAGTACTGACCCTCCGACAGTGCAGCGCTCCCTCAGTACTGCCCCTCCGACAGTGCAGCGCTCCCTCAGTACTGCCCCTCCGACAGTGCAGCGCTCCCTCAGTACTGCCCCTCCGACAGTGCAGCGCTCCCTCAGTACTGCCCCTCCGACAGTGCAGCGCTCTCTCAGTACTGACCCTCCTACAGTGCAGCGCTCCCTTAGTACTGCCCCTCCGACAGTGCAGCGCTCCCTCAGTACTGCCCCTCCGACAGTGCAGCGCTCCCTCAGTACTGCCCCTCCGACAGTGCAGCGTTCCCTCAGTACTGCCCCTCCAACAGTGCAGCGCTCCCTCAGTACTGCCCCTCCGACAGTGCAGCGCTCCCTCAGTACTGCCCCTCCGACAGTGCAGCGCTCCCTCAGTACTGCCCCTCCGACAGTGCAGCGCTCCCTCAGTACTGCCCCTCCGACAGTGCAGCGCTCCCTCAGTACTGCCCCTCCGACAGTGCAGTGCTCTCTCAGTACTGCCCCTCCGACAGTGCAGCGCTCCCTCAGTACTGCCCCTCCGACAGTGCAGCGCTCCCTCAGTACTGCCCCTCCGACAGTGCAGCGCTCCCTCAGTACTGCCCCTCCGACAGTGCAGCGCTCCCTCAGTACTGCCCCTCCGACAGTGCAGCGCTCCCTCTGTACTGCCCCTCCGACAGTGCAGCGCTCCCTCAGTACTGCCCCTCCGACAGTGCAGCGCTCCCTCAGTACTGCCCCTCCGACAGTGCAGCGCTCCCTCAGTACTGCCCCTCCGACAGTGCAGCGCTCCCTCAGTACTGCCCCTCCGACAGTGCAGCGCTCCCTCAGTGCTGCCCCTCCAACAGTGCAGTGCTCTCTCAGTACTGACCCTCCGACAGTGCAGCGCTCCCTCAGTACTGCCCCTCCGACAGTGCAGCGCTCCCTCAGTACTGCCCCTCCGACAGTGCAGCGCTCCCTCAGTACTGCCCCTCCGACAGTGCAGTGCTCCCTCAGTACTGCCCCTCCGACAGTGCAGCGCTCTCTCAGTACTGACCCTCCTACAGTGCAGCGCTCCCTTAGTACTGCCCCTCCGACAGTGCAGCGCTCCCTCAGTACTGCCCCTCCGACAGTGCAGCGCTCCCTCAGTACTGCCCCTCCGACAGTGCAGCGCTCCCTCAGTACTGCCCCTCCAACAGTGCAGCGCTCCCTCAGTACTGCCCCTCCGACAGTGCAGCGCTCCCTCAGTACTGCCCCTCCGACAGTGCAGCGCTCCCTCAGTACTGCCCCTCCGACAGTGCAGCGCTCCCTCAGTACTGCCCCTCCGACAGTGCAGCGCTCCCTCAGTACTGCCCCTCCGACAGTGCAGTGCTCTCTCAGTACTGCCCCTCCGACAGTGCAGCGCTCCCTCAGTACTGCCCCTCCGACAGTGCAGCGCTCCCTCAGTACTGCCCCTCCGACAGTGCAGCGCTCCCTCAGTACTGCCCCTCCGACAGTGCAGCGCTCCCTCAGTACTGTCCCTCCAACAGTGCGGTGCTCTCTCAGTACTGCCCCTCCAACAGTGCAGCACTCCTTCAGTACTGCCCCTCCAACAGTGCGGTGCTCTCTCAGTACTGACCCTCCAACAGTGCAGCAATCCCTCAGTACTGCCCCTCTGACAGTGCAGCACTCCCTCAGTACTGCCCCTCCGACAGTGCAGCGCTCCCTCAGTACTGCCCCTCCGACAGTGCAGTGCTCCCTCAGTACTGCCCCTCCGACAGTGCAGCGCTGCCTCAGTACTGCCCCTCCGACAGTGCAGCGCTCCGTCAGTACTGCCCCTCCGACAGTGCAGCGCTCCCTCAGTACTGCCCCTCCGACAGTGCAGCGCTCCCTCAGTACTGCCCCTCCGACAGTGCAGCGCTCCCTCAGTACTGCCCCTCCGACAGTGCAGCGCTCCCTCAGTACTGCCCCTCCGACAGTGCAGTGCTCCCTCAGTACTGCCCCTCCGACAGTGCAGCGCTCTCTCAGTACTGACCCTCCTACAGTGCAGCGCTCCCTTAGTACTGCCCCTCCGACAGTGCAGCGCTCCCTCAGTACTGCCCCTCCGACAGTGCAGCGCTCCCTCAGTACTGCCCCTCCGACAGTGCAGCGCTCCCTCAGTACTGCCCCTCCAACAGTGCAGCGCTCCCTCAGTACTGCCCCTCCGACAGTGCAGCGCTCCCTCAGTACTGCCCCTCCGACAGTGCAGCGCTCCCTCAGTACTGCCCCTCCGACAGTGCAGCGCTCCCTCAGTACTGCCCCTCCGACAGTGCAGCGCTCCCTCAGTACTGCCCCTCCGACAGTGCAGTGCTCTCTCAGTACTGCCCCTCCGACAGTGCAGCGCTCCCTCAGTACTGCCCCTCCGACAGTGCAGCGCTCCCTCAGTACTGCCCCTCCGACAGTGCAGCGCTCCCTCAGTACTGCCCCTCCGACAGTGCAGCGCTCCCTCAGTACTGTCCCTCCAACAGTGCGGTGCTCTCTCAGTACTGCCCCTCCAACAGTGCAGCACTCCTTCAGTACTGCCCCTCCAACAGTGCGGTGCTCTCTCAGTACTGACCCTCCAACAGTGCAGCAATCCCTCAGTACTGCCCCTCTGACAGTGCAGCACTCCCTCAGTACTGCCCCTCCGACAGTGCAGCGCTCCCTCAGTACTGCCCCTCCGACAGTGCAGTGCTCCCTCAGTACTGCCCCTCCGACAGTGCAGCGCTGCCTCAGTACTGCCCCTCCGACAGTGCAGCGCTCCGTCAGTACTGCCCCTCCGACAGTGCAGCGCTCCCTCAGTACTGCCCCTCCGACAGTGCAGCGCTCCCTCAGTACTGCCCCTCCGACAGTGCAGCGCTCCCTCAGTACTGCCCCTCCGACAGTGCAGCGCTCCCTCAGTACTGCCCCTCCGACAGTGCAGTGCTCCCTCAGTACTGCCCCTCCGACAGTGCGGCGCTCCCTCAGTACTGCCCCTCCAACAGTGCAGCGCTCCCTCAGTACTGCCCCTCCGACAGTGCAGCGCTCCCTCAGTACTGCCCCTCCGACAGTGCAGCGCTCCCTCAGTACTGCCCCTCCGACAGTGCAGCGCTCCCTCAGTACTGCCCCTCCGACAGTGCGGCGCTCCCTCAGTACTGCCCCTCCGACAGTGCGGCGCTCCCTCAGTACTGCCCCTCCGACAGTGCAGCGCTCCCTCAGTACTGCCCCTCCGACAGTGCAGCGCTCCCTCAGTACTGCCCCTCCGACAGTGCAGCGCTCTCTCAGTACTGCCCCTCCGACAGTGCAGCGCTCCCTCAGTACTGCCCCTCCGACAGTGCAGCGCTCCCTCAGTACTGCACCCCCGACAGTGCGGCGCTCCCTCAGTACTGCCCCTCCGACAGTGCAGTGCTCCCTCAGTACTGCCCCTCCGACAGTGCGGCGCTCCCTCAGCGCTGCACTGGAGTGTCAGCTTAGATCTTTGTGGTCAAGTCTCTGGAGTGAGGACTTCTGACTCAGAAGCAAGGGTGCTGCCCACTGAGCCACGGCTGACCTGGTAGCAAGGGGCAATTTGTTATCTAAAAAATGGGATATTCATTTGAACAGAAATTGGCCTTATTTCAGTATGCCTGCCATGATTATTGTCTCTCGTCAGACAATCATACATGGCGACTCTGGCTCCGTAAGCTGCTTTTTTTTCAGTTCCCGTAAGCTGCTTTGGAGAAGTTACAGGACGTAGTTTTGCAACCAAGAGTGACATGTTCGTGGAAAAAGTATTCCTTGGTCATTTCTTCTTAAGTGCCACTTTGCATATTGACAAAATTTCACTGACAAAATAAAACCTTGCCCAACACTTACTCATGAAAATAGTGAAGCTTTAAAAGTTAAAAGGAAGGTCTGAGATATCATTCCTTGTCAGTGTTGAATGAACGGATTCCGAGTTCTACAACTGGTTCATAGATCTCGGACAAGAGCTATAACTGGCCTTTAAATCGGAGAGGAGGGGGAATTTCTTCGCTCAGAGGGTCGTGAATCTTTGGAATTCTCTTCCCCAGAGAGCTGTGGAGGCGGAGTCATTGAATATATTTAAGGTGGAGGTAGACAGATTTTCGAACGTTAAGTGAGTCGAGGGTTATGGGGAGCGGGCAGGGAAGTGGAGCTGAGGCCAATACCAGGCCAGCCATGATCTTATTGAATGGCGGAGCAGGCTCGAGGGGCCGAATGGCCGAGTCCTGCTCCCAATTCTTATGTTCTTATGTTCAGAACCATAGACTCAGGGAAGGAAAAGAAACCAGCTGGGGTTCCCATTCCCAATTTCTTTCTAAGCATATGTGTGGGTATTGGATGAACGTTGGACTGAGCTCAGTTAGGATATTTCCCATCGTCGAGCACTTACCATCTATGCTCACACGTGAAAGGTGGCCAAATAAGGGAGGTATGCCCGAGCAAATATCAGCACCTTAAGGGACAAGGAGAAATTGGCGAAGGGAGAGGAGTGCCAATTAGGCAGAATTTTAACATGTTCTGCTCCACCATGCTTCAGTGACATCTACAACCTCTGATTAGGGTGTCTACGTGTAGACAGGCAAACGTAGAATATCTCACCCTGAAGGGAAATCAGACACTTCATTTACTGTGCAGGCACATGACAAGCTATTCTTGTTATTGGTGATAACTTTGGTACTTGGTTTCTAAGAAGTCACAAAGCCACCAAAAGGAATGCTATTAAATCACGTAAAGAAATGGAATCCTCTTTATCATTTGAGTACTCGAACATGGAGTTTGCACAAATCACGGAGCAAATATTCACAGTTGCATGAGAGCAAGAGCAGGAGGTAACATGGCAACTAACGAGAGGACAGAAGAGATTACAATGTGAGCAAATGTAGAGCAGATTAAAAACAGATATTTCAATAGTAAATCAACATCATTTCACAGGTCAAACACCTCCATGTAGAACTACTAGGTGGTGTTGGCCTTTTCCAATGTGTAGCACTCCCATTCTTTGCTTCTGTTCAGTGATATTCCACATGCTAACTAACAGGATAAAGGGCCTTTGCTGTCTGGGTGCAGAAATGCTCCTTCAGCACTGTGGACACTGAATACAGTAAATGTGCTGTGTTGGATAGATTTGTGACAATCACATTCTCTACTATATGGACAGTCACACAAAGGGATTGCTGTTAAATCGTGTAATCAAAAAGCAGATGCTATCAGGCTGAGGCCAGTACACTGAAAGTCTTGATACAGCCTAACTAAATTAACATTTTCCCTGCTGAAGTGCATGCATGTACAAATGCTGGGCAAGGATAGGATTGGGCTCAGGTATAATAACCCATTCCAATTTTCAACTTACCATCTAAATCATTGCTTTCCTGGTTAATGTAAAAAAAATGGCTACTTGGCCAAGGTACTAAGGGACTGCTACCACCCATGGCACAGTGACACAGCATACATCAATAGTTTCAGGACTGCTACCACCCATGGAACAGTGACACAGCATACATCAATAGTTTCAGGACTGCTACCACCCATAGAACAGTGACACAGCATACATCAATAGTTTCAGGACTGCTACCACCCATTGCACAGTGACACAGCATACATCAATAGTTTCAGGACTGCTACCACCCATGGAACAGTGACACAGCATACATCAATAGTTTCAGGACTGCTACACCCATGGCACAGTGACACAGCATACATCAATAGTTTCAGGACTGCTACACCCATGGCACAGTGACACAGCATACATCAATAGTTTCAGGACTGCTACACCCATAGAACAGTGACACAGCATACATCAATAGTTTCAGGACTGCTACACCCATGGCACAGTGACACAGCATACATCAATAGTTTCAGGACTGCTACACCCATGGCACAGTGACACAGCATACATCAATAGTTTCAGGACTGCTACCACCCATGGAACAGTGACACAGCATACATCAATAGTTTCAGGACTGCTACCACCCATAGAACAGTGACACAGCATACATCAATAGTTTCAGGACTGCTACCACCCATTGCACAGTGACACAGCATACATCAATAGTTTCAGGACTGCTACCACCCATGGAACAGTGACACAGCATACATCAATAGTTTCAGGACTGCTACACCCATGGAACAGTGACACAGCATACATCAATAGTTTCAGGACTGCTACCACCCATAGAACAGTGACACAGCATACATCAATAGTTTCAGGACTGCTACCACCCATAGAACAGTGACACAGCATACATCAATAGATTCAGGACTGCTACACCCATAGAACAGTGACACAGCATACATCAATAGTTTCAGGACTGCTACCACCCATGGAACAGTGACACAGCATACATCAATAGTTTCAGGACTGCTACCACCCATAGAACAGTGACACAGCATACATCAATAGTTTCAGGACTGCTACCACCCATGGAACAGTGACACAGCATACATCAATAGTTTCAGGACTGCTACCACCCATAGAACAGTGACACAGCATACATCAATAGTTTCAGGACTGCTACCACCCATAGAACAGTGACACAGCATACATCAATAGTTTCAGGACTGCTACCACCCGTAGAACAGTGACACAGCATACATCAATAGTTTCAGGACTGCTACACCCATGGAACAGTGACACAGCATACATCAATAGTTTCAGGACTGCTACCACCCATAGAACAGTGACACAGCATACATCAATAGTTTCAGGACTGCTACCACCCATAGAACAGTGACACAGCATACATCAATAGTTTCAGGACTGCTACCACCCATAGAACAGTGACACAGCATACATCAATAGTTTCAGGACTGCTACCACCCATAGAACAGTGACACAGCATACATCAATAGTTTCAGGACTGCTACACCCATAGAACAGTGACACAGCATCCATCAATAGTTTCAGGACTGCTACCACCCATGGAACAGTGACACAGCATACATCAATAGTTTCAGGACTGCTACCACCCATGGAACAGTGACACAGCATACATCAATAGTTTCAGGACTGCTACCACCCATAGAACAGTGACACAGCATACATCAATAGTTTCAGGACTGCTACCACCCATGGAACAGTGACACAGCATACATCAATAGTTTCAGGACTGCTACACCCATGGCACAGTGACACAGCATACATCAATAGTTTCAGGACTGCTACACCCATGGCACAGCGACACAGCATACATCAATAGTTTCAGGACTGCTACCACCCATAGAACAGTGACACAGCATACATCAATAGTTTCAGGACTGCTACACCCATGGAACAGTGACACAGCATACATCAATAGTTTCAGGACTGCTACCACCCATGGAACAGTGACACAGCATACATCAATAGTTTCAGGACTGCTACCACCCATAGAACAGTGACACAGCATACATCAATAGTTTCAGGACTGCCACCACCCATAGAACAGTGACACAGCATACATCAATAGTTTCAGGACTGCTACCACCCATAGAACAGTGACACAGCATACATCAATAGTTTCAGGACTGCTACCACCCATGGAACAGTGACACAGCATACATCAATAGTTTCAGGACTGCTACCACCCATAGAACAGTGACACAGCATACATCAATAGTTTCAGGACTGCTACACCCATGGAACAGTGACACAGCATACATCAATAGTTTCAGGACTGCTACCACCCATGGAACAGTGACACAGCATACATCAATAGTTTCAGGACTGCTACCACCCATAGAACAGTGACACAGCATACATCAATAGTTTCAGGACTGCTACCACCCATAGAACAGTGACACAGCATACATCAATAGTTTCAGGACTGCTACCACCCATGGAACAGTGACACAGCATACATCAATAGTTTCAGGACTGCTACCACCCATAGAACAGTGACACAGCATACATCAATAGTTTCAGGACTGCTACACCCATAGAACAGTGACACAGCATACATCAATAGTTTCAGGACTGCTACCACCCATGGAACAGTGACACAGCATACATCAATAGTTTCAGGACTGCTACACCCATAGAACAGTGACACAGCATACATCAATAGTTTCAGGACTGCTACCACCCATGGAACAGTGACACAGCATACATCAATAGTTTCAGGACTGCTACCACCCATTGCACAGTGACACAGCATACATCAATAGTTTCAGGACTGCTACCACCCATGGAACAGTGACACAGCATACATCAATAGTTTCAGGACTGCTACCACCCATGGCACAGTGACACAGCATACATCAATAGTTTCAGGACTGCTACCACCCATGGAACAGTGACACAGCATACATCAATAGTTTCAGGACTGCTACACCCATGGAACAGTGACACAGCATACATCAATAGTTTCAGGACTGCTACACCCATGGAACAGTGACACAGCATACATCAATAGTTTCAGGACTGCTACCACCCATAGAACAGTGACACAGCATACATCAATAGTTTCAGGACTGCTACCACCCATGGAACAGTGACACAGCATACATCAATAGTTTCAGGACTGCTACCACCCATGGAACAGTGACACAGCATACATCAATAGTTTCAGGACTGCTACCACCCATGGAACAGTGACACAGCATACATCAATAGTTTCAGGACTGCTACACCCATGGAACAGTGACACAGCATACATCAATAGTTTCAGGACTGCTACACCCATGGAACAGTGACACAGCATACATCAATAGTTTCAGGACTGCTACCACCCATGGAACAGTGACACAGCATACATCAATAGTTTCAGGACTGCTACCACCCATAGAACAGCGACACAGCATACATCAATAGTTTCAGGACTGCTACACCCATAGAACAGTGACACAGCATACATCAATAGTTTCAGGACTGCCACCACCCATGGAACAGTGACACAGCATACATCAATAGTTTCAGGACTGCTACCACCCATGGAACAGTGACACAGCATACATCAATAGTTTCAGGACTGCTACCACCCATGGCACAGTGACACAGCATACATCAATAGTTTCAGGACTGCCACCACCCATGGCACAGTGACACAGCATACATCAATAGTTTCAGGACTGCCACCACCCATGGAACAGTGACACAGCATACATCAATAGTTTCAGGACTGCTACCACCCATAGAACAGTGACACAGCATACATCAATAGTTTCAGGACTGCTACCACCCATGGAACAGTGACACAGCATACATCAATAGTTTCAGGACTGCTACCACCCATAGAACAGTGACACAGCATACATCAATAGTTTCAGGACTGCTACCACCCATGGCACAGTGACACAGCATACATCAATAGTTTCAGGACTGCTACCACCCATGGAACAGTGACACAGCATACATCAATAGTTTCAGGACTGCTACACCCATAGAACAGTGACACAGCATACATCAATAGTTTCAGGACTGCTACCACCCATGGAACAGTGACACAGCATACATCAATAGTTTCAGGGCTGCTACCACCCATGGAACAGTGACACAGCATACATCAATAGTTTCAGGACTGCTACACCCATAGAACAGTGACACAGCATACATCAATAGTTTCAGGACTGCTACCACCCATGGAACAGTGACACAGCATACATCAATAGTTTCAGGACTGCTACCACCCATGGAACAGTGACACAGCATACATCAATAGTTTCAGGACTGCTACCACCCATGGAACAGTGACACAGCATACATCAATAGTTTCAGGACTGCTACCACCCATGGAACAGTGACACAGCATACATCAATAGTTTCAGGACTGCTACACCCATAGAACAGTGACACAGCATACATCAATAGTTTCAGGACTTCCACCACCCATGGAACAGTGACACAGCATACATCAATAGTTTCAGGACTGCTACCACCCATAGAACAGTGACACAGCATACATCAATAGTTTCAGGACTGCTACCACCCATAGAACAGTGTCACAGCATACATCAATAGTTTCAGGACTGCTACACCCATAGAACAGTGACACAGCATACATCAATAGTTTCAGGACTGCTACACCCATGGCACAGTGACACAGCATACATCAATCGTTTCAGGACTGCTACACCCATGGCACAGTGACACAGCATACATCAATAGTTTCAGGACTGCTACCACCCATGGAACAGTGACACAGCATACATCAATAGTTTCAGGACTGCTACACCCATGGCACAGTGACACAGCATACATCAATCGTTTCAGGACTGCTACCACCCATAGAACAGTGACACAGCATACATCAATAGTTTCAGGACTGCTACACCCATGGAACAGTGACACAGCATACATCAATAGTTTCAGGACTGCTACACCCATGGCACAGTGACACAGCATACATCAATAGTTTCAGGACTGCTACCACCCATAGAACAGTGACACAGCATACATCAATAGTTTCAGGACTGCTACCACCCATAGAACAGTGACACAGCATACATCAATAGTTTCAGGACTGCTACCACCCATAGAACAGTGACACAGCATACATCAATAGTTTCAGGACTGCTACACCCATGGAACAGTGACACAGCATACATCAATAGTTTCAGGACTGCTACACCCATGGAACAGTGACACAGCATACATCAATAGTTTCAGGACTGCTACCACCCATGGAACAGTGACACAGCATACATCAATAGTTTCAGGACTGCTACACCCATGGAACAGTGACACAGCATACATCAATAGTTTCAGGACTGCTACCACCCATGGAACAGTGACACAGCATACATCAATAGTTTCAGGACTGCTACACCCATAGAACAGTGACACAGCATACATCAATAGTTCAGGACTGCTACCACCCATAGAACAGTGACACAGCATACATCAATAGTTTCAGGACTGCTACCACCCATAGAACAGTGTCACAGCATACATCAATAGTTTCAGGACTGCTACCACCCATAGAACAGTGACACAGCATACATCAATAGTTTCAGGACTGCTACCACCCATGGAACAGTGACACAGCATACATCAATAGTTTCAGGACTGCTACCACCCATGGAACAGTGACACAGCATACATCAATAGTTTCAGGACTGCTACACCCATAGAACAGTGACACAGCATACATCAATAGTTTCAGGACTGCTACCACCCATGGAACAGTAACACAGCATACATCAATAGTTTCAGGACTGCTACCACCCATGGAACAGTGACACAGCATACATCAATAGTTTCAGGACTGCTACCACCCATGGAACAGTGACACAGCATACATCAATAGTTTCAGGACTGCTACACCCATAGAACAGTGACACAGCATACATCAATAGTTTCAGGACTGCTACCACCCATGGAACAGTGACGCAGCATACATCAATAGTTTCAGGACTGCTACCACCCATAGAACAGTGACACAGCATACATCAATCGTTTCAGGACTGCTACCACCCATAGAACAGTGACACAGCATACATCAATAGTTTCAGGACTGCTACCACCCATGGCACAGTGACACAGCATACATCAATAGTTTCAGGACTGCTACACCCATGGAACAGTGACACAGCATACATCAATAGTTTCAGGACTGCACCACCCATGGAACAGTGACACAGCATACATCAATAGTTTCAGGACTGCTACCACCCATGGAACAGTGACACAGCATACATCAATAGTTTCAGGACTGCTACCACCCATGGAACAGTGACACAGCATACATCAATAGTTTCAGGACTGCTACCACCCATGGAACAGTGACACCGCATACATCAATAGTTTCAGGACTGCTACCACCCATGGCACAGTGACACAGCATACATCAATAGTTTCAGGACTGCTACCACCCATAGAACAGTGACACAGCATACATCAATAGTTTCAGGACTGCTACCACCCATAGAACAGTGACACAGCATACATCAATAGTTTCAGGACTGCTACACCCATGGAACAGTGACACAGCATACATCAATAGTTTCAGGACTGCTACCACCCATAGAACAGTGACACAGCATACATCAATAGTTTCAGGACTGCTACCACCCATGGAACAGTGACACAGCATACATCAATAGTTTCAGGACTGCTACCACCCATAGAACAGTGACACAGCATACATCAATAGTTTCAGGACTGCTACCACCCATGGAACAGTGACACAGCATACATCAATAGTTTCAGGACTGCTACCACCCATGAACAGTGACACAGCATACATCAATAGTTTCAGGACTGCTACCACCCATGGAACAGTGACACAGCATACATCAATAGTTTCAGGACTGCTACCACCCATGGAACAGTGACACAGCATACATCAATAGTTTCAGGACTGCTACCACCCATGAACAGTGACACAGCATACATCAATAGTTTCAGGACTGCTACACCCATAGAACAGTGACACAGCATACATCAATAGTTTCAGGACTGCTACCACCCATGGAACAGTGACACAGCATACATCAATAGTTTCAGGACTGCTACCACCCATGAACAGGACACAGCATACATCAATAGTTTCAGGACTGCTACACCCATGGAACAGTGACACAGCATACATCAATAGTTTCAGGACTGCTACCACCCATGGAACAGTGACACAGCATACATCAATAGTTTCAGGACTGCTACCACCCATGGAACAGTGACACAGCATACATCAATAGTTTCAGGACTGCTACCACCCATAGGAACAGTGACACAGCATACATCAATAGTTTCAGGACTGCTACCACCCATGGAACAGTGACACAGCATACATCAATAGTTTCAGGACTGCTACCACCCATGGAACAGTGACACAGCATACATCAATAGTTTCAGGACTGCTACACCCATAGAACAGTGACACAGCATACATCAATAGTTTCAGGACTGCTACCACCCATAGAACAGTGACACAGCATACATCAATAGTTTCAGGACTGCTACCACCCATGAAACAGTGACACAGCATACATCAATAGTTTCAGGACTGCTACCACCCATGGAACAGTGACACAGCATACATCAATAGTTTCAGACTGCTACCACCCATGAACAGTGACACAGCATACATCAATAGTTTCAGGACTGCTACCACCCATGGAACAGTGACACAGCATACATCAATAGTTTCAGGACTGCTACCAACCCATTAGAACAGTGACACAGCATACA